>NC_134458.1:12588657-12902766 GCF_047948215.1 Lycorma delicatula | reverse complement strand
ACCCTTAGTCAAAACACTATAACATATATGTAATTAGCCTCTCTCTCTCGCTTTATTAAAGAATGTGAGGGATGGAAGTTTTTACACATCTACTTTCAACGGGGTTCACACTGGCGGTCCATATATTTAGTTTTTGGTTGTTGCCCAGTGACGGTTTTATGGACTGTAAAGTACTGCATACACTGTTTTAATTTAATTTTGTATTTAATAGAAGTAGCATAACCGGGTTATTAACAAATAAAAATTATTATAATATTTGAAACGTGGATATAACTTGAATTATTTGTTCTCCTCCAGGGAATGCTGAATTTTTTAGCTTAATCCTTTGTACGTCTTTGCCCTTTTGGGCTCAAGAAAATAGTTAATGTTGGTGCAGTAAAACATACTCTAATCAACGATTTTCGCCTTACAAATAACCTAATTTATAATAACAACCGCTTTCAGTCAATCTCTCTAATTTGCATCAAAATTCAGCTGACGAATTCAAAAAACAAATAGTAGAATAAATATAGAAGCATCCATCTTCAATTGAATTTAAATCAACAGTAAGATTACTTTCATTGTGTGATTTAAAAAAATGGACGAAGATAGTAAATTTAAATGCTCTTCAACGGCTAACTGCAATCTACCAGGAGAATTATAACCATTATTAAAATTAATAAATTATTTTAAAAACAACAAATTATTTTAGGTATACAAGTAGTTGGACTATCTGGCCCAAGGCCAGTGTGAGTGATCATATGCTTATAACCTATGACATCGCTTACGATGGCAGTGCAAGAGCCCCAGATTCGGGCCGCTATAACCTAAGGGGTCTGGATAAGCACAGGCTGCGGCGCGAGTGTGCGGCTGCCTTACAGGGGTGCGGTCTTACAGGCGCATGGAGCACAGAGAGGAGGTGGAATTGATGGCTGAACATTTCGGCCAGGCCAACAAGACTGGCTGCGATAGGGTCCTACGGCGGCCTGAGCCAAGGGCCGGATACTTAAGTAGTGGCCAGTCCGCTGATCGGAGAGTGCCTGAAGCCGTCATGATCGCTGCTTCCGCGGAGCCGTCTGTTAAACGCAGGCGGAAACCCTGTGGAGGTTCTCTGACTTTAGCGTGCTGCGCGCAAGAGCTAGGTCCGCTAGGAGAAGATACCAGCGTCGCCCCTAACGAGAATTATCGTTGATGACGTGCGCGCTGAGGGTCTGCGGATATACTGGCACGCCCGTAATGAGTTCATGCCATCAAGGAAGCCAAACTCAAGCTTCGGCAAGACTCCATGCGCGAGTTGCAGTGCAGCTCCTGGCAGCTCGCGAAGTGATGATATCGGTCAAAGCCATTGCACGTGCTGTCCAGTGTTCAATGCGGGTTTGATAGTCGTGAACACACTTTAACATCTGTGGCGACTTACCAGCAGTTCCTGGATACTCTATTTCCAGATGCTCCAGAGAGTGAAGCAGAAGTTGGCGTTAGGGCGGGTGAGACCATTCCCTGGCGTAAGTTTTTGACTAAATATGGATGTTTCAGTATTCGAAAAGTGTGATATAAAAAAGGAACAATGCTCATAATTCAGTCAAGATGTATATATCATAAAAGGGGTTGGCACCGAGAATTGCATCTTGAATGTTCTTTCCGAGGTGGAAAGCGCCAACTGTAGTATGTTTTGGCAATTTTTATTGACATAAAAGCAGCATTTCCATTCCTTATGTTGAAGTTTTGTACTCTGTGTAGGAACGCCGCAATGTTCCCGTAGCCCTGCAGGCCGTAGTGCGTGACTATTTGTCTAACCGTACGGCTCTGTTTAGAGATGCGCACGTGGTATTTGACGAATTTCTGGAACTGACATTCCCAGAAGGGGTCACGACTCAGGTTTTCGCCGATGACTGTCTCCTTTCAGTTCGTGGTAATTCACCACCGCAGCTAGAAGACCGGGCGCAGACGGCTTTGTCGACCGCGGAGGGCTGGATGGACATTCAAAATTTAAAGATTTCTGTGCCCAAGACGAAGTTAATGCTTTTCAAGGGTGTAGACAAATTATCGTACAGTCGCAACCCCCACATTGAGTATAAAGGTTGTGTGATCAGCCGAATTACAGTTCATAAGTACCTAGGAGTTTTATTTGATGAGAAGTTGCTGTTTAACAACCGCATTAGCCAAGTAGTAGCTTGTGCAGCACACAGACGGCGGACGCCGTCTGTGTGATGCACAAGCTTACGTGGATTGCTCGGAAGGATTACAGGCTGTCGGGCCGTCATTTGTGCATGATGTACCGAGGTTTTTTCGAAAGTATGTCCTCTTATGCTGCGCCCGTTTGGGCGCATAGGTTGGACAGCATTAAAACTTTTCAGAATTTAAGGAGTGCTCAGCGCACAGCATTAATATTATGCACTGGTACTTTTAAAACTACCTTCTACGAGGCTACCACCGTATTGGGCCGGTAAAGAAGCCGGGAAGTCGAGGTATTTGTGATGCGGTTTCGAACCGGGCTTGTACGGGAGCGGAACGGTGATCACAATGCACCGGTTCTAAATTTCGTTCAGTTGCCCATCTCCCTAAATTATGGTCGTTATAAATATCTGCTCCAGGGTAAGTTTTGCAGTCAACGAGTTGATCTCTAAATGTTTGCTTAGCCATGATATAATCTATCTGATACCTTGCAGTATCGCCTGGCTTTTTCCATGTGTGTATTCTTCTACTATGAATTTTAAACCGGGAGTTGGCAATTACTTAATTATACTTCGTGCAAATTTCTATAAGTCGGTCCCCTCTTTCATTCCTTTTGCCCAGCCTGTATTCACCCACTATATTTCCTTCCTTACCTTTTCCAATGCTTGCATTCCAATCTCCAACTATTATTAAATTTTCATTTCCTTTTACGTGTTTAATTACTTCGTCAATTCTTCGTATACACACTCTACCTCATCATCATCATGGGCGCTTGTAGGCATATAGACGTTAAGAATCATTTTCGGTTTAGGTTTTGATTTTATCCTTATTACAATGATTCTATTCCTATGCATTTTGAAATACTCTACTCTCTTCCCTATCTTCTTGTTCATTTTCCTCCAAGTCGTTTTCCTCTTTCCACCGAACCTCGCTAATTCCTACTATATCTACATTTATCATATCCATTTATTTCCCTCTTTAAATTTTCTAACCTAGCATCCTTTTTTAGACTTCTAACTTTCCATGCTCCGACTCGTGGAATGTTATTTTTTTCATTTTCTGGTGACCCCTTCCTTAGGTGTCCCCACCCGGAGATCCAAACGGGGGACTAGTTTACCTCCGGAATATGTTACCAAAGAAGGCGCTTCCATCTTTGTTATATGAAAATGCAGAGAACTACATTTTCTTGGTAAAAAAATCAGCTGTAGTTTTCCATTGCTTTCAGCTGCGTAGTACTCAGAAGATTGAGTGATGTTGTTATGGCCCTTAAAGTCGTCCTGACCTACGCCCTTAACAACTACTGAAAAAGCTGATGCCCTCTTTCAGGAAACATTCCTTAGTCTGGCTCTCAACAGATACCTCTCCGATATGGTTGCACCTTCGGTCCAGCTACTCTGTATCACTGAGCACTCAAGCCCCCTCACCATCGGCAAGGTCTCATGATTCATAGAGGGAGTTAAAATAAATATCTTTTTTAAAATAATTTCTAAACTATCTTTTGAGGAGGGGGAAAATTACTGTATCGTACTTATAATGGAGTAAGGGTAATGACATACGAGGCTGTTTTGACCGAAGCGTTTGTCAAGTTGATGCAGCATTAATTAGGTTTTTTTCAACACAACTAACCGGTCGACGCAGTTACTATGACACAAAGCAGTGAGCACCTCCTGGTGGTTTGCAAATTGAGTCGGCGGGTGGAGATGTCTGCCCGAGTCGGTTTTTAGGCTGTTTTTATTATTTCGGTTTATTTTTTTATATTTTATTAATTTTTAACTACATTATTTTTAATTTAATTAAATTACAATAATTAAAATTATCGGAAGAGTGGTAAAAGATTAATGCACATTTTTTTATAACTTTTTTAACTTGCAACGCACTTGCTTTCCTTTCACGATCAGACCGACACTAATCTAACGCGTTAAACGTAATTATAATTCCTGATTGTATTATTTCTGTTAAAGAACAACTCGATAAACGCTTTTGTCAAAATAGCTAGCTATATGTGTCATTATTCTTAAAAAATAATTTGATAAACACTTCGGTCAAATAACAGCGTCTGTCATCGCCCTAAAACTCCTTCCACTGATAATTAGAATTGATGTTAACAAACACTCTGTTCTGTTACTGCAAACTGTATTCATGTGCTCATTGAAAATGATTATCGCGACACGTTTTAATATCATTAAATTATATATATAATATTAATTGAGTTGTTTATAATATCAACGAATAATATTAAATTGTCTATTTATAAATCGGTTAACTTTACTTTTTTTATGGCTGCTGATGTTTTGTCATTCAGAAACGACGATATATAACAGAGACTATCGGCCCATGATAGGAATGGGACCAATAACTATACCTTGTTCGGAACGGTTTGTTTACATCAGTTCTAAACACAAGTGGAATAGATTATTCGTAGTTACTTCTGGGACAGCTACTCGTAAGACAAAGCGCCCGACATAAAGTCATTGTATATGTCCGAAATAATTAACCACAGTTGTAATTACAGAGTTTTTCAATAAAATCGAACCCTGTCCTGTTAGTTGTGATGTTTTGTAATTTCATAAAGTAAAAATGTAACAAAATTCAAAAAGTCTAATTTGAATCCAAAATCAACGGAAACACACACACACACCACACACACACACACACACACACACACACACACACACACATACACACATATATATATATACATACCCCTTCATCAATTCATATCCTCCTGGGTCTATATTTTCTGTTCCTTCCACTCAATTCCGAATGTAGGGCTCTCTTGGTATTTGACTGTACGTCTTCCCTTACTGTTTGCCCTATTCACATTGAATCACCCTTCTATTTATGAGAATATGGCATTATTGTATAAAATTACTTCGGGTTCTTTATTTTAAATTACATTTTCTGATTATTATAAACTTATTTCGTCGTTCTAACTTCCTAATATTTTTTGTAATCACTATAAAAAATTCCTTCCCACTTTTTTATTATTTAGTTTCACATTTACGCTTTTCACTTCGTTTATATCTGCTTTAACTCCCTTGAGTTAAAAAGATATAGAAGTAGGAGTTAAACCAGATATAGAAAAAACTGCTCTTTTACATCTAAATAGATATAGAAATGCTACTCTCTCTAAGTTACCTGTGAAATATTTGTAGCTTTCTTCATTCGAAATAATCAGCATAATATAAACAGCAAATACACTGATTAGTCAGTATTTGAACAAGGTGATAATTTCGCACACATCAGATTTATATTAGAGATATTTGGCGTTGCACTGTCATTCAAACATGCAGAAAAAGGTATTTCCATTACAAAAAATAAATATTATTGTGTAAATATAAATAAATTTAAAAATCCGTAAATTTAAAAAATAAAAAAAATACCATATAATCCTACTAAGGAACGTTAGCTAGGCCTGCTAGAACGTTTAGCTGTGAAGAATTGTTATTATGAGCTACTTTCTTTTTTTCCATTTTTAACCACTCAGGGGTAACCGGAAATCGCCTAGAAGACGCTGCCTCAGTCGGCCCTGAGTGACGTGGCTGCCGATTAACCCACCCTATGGATGCAGCTAACATCGTTGTCCTACCCGTGGGCGTCCCTCCTGGTTCACTGAGACATCGTGACCACCACTTCTGGTTGCCACAACGCCCTTCCCCAGAAAGGCTACCCTTCCGTCACTATACCCTAATCAGAGTCCGGGTATGCATCCCGCGCATACTCCCCCCGAATCGCACGCCCACCTCACACACCTTGAGGGTCCTCAATGCTTCACCGGAGAGCCCCAGTTCAACCACTCTTTCATGTGGTTGGAGATGGACTAAAAACGTCCTCAGCATTGAGGCTACCTCCCTTGTCCCTACACGTGTCTACGATTCAACCTCTGACGACTTTGTTTTTTTTCACCAGTTCCTTTTTTTTCAAATAATACAGTTATTTATACATACATTTTTTTCCCAGGCAATACCCTCCTGGGCGTACTCCTAGTATTTCTAGGCGTCAAATTTTTTGAAGTCTAACCAGTCATGATTCACCTAAAATCCTACAGGTTAGCAACAGAAAATAAAAAAAATGGCAAAAAGAAAAATACTTACAACTAGACATAATTAAATGACAAGATTTTACAAGTCCCTTATAAACAACACAGCAGAAGTCCATGCTTAATATGGAGGTAAATAAAAGACGCGCATACAATTTTTTCTTTTATCATGTGCAAGAGAAAGCAAAAGACCTAACACTACGTAAAAGTGAGCCCAAAAGAGAACTCCTGGGTAACCCATTGCTCACAGAAAGCCCGGCCTTGAGTAGATCCAGGTTGAAAAGAGAAAACATCAGATAGCACACTTCACCGAAATGAACATAAAAAATTCACAGCCACTTGACGTATCTTACAAAAAACGTACATTGCAAATATAGCACAATTACATTTTAAAACTAACCTAAAAAAATAAAACATTAAACGTCGAGGAATGATAGTAACAACAACAACAGCTGCAACAGTCCTTATTTGCATCACATTGAACCTGTAAGCTTCACCGACAATATTGTCCGCTAGCCCTTTCAGTCAGGGCCCTATTCTACCATCTCTTCCAGCTTGGTCTTTAGGATGCCCATGATCAACCTGGATACCTCATCCCACTGTTGTTATTCCCGGAGAATGTGGCCAACCGTATTCTCTGGCGTCAGCCAGTACAGCCCTTGTAGCCGGCGATGACTCAACCACCGTTCACATCTGTAGATCGTGTGTTCCCGGATGTCCAGCTCCCCACAATAAACACAGAATGGAGAGTTTCGTCGCTTGAACTTGAAAAGGTAAGTTCCATATTCCCCGTGCCCCGAAAGAAATTGAGTCGGCAAATGGGAAACCTCCCCATGCTTCCTCAAAATCCAGGGGGCCAGTTGGGGGATCAACCGTCGAATCCAAGCGCCTTTTCGTGAAGCATCCCAAAGGCCCTGCCATTCCTGCAGTAGTAGCTGTCGTGCCGCCGTCTTCGATGAACCCTGCTGCATCCTTATCATCTCTTTGGCCCGGATTGAGATCGGAGGGATACCCGCAATCACTTCCACCCCATCCCCCGATATCGTACGATATGCAGCCGTCACCTTGTCGCTGCTCTTTGCTGCAGTGAGGCCAGCCTGTTCGCATTCCGTTTCAGATCCAGTGCAGCCACCCAGGCTGGAACCGCATACATGAGTGATGACAGCGCAGGTGTTATAATAAGCCTTCTTTTGCTTGCTTTCGGGCCTGCCTGCGCTGCCATCAGTCGACCCAATGTGGAGATAACCGTTTCGCATTTAATTGTCGCCTCCCGGAGATGGGTGGTGAAGAGCCCTGACCTATCTAACCAGACACCTATTTACTGTGCACTTCGTTGCTTCACCACCCTAACCGCGTCAACCTCGATTGTTGTGGTTTGACGTCGACGCCGTGCCACAACAGCTACCAATGCCGTCTTTCTTGGAGCAAGCTGCATCGCTTTCTCCATAGCCGGTCACTGATGCTTGCTACTGCAATATTGGCGGTGTTTTACACCTCCCCCTCCGTGCGGTAGGCAATTAATAGTGCCAGGTCGTTGGCGTACGCGACCACCTCTGCCCCGTCTGGAAGCGATTGGTCGAATTGGAGTGCACACTTATTTACGGAGTAATAAATTAGATGTTGGTTGCGATCAACCTAGGGCTAATCTGAGCGGTCCTCAAAGATGGAGCTGAAGTGGAAGACTAGAGGTTATACTCAGCTCTTGACGTACCAGATCTGAGGTCCTCTGGGACTTAGTTTATGCTGGCTGCACTCCAATCGCTTAATTAACGATATGTCGTTGCGGTGATTAAGGATGAATTTGCTGTTTGATATGCAGTCGTGGCATACTTGTTGCATTAGTACGTACTGGGTACGTACTAATGCACGTACTTTAGGGCTTTAAAGTAGTGATAGGCGTGGGGTCTTCGATCTTCCGCGTGTATGGTTCTAGCTTAGTTCCTGAAGGCTACGTGGTAGTATTAGGTGTCTGATGTCTTCTTTGAAGGCAACATTTTATTGGGGCGAAATTACTGATTTACCTTAAATTTACTTATATCGATAACCAAAAGAGTTATCGAAAAACACAAATAGACCTTTTTTCTAGAAAATTTAATTTTAAATTCTATAAGAAGTCTTCGAATTCGATTTGTCCAACGGTTTGGCATAGTAAACTTGAATATCGGCAAGGAACATAAACCAGTTGTTACCGCAAACTATTAAAACGGCCAGCGTACTGAAACAGGCGACCATTTAATAACGGTAATAGTCCTGTGTTCTTTCCAGGTACAAAAACTATGTTCATACAAAATTTCACCTCAATCGGTTGAGTAATTTTTGCGTGAAAGAGCAATAGACTCGCAGACAAAACTAAATTTTTGTATACAAATCAAATTTTTTATCCTAAATTTTCCCACTAATTTTCTTAAACTTTCGTACCAAAATACGTGGAATAACAGAAAGAAGTCAAGCTATAAAGTACACCCTTATATTACAACCGCTCAGTGTTAGCCATAATAATAAAAAATTAAAAATTTCTCATAGAAAATCATTTATTAAGATTAGATCTATAATTTTTTGTTTCAATACATTCCAATTTTCTGTAAAAACTTAAAATGGAATCTCTAGAGAAACCTCCTGTACAAATTAAAAATAATTATCGAAACCAATTCATTAGGTAATTAGGTAATCAACAAAAGAGTAATCTGTAGTAAATGCACACACACACACACACACACACAAAACAAAAAAATTTAATTTAAAACCTCATTTCTTAGATAGTCGAAAAAATGTTTTTAAAATTAAATATTTGTACGAAAATTATTACATTTAATGATCGTTTACGGTATAACCAAGTTTTCTTTTTAATACTTGAAAATTTCAAAATAGGAAGCAAAAAATGCAAACAAATAAACATTGGCAATGTGTCAAAATTTTCGGGCAAATAATTTTCCTTTTACCTAGTAATGTTTCAAATTTCATCCAGTTCATTAAACTATCATTTTAATATTTTAACATTTAGACAATTTATCTTTTAAGACCAAAGCTTCAAAATATAATGGCAATAATACATATTTCAGTTCGTTTACAAAATTTGAACAAAAACAACAAAAAAATCTGAAAGGAGTTGAAAATTTCAACTAAAACCGCAATTTTTTTTCATTCGGAAATGATTTTAAGAAAAGTCGTATTAGACAAAATCTTTATATTTTTAAAAGAGCTCAAAACTCGTACGAATAAAATTTTCATCGTTAAGTCCATTCCCAGTCGAGATATGATCCTTGACCCCTTCTAATATTCATCTTTAATAAAATAAATGTTCAGTTTTATGTCACCTTCTCCAATTTAAAGAATTTTTTGGTCCAGCCAGTCCGGACGCCGATACACATACACGCACGCAAAAAATTAAACACATAAATAGAAATGAATTTACCCCTTTCCCTTTTCATTTCTCGAGTTTCATATTTCTTTGAATAGCTTTTTTTTAATATTGAAAGGTGGTTTTCTGCGCGATTACCACACGCCCTTGATATTGAACATATACTACATTTGCCAAGGGAAAAAAGTAACATTAAATAACATTTTTTCGCTAATAATGGCGAAGATGCAGACCGTACATTAGTTTGTAAATTACGAGGATCATTCAATAATTAGACACAAACAGTTCTGGAGATAAAACAATTATTTAATCGATTTGGAATATGTTCACTTTTCAACATAATCTCAAGCAACATTAATACACATGTATCATATCTATATCAGTTTATTTATGGCTGCTGCAAAGAAATCTTTGTCTTGATATCGGAGTCAATTTAGCACATTTTCTTTTTCTTCGTCATTGCCATTAAAATTCTCACCGTGTAGAGCCTTCTTGAGTGGACCAAACAAGTGGAAATCCGATAGGGCTGAATCAGGACTGTATCGGGGATGAGGAAGTACTTTTCGATGCAATCTGTCGATGGTTTCTCGAGTTATCTGAGTTGCGTGAGGCCAGTCATTATCGTGAAGCAGAATGATATCGTAACGGTGAGATTCAGGGCCTTTTTTAACAATGTTAGCACTTTGTTGATAAAGGTGATACACTATTACGCTTATGTAATATACGCTATTTATTCTTCGCTGATCTTCTAGAAAATCGAGTCTATACGAGTTTCAAGCGCTGGAGTTGAAACTTCAATCGGAGGTCTAGAACGATACGTTTTTAAATTTTTCAACCCGCTTGTAAAGGTCTCTGCGGGCCATTCAATTTTCTTTGTATTGTTTGTTCATACGAGAGAAAATTTTAATCGGGTTTTCACCTTCAGAAAGCAAAAAATGGATCACTGAACGCCGTTCAACTATAGTTCTACTTTTGTCTTTTAAATAGGTCACTAATTTGGTATTTTGAATGGCATTTGATTAATCAAAGTGAAATGAGGAATAAATTTAAAAAAATCATGAATGTTTTTTTTCCAGTTATAATTAGGAAAGAATAATTATTATAAACGATTAATGGAATTATTTTTTATTGTGAATACACTATCAAATTACATGGTGAAATTAAAAATTTGATGAATGTATTTTTGCTTGCATTTCTTTACAGCGCAAAGTAAAATTACATTGTATTACTAATTTATGGAAGTAATTTTAAAAATTATTTTAACTAAAACTACCTGAAAACTTATGATATTTTAAAGCACCTATGTACTCTAGGTAAATGTTATGAAATTTATAACAGATAAATCAATGAAATCAAATCCTATCTCGCAACATTTGACTTTTTTTTATAGAAAAATATTCGGAAGTTATAAAGTTCAATTATGGTTAAAAGTATATTCGTACAAAAAAGTAGCAATGATAATCTAAATACTTGTGTGGGAGTAGGGGAAGGTTATCTTTAGATATAGTTCGTAACTAATTAAATATGCAAAAATTTTAATTAAGCAAATATGTTCTTTTAGAAATCGAATTAAATTTAGTTATTATTTATACTACATTAATATCAATAAATAGCCTTGAACCATTCTCAAAATTATCGATTAATAGTACTAATGACAAGATATGACAAAAGTTGAAAAAATAACACAGTATTAGAGTAAGTTCAAAATAAATTTGCGCAATAATTCTTAAAAATAACTAATAAAACTTTATTCTTATTGACTATATTAATTACATACAATACATTTTTTTTTTTAAATATCAAGGAAAATCTTTTAGAATTGGAAAACTTTTAAAATTAAAAATATAGCTAACACTAAATTACAAATAACGGAACGGAACACAAGGATAGCGGGAGTTTGTTACCTCCCTAATTGCAGGCCTGAACGAATGTCCCTTGCTGAAGTGTCTTTCGTTTATCGGGCGGGTCATTATTTATTTAGTGGCGGTTATAGATTTCTGTGATTTATTTATGGACGGAGTTGTTATTTGCGTTCCGGTCCTTTAGACCAGTGAGAAATAATTTACTGGGGCTGATCGTGGGAGACCAGGCGCATATGAGCTTCGTACTCCCTCCGTGATTCCCCTTCAGTCCGAAACTCTAACAGGAATACGCCTCCGGACCCTAGCGTTTGGAGGAAACAATGCGTAACCTTTCCGGAGGGAGTCGCATGTACTGGCTGGGTACAATTACAAATAAGAGCTACAAGAATAAAAGAGAGGAAGGACCTCAATGCAGACAATTCCGTACACAACGTTCAGCTAAATGCTTGAGAAAAAGGGACATTAAAAAAATGAATGACGAATAAGATTTTTTTTTAAAATATACATATTATTTCAAATTTTAGCAAACTTTATGAAAAATATCACATTTTGCGTTTACCTGGAAAATAAAAGTTATAAAAATGAGAATACTGGATTATGCAATATAAAAAAAAAAAATAAATACTATCGCACACTATTTGTATCTTTATACCTATCTGTATTCATAAATGCATAAAATATTTTTCAAAGATTTTCTTATTTGACAGATCTCAGATGAAAATAATATTATTTAATAATCAAAGATTCATTCTATTGGTGGGATTTTAAGGAATGAACAAGCCTTGCGGTTAGTATTCACTAAAAGTATAACAACCATCTCATCATGCTTACAGATAATGTGTGATTCAGTAGCTGCATGTGCACCACCGAGTAAGTCATTTCTCAAAATATTATTTTCCTCACAGACACTTAAAATGTTAACACTAAACGACTATAGCTAAATCTTTTCGAAGGTAATCCCTCACCAAAAAATAATAAAAAGTAGTTAATCCTAATTCACAGTCAGAAAAAAAGAGATCTATGGATTAGAAAACATAATCTGTTCTTTTCATATGTACGATACGATATTCTCACTACCACAAAACAACATGTGTGTTCAGAATAAAATCATGACCAGCATACAGAAATTTTACCATCATCTTTCATTCCTTTCGAGTCTATCTAAACTAAAATTGATCAGAAATAATTCAAAAATTGGATTTTAAATGCAGAAAACCATGTACCTTCAGTAGGCATCAGAGTGAAAGATTAATTAATTGTTCAGTCAAATACTTTCATATGCCATATAATTGTGGTTGTAAGTGAAGCTATTCCTTTAGGAATATTATACCTGTTCTTCGCTACTCCTTAATTTCTGGAGGAAAAGATATTTAAGCAAGAAAATACTCCTGATTGTGCTGTGGTTCCAAGTTAAAGTCATCTGTATCATCACCCATCCCCTCTTCCTTAGCCTTAATCCCTTTATCCTTACTTCCCCACTTTCAACAGGGAATGAGAGATTCCCTGCTAATCACTTGTAGAGTATCCGTTAATTTGTCATTATGTTGAATGAACTGGACTGTGCTATCAGATCATGTTCAGAATGCATGAACATGTTCCATCACTGTCTCCCTCTCCTTGGTGTATCAAGTAGGAAAGATTGCCTGTTGACTGACCTAAAAAAACCCTTGTTTCCGGTTCAGTTATTATAAAGGAAGCATGAATAACTGAAGAGCCTACTGGGTAAATTTGGTACTCCTAAAATATAAATGAAAATAGATAATCATGGATTAGATTCTGAAAGGGACTGTGATCATCACATATACTGCAAAAGATATCATCAGTACATTATTGTAATGTTGTCACTAACACTAAGAGAATTAATATAAGATCCTTAGACAATTTTTCAACAGAACTAATAATCTTCCATTTTTATATCACTTTTACTGAAAAAATATAATAATACAAAGTTAAATATAATGACTAAACTTAAAGAAGAGAACAAAATGATTTATTCGACTACTTATTTATTTTTGAATAATTTGTAGAAGGATTTTATGGGTGGAGTGTGGATGGGGAGTGCCCATCTCTCTTCTCGGTTGTGGAGCCGGGTTGAGGATGGGCGCTGCTGTGAGCTTGCTCTGCCAAAGTCTTGCGCCGTCTAGTGTGAGTCAATCACTTCGGCCTTTGGCAGGAATTGTCCCATGGGTAAGGGTATCGGAACCCTTACTGCTACGTACGAGCACTGGGATGTCGATATCATGAGTTAGGCAGTACCTGACTCCCCGGCCGGGTTAAATTTGTGGGAGGCGGCTGACCGAGGGAACCCAGGCAGGATCATCGATCCGGGGCACGCCCAAGCATCTCTCTGCCATCTCCATCCAAAGAAAGAGGAGAACCTCTTTCTTTGGTAGCGAAGAGGAGAAAAGCATAGAGTTTAGCGACAAGGAGGAGTTAATAGTACTAGAAAGGAAGGATCGAACCATGCTTTGACATAAGAGTGGAGGACCTACTCCTAAGTATTTAATAATAAAGAAAAAGGATGTTGACTTTTTTAAATGTGCCCCTTCGTGAAAGCTCATGGCATCACAGCAGCTGGAGGATCGGCTCCCCACAGACGCACAGCTCATCAGCTGCCAGGTGGAACCGAAACAAATATTGGTTCGCGTGGTTGGAGAGCATCTGGGCACCCGTTACCCTTAAAAACGAAGGAGAGGCAAACCACCCCAAGTCCTGTATAAATCTATACAAGGACCTTCTTTTAGTCGTGGTGTGCCATTCTTGCTGCCATGCATCCATCGCGAGGCTGTAAAGCTTCCTCCTCAAGCGGGAGATGGGCCACTGAGCGATATTTAGAACCTGTGCATTTTGATCACCGTTCCGCTCGAAACCGCATCCCAAATACCTCATCCTCCCTGCAACTTCCACATGGCCGCCCTAACTTTTACCACTAAATCGATTGGGAGAACCTTCCCCAATACGGTAGTAGACTCGTAAGAGGTTGTTTTAAAAACACCACTGCATATTATTAATGTTCTGCACTGGGCAGTCCTTAAATTCTGAATAAGTGCTCTATTTCTGTCCAACCTATCCGCCCAAACGAACGCAGCATAAGACGCCATACTTTCGAAGACACCTCGGTATACCATGTAAAAATGACGGCCCGTAATCCTTCCAAGCATTCCTCCTAAGCTTGTCCATCACAGAGACGGTGACCGCCGCTACTTGCCTAATGTGTTTGCTAAACAGCAACTTCTGATCAAACAATACACCTAGGTACTTATGAATTTTAGCTCGGCTGATCACACAGGCTTTATAATTAATGTGGGGTTACGACTGTACGATAATTTGTCTGCACCCTTGAAAAGCATAAACTTCGTCTTGGGCACAGAAATCTGCCGAGGGCATGGATTCCATGCAGCCGTGAGGTGTAGTGACATCTCGACGATGGTTGAAGAAAGTAAATGTCACACGTAACTCTGCGATGGAGTTGAGTGGAAGTAGGAGGTCTGGCCTTGGGCCAGAGAGTCCAACTACTTGTACACCTAAGCAGATCGCCCGTCACCAAGGTGACGTCGATATAACTTTCCATTCAATTCGGAAGAGAAAGTCGGCGGTTGTTCTGCCTCGTTAAGAAAGTAGAGGTCCTGGCTTCAACGAACTGTGCGAGAACAGCGCCTCTGGGGTCAGTGAGTGGTGAACCCCAGGCGGAAAACTTGGCGGTAGCGTCCAGCGCAACCAGCACTCTGATGCCCGCGAGACCATCCAGAATCCGCCCCAACTTCGCCAACAACTCATCGATACCCCATCCAAGCTGGAAGTATCCGGACACCAGTACAACATCGAACGTACCCCTCGCAACTCGCACGACGGTGAATTGCTCATCAGAAAACTGAGGAATCCAGAAGACACCCAACGAGACCAAGCCGACCACGATCGCAGAGAACGGATAAAATTGTTAAAGAACGTTATGGACAGGGAATCATTGCTTGTCGACGACTAAACACTCGACGAAACGAAGATGTTTTATCCTCCGCGTCATACGTGTTAACATTTAACAGACCTAAATGTCCGAAAAAAATAAAGGCAAGATTTCATAGGCTCGATGTGCGTCCGTTCATCCGAATACAATTGCGAAGTTTCGAATGTCAAAAATTCGGACACAAGGCTGTGAGATGCACGAGGAAACAGATTTACACGTGTGGTAACCCGTTGCACCAGGATGATCCGTGCTAGACCCACCGATATGTGTAAATTTTAATGGACAACATAGCGCAAGGTCAAGGAATTGCCCAAAGTATAAGGAAGAAATTACGATTCAGGGAGTTAAGACCGATCAAAAGGCCAGTAATTTCGAAGCTAGGGTAATCTTACATAGCAGAACGCCAAAGGAGACAACGACTTATGCACAGGTTGCTGCTGCTCCTGCAGTCACCGTCAAACCTAAGGACGTGGAGACAGAACTGGCGCCAAACTTAACAATACTGGTAGAAAGAATCATTAATCAGAAAATAAGAAATCGAACATTTAAGGACAGCAGCCCAAAGTCGTTTAAATTAAAAGCAGACCCGCCCAAGCAACAGCGTCCGACTTCACCAAAAAATGAGCCTACGACTACTTCAAAGGCGATACAAATTCAAACAAAAATGAAGGAACTTGAAACTAATGTTCCAATCGAACAAAACCCAACTCCGGGACCCGCGAAACAGTAAATACCAACCATAGAAAAGGAAGATTTAAGGAAAACTACAATGCAGCCTCCGAAATCACTGAGGCCTTTAGCCGAGAGGGCGAGACATTCGGCCGCCCCACGCGTTCTCGCAGTGAGCATATCCAATCTTGACTGTGATGTGCTTCTTGCTCCGCCAATGGAGCAGGTATCATCTGACACCGGCAGCAGGAGATCCTCCGCGTTTTCTGTCAGAGGAACTGAAGGATCGATTTGGAATGTATCAGAAACCGTAGAATTCGACATCGAAGCCTTCAGGAAAATGGAGAAGAACAAGAAAAAAGTATAGCCTGAAGGAAAACCTTAGGCGATAAATGTAAAAACAGTCAGGTCAGATATCTTAATCGTGATTTTTATAAATAAGTATAATTTAAATGTTTTAACTGATATAGATATTTGAGACTATAATATAAGTGTTTTGCATGAGATGTTAAATGGCAAGGGCTCTTTACACCCTTGTCATATTTCGTTTAACAGATTTTTTTATGTTTATTTTAATTTTACATCATAGACAAGTATTTGTTTTGAGAGTTTTTGATTAAATTTCGTAAGAGATGGCTAGAATATTTTAAAATGACAAGGACTTTTACACCCTTGTTTATGTTGTATTTTGTGGGTTTTCAATAACCATTGACAAGTCTTTTTTTAGATGCTCTTTTGACAAGACTAGTCATTCACTATGTCACCTGGGTTATGTTTTTCAGGGGCAGAAAATATATTTTGCATATTCACTATGTCACTAGAGTTTTGTGCTGGAAGGATGTAGCAAATTTTCTTTTTCTATTTTTTGTTGTGGGTGGGGCTAATGACCATTGAATTTTTCTTTTTCTGGCTATTTGTCAATACCCCTAAAACTCCAAAAAAAAAAATTTATTTATTTATTTTTAGTACAACAGAACAGCCACTTGAGCCTTTGAATATTGTACATTGAACACAGAAACTAATAATGTACTTATAACGTTAATATACAAATCAATCACAAGTTTACATATTCATAATTAATAATAAATGTAAGTAATGAATCTACGCATACCATCAAAATAATAGTAATAATAATGTTCCAAAACATAACGGATATATTTTTTTTATTATTATATGATGTCCGAATATAAATAATAATAATTATTATTATTATATGTACATAACTCAATTATACAACTACATAGTTAACAATTTACATTTTTACAATTCAAAAAACACATAATTCAAACATACAAAACTGAGAACATAATTTCAATAGCAATACACTTTAAAAATAGCAATAATTACAAATTACGATGAAATATTACAAATTATGATTAAATAATTACAAACCCACAAAAATTAAACAACAGCTAGCGTTATCATTTTGATGATTATTAAGTAATAACCTTATGAATTTTGTTTACTTTTATGTTGCACCTCTATCGCCCCTCGTGCAACCTCAGCAGAAAACAACATAAATAATTGTGATTAAATAATTACATTAATTAAATAATTAATATTATGTTATACGATATAATTAGTGTTTAATATCAAAAATGTAATTAATGTAGTCAAATTAAGCAAAAAAATTAATGTTTTTGATATATATAGATTTATAAAATGATCACTGTATTAACCACAGTAAATTCTTTACTATAAACAACAGAAAAAATATTTTTTTTTAAATTTACTATTTCGCATGTACTTTATATATTAATCATAGTCTGTGTCCATAACTAATGTAAATTACACTTTCTTCCTGGAATGTTAAGGTGGGATTGTTTTCAGTACCATACCCTGTAATAGTTGATAAAACTGTCACAACCGCAGATATTATTTTAACAGTTCATTTTAAATTAACATTAACAAAAGCACACAAGTAATAATAAACGTAAATAAACAGAATGCCGTCAAATGCCTGAAGCTTCTTTTTAAAGCATTGATTAGAAAAAGCTAAGAAATCTGCAGAGTTAGCAATCCATTTGCATATTTAAAATTTCGGGCTAGAGAAGCATTAGAGGAACGCTTCATGTACTGAAACTGCCGAAACTGTCTTAACCCTACACAAGGCACTCTCAGACCAATCAGCTCAATAGGTCCATCAATCCGACCATGTAGAAGCTTGTAGAGATACAAGCCAGAAGGTCTATTACTACGCTGACTTAGCAAAGGCAGTTGAAAGAATCTGCATAGCTGCACATAAGGGGCTGGATCAACAAAACCTCTAATAACCAAGAAACTAATGAATTTCCTCTGGATGGCCTCTATGGTAGACTGGAACTCATAATTCCAGACAACGCTGCAGTACTCCAGTAATGGACGAACCATCACATGATATAAATGCAGGAATGTGGTAGGGTGCTTAAAATGCCTACCAATCCAGAAAATCAGTCCTAAGTTCCTCCTAGCGCGAGAGATGATTCCAGCAACATGTTCATTAAATAATAGCTTAGCGTCGATATTAACACCCAAATCTATGATATTTTTGCCTCTCGAAACGACTGTGTCATTCACTCTATATTCGTATATAACTGGTACGGTTTTACTAGTATACATAATAACATTAGTCTTACTGACCTTAAGCTTCATCTCATTGAGTCTTGACCATCTGACCACTTGATCAATATCCTACTGTAGCGCATTACAATCAGTTGCACTCCTAATCTTAGCACATATCTTCAGATCGTCAGCATACATGAATAATGGTGGGGATATATGCCTGGCTATATTGTTAATAAACAATACAAACAACAACAAGTTGTTGTATTGTTTACCTCAATTTACTCATCAAGATACTGTGAGGAATAGTATCGAATGTCTTACTGAAATCAAAATAGAATGCATCCACCTGACTCCGATGTTCAACCTTAGGCACAATGTAAGTCAGCATATCAACTAGGTTGGTTGTTGTAGACTTATTTTTAACAAAGCCATATTGTTGCGACAAAATATGGCTCTTATGTGCATCACATAGATGATCGTTAACAATCTTCTCAAATAGCTTAGAGATGACTCCCAATACAGAGATCCACCTATAATTAGTTATGTCATGCAGGTTACCGTTTTAGTACTGGTGCTAAAATACTTCCAATGCCCTTAATAACAATCGGGGAGATTTTAGCAAATCCACGAGCAGAATTTCCCCTGAGAACTTTTATAGCCTTCAGGACATCGCCAGTTTCTATAGTAGGTACAGTAATAGTTTTGTCTGTCTCTATTTTGTTATCAAATATTTTACCACTATCATGCTTATAAAGAGAATGGAAATATTCCCCAAATAAATTACTTAGCCATGAGGGATCTGTAATAACCTCTCCATTCATATCGAAGGGTCTAGTACTAGAACTGTCATTTAAGTGAGACATAATATATTTAAATAATTCAGAAGGCTTCTCTGGGAGATTGTTCTCAGCCAACTGTGATCTTCTGTCTCTGTCACAGGCTATAAGCATCTTCACTTTTTTCCTGTATTCAGAGAATGTAATATAATGCATCAGAAGACCAGACTTCTTAAATTTCCTGTGGAATCTCTTCTTGTTACGTAGAACTACTATTAAATCTCTTGAGAACCAAGAAAAGAATTTCTGCACATTGGTGCAAATCTGTTCACTAAATCATCAATTGCACCATTCAGATCATGAGCAGCTACTGGACCAACAGTTCAAAGGATGATTCCCCAATCTGTGGCCTCAGCGGCCAATAGAGTCCCAGGATATCTACCTTACGATAATACTTTATCAAACATGCCTCTTAGTTACGAATCGCACCATGCATACCGACAACAACCGTGAGTTGATCATGAGGTTCATCAGGGTTGACTAAACAGAAGGCCTCTGCAGAGATATATACACCAGTATTGTAAAGCACCAAATCAAGTACAGATTTACCCTTAAAAGGAATGTGGTTATTTAGCAGTATTAAATTCTTGGTATCCATAAATTGAAATAATATCTCCGCTTTTTTCTTGGCATAAAAATGAATACCGGACTTCAAACAATAGAGATTTTATGAAAACATTCATATATACACATTGATTATAATAACAGAGATTTTTTTTCTAGGTTATATTTTTTTTAACCTACTCATAATGGCATGAAGAATTTCAATACTACAAATTTTTATCAGTTTAAAATCTGTCATTATATTACGTAATAAAAATCATGTAAGTTTTGCAATATCCGGTTTTATATTAAATAATTTTGTATTTTAATTACATCTGGGATTTATTCATCAATTCTTTGTTATTTCAAATCTTTTCCGTTTTTTTATTTTTGCATGATTGATAAACCAGAGTACAAAATGCTTCAATCAATTGAACTGTTAAACAAAACAGTCCATTACTATTGATAAACAAAAATTATTACTTGTAAAGAGTATTTTTAATTTAGCCTTTTTCATTTTAATGGTAATAAAAGATGAAAAAAAATAAATAAATAATGAAAATATTATTAGAGATAAGAGACCACAAAGATAATTCATAATAAGAATAAACAGGGGAAATTATTATTCAATCTCTTTATTTCTCCAATATTCTTTAGGAACATTAAATATTGTGTTTAGTTTTAGGGATAAATAACTAGGAAATAACTTTCCATTTATAAAATATACATAAATATTTAACCCGTTAAGTTTTTCGTTCGATGAGTACTTATAAAAAAAAAAAAATAGATTATTTTTTAAGATTTCAGGTGAACCCGAGAGAACAACCTATATTTAAAGTTTTGCCTTCAAATATTTTATTTGGTTGATTACAATGCTTAAAATCTATTTGTTTCAAATGATGAACATTTTTCTTTGTATTGTTTTAAAAATAAATTTGTTGAATCTTTAATTACTGTAATTACCAATTACCTGTTATATAATTATAATTGGTTAGGTTAACCTAACCTATAATTACTAAACTTTATTCTTTCTATGAAGACCTGATAACTATGAAACTTCAACCAGTATTGGTTTGCTTGGCATTTCTCCCGCTATCACCCCACTCGGTCGCCCTAAAGCATAAGACCGAATGTCTGTGCCACAAACGGCTACTGAGCCTCGAAACAGTTTAGCGACCAGTGTCCTAACTAGCTCCTAGAGCTAACCTAAAAGCGTGAGCGGAATAAGTGTGACATCACACACCATTCGCTTGCGTGTCCCACCGCCCACTTGTCATATATCACTATATATGACATGGGGTACGCCTATGGGTAGGCGCACCCCGTCATATACTAAAACATATGACTAAAAATAATTAAATTTATGTCGTCAAAGACAGCAATTAGCTGCCACGCCTAGGCCACTGAATGCCAGCAAGTACCTGTCCACCATTAAAGCGCTTGTAGCCTTAATCTGGCTGGTAGTCAGCCATATCTCTCGGTTGGCTTCCTACAGCAATGCGGTAGGAGTTTTTTCCCTTGAGCAAACTACTGATGTCGGTTGAACAAAGCAACTGCATCAAGGAACTCCCGCACGTTCCGACAATGCGGCTCTCGCCACATAGACTCGCCGCTTGTGAGTGGTCAATTTTCCCTTTGACCTCTAAGTTCCAGGGTGGCCTGAGTTCTGCCCCCCCCCCCCCTTAAGAGCTGGGCAGTCGAACAGCATGTGTTCGTTCGACTGGACCTCCCCACAGACGCACAGCTCATCATCTACCAGCTGATGAGCTGTGCGTTTGTTTTGAGTTGTCGTTTTATTCAAATAGTTGATTTCAACTATTTGAATAATGATATTTGTATTGATTTATGTTGTTTTGTACTGAGGTTTTACGAGGGGTGGTGGAGGTTCAACCCAAAAGTAAACAGAATTATTAAGGTTATTCCTTAATAATCATCAAAATTATAACTTTAGTTGTTTAATTTTTGTGGGTTTGTAATTATTTAATCATAATAATTGTGATTTTTCATCGTCATTTGTAATTATTGTTTTTTTTAACAAGTATTGTTATTAAAATTATATTCTGGGTTTTGTATATTTAAGTTAGGTGTTTTTTGAATTGTAAAAATGTATATTGTTAACTATGTAATTGTTGTAAAATTACGTTTTATAAATAAAATAATAATTATCATTATTATTATTATATTATTAGTTACTTATGTATATGTAACCTGTTATTGATTTGTACCATTTATCGTATGTACTAGTATCAGTACTCATTATACTTGTATCGTGTATCATATATGCCCTGTTGCTTTATCTGTTTTTCTTTTTTTTCTCTGATGGAATGTGTTTAATTAATGATTTGATTTGTTCTCGTTTTCAAATTATTGTCAAGTTGTTTAATTCACTTTTATTATATAGTTTTAGAAATCATATAATTATATGAAATTACATCTATTATGTTTTAGATTATTATCAAGTTATGCACAGATTCATTACTTACATTTATTATTACTTATGTATATGTAAACTTGTTATTTATATTTGTATGTTAATGTTATATGTAGATTATTAGTTTTTATGTTCAATATATAACATACAAAGGCTCAAGCGGCTATTCTATTGTACTAAATAAACAAAAAATAATAATAAAATAAAAGTTTTATTATTTTTTTTTGAAGTTTTAGGGGCATCGATTGCAATGATCATTAACTATTTTTCACAACAAAAAAGAGAAAATGAAAAGCAAGTTATTCCCTCCCGGTAAAAAACGATAGCAACATAGTCAATAGACAAATTAATGGACAACATAGCTATCTCGTCGTTGTGGGAGGCGGCTGACTGGGGGAACCCAGGCAGGATAAATGATCCGGGGCACACCCAACCGTCTCTCCGACCGCACCATGCGACATATTGACTGGCGAAGCATAGGACCATGAAAACAACAACTATTTCCTCCCCAGAAAAAAGAACACACGTGACATACTCAAGCACTAGTGATTTTAGAAGCTCAAAAAGAGCTTCTAAAATCACTTGTCAATGGTTATTGAAAACCCCGAAAATACTTATAAAAAGGGTGTAATGGACCTTGTCATTTTTACATCTTTGTAGCCATTTCATACGAAATTTAGTCAAAACTCACAAAACAATAACTTGTCTTTGATAAAAATTAAAACACACATTAAAAATGGCTCTTGCCATTTAAAATCACACACAAAATACATATTAAAACCTCAAAAATTTATATCAATAAAAAATTTTAAAAATACATACAATTATATAATTCTCGAATGAGATATTTGATCTTTCTCTTGCTTAAATCTAACTCCTTGGTTTCCCTTTAGGTCATCCTTTTTTCTTGTTCTCCATTTTCCTGAAGGCCTCGATATCAAATTCTGTGGAATCTGATACATCCGAGATCGATCCATCAGTTCCTCCGGTGGAAAACGTAGAGGATCTCCTGCTGCCGGTATCGGATAATACCGGCTCCAATGGCGCAGCCAGAAGCACATCTACTTTTTTAGAGGTGTTTAGAATACCTTGTGTTACAACCTCAACGTCGATAAGTCCAATCTTCTTTGTTTTTAATAATCGAGACGACTGTAAGTCGTTAACGGTTTCAACAAATAATCACGTCGCAGTCTTCCTTGTATCTATAACCGGTCCTCCAGCTGCTTCGGGGATGCCATGTGCTATCACGAAGGGGCTGATCTTAGAAAATCACCATCATTTTTCTTTATTATTACATACTTACGAATAGGTCCTCCACTCTTAGGTCAAATTTTGGTTCAATCCTTCTTTTCTATAAACTCTTCCTTCACTAAACTCAACACTGTTCCTCCTCTTCGTTACCGAAGAAAGAGGTTCTCCAGAACGAGGGTGTTTCTTTTTTTTTTTTTTTTTTCCCTACTCTCCCCAACCGGATATCCAATTAAGTATACTCAGTCGGGGAGAGTGTCCTTTTACTCTCAAAGGAGGCGTCCCCCACCCGCCGGCTATACGTCCGGCACGGCAGGTTGGCCTCCCCGGTCTCGGATCTTTTGTTTTACATTGCCTGCCTCTAATCCCCCGCTTTAGAGCCAAGGTCCGGCTATGCCGTCCCCCAGCGCCTCAGCAGGGAACCGGGACTCTGTCTTTACGCCTTTGGCCTCTAATCGACAGCGCCGACCCCACAAAGAGCCTAGGCTCCCGCAGGGACGACCCCGCCGACCGGGACTTGGTCTTTTATTTTAACCCAAACTCAAACTCCCCTGGAGTTCACCCCCTTCTCAGGTACCCGCACACCAAGGCGTACAGGCCCTCCATGGAGTGACTGTCCGCCCTACCCTACTGTTTATACTCCCATTCTTCTGTCTTCATCCTCTTTGGCCCGCAGGACCTCCCCGGCGAACCTGCGGAACCATTCCCAGTTCTCATTGTTGTACCCCAACCAGTTTATGAGATTTTCTGGTGTAAGACCATTAATTACTATTTGACCTCTGTTAACGGCCCATCTTGGACATATGAACAACGTATGTTCGGCATCGTCGTTCTCTGGACAATAGATGCACTGCGGGGTGGCTCTCTTCCCGATCCTATACAGATACTGACCGAAAGAGCCGTGCCCCGTCAGTAATTGTGTCATGTAAAAATTGACATCTCCGAGTCTATTGTTATTCCAGGTTTTAATATTAGGGATTAGGCGTCTGGTCCATTCTCCCACTCTGGACCCTGTCCACTCTTCTTGCCATTCTTGTTCTATAATCCCTTCCATCTCTTCTTTCGACATACCGCTGTGTCTGAGGGTTCTGGCTTTTATCTGAAGGTCTATGGGTAGGACCCCGGTCAGTACGCACAGCGCGTAATACGATACCGTACAGTAACTAGCAGCTACACGCAGCAATGCCAGTCTATGGACACTTCTCAACTTCTTTTTATTTCGCTGTATGTTCATTGCCGCCCCCCATATGGGAGCCGCATACAGTACCGCCGAAGTGATAGCCGCGGTTATCAATCTTCGAATAACCATTTTAGGTGTGCCGTGGTTTTGAAATAAT
The DNA here is from genome assembly GCF_047948215.1 of Lycorma delicatula. Classification (NCBI taxonomy): domain Eukaryota; kingdom Metazoa; phylum Arthropoda; class Insecta; order Hemiptera; family Fulgoridae; genus Lycorma; species Lycorma delicatula. The sequence goes on along the minus strand of NC_134458.1, from coordinate 12,877,787 downwards.
CCTCTTAATCCCTTTACAGCAGGAGTAACTCTCCCACAAATCACATCAATATGCTTGCTGAACCTTAAACTTTTGTCCAGAAGTACCCCCAAGTATTTTGTTTCTTTTACTTCATCGATTCTCTGTCCTCTGATATTTAGATTCACACTTCTTAATGGTCTTCTACCCGAGAGGACCAGGCAACAGGATTTATTAGGAGCTATTTCTAATTTGTTATCCTCCATCCATTCATCTATTGTTCTAAGCGCTTGGTTTGCCTTGTTCTCCAGTTCATTAATATCTCTGTCTTCTACTAATATTGCGATATCATCCGCGTATCCTACTATCGATACCCCTTCGGGGTAGTTCAGCCTGAAGATTTTATCATAGAAAACATTCCATAAGGTTGGACCAAGGACAGATCCCTGCGGCACCCCTCCGAATACCTGAAATATGGCTTTCCTTTCTAGGGTTTTGACCTCTATGAACCTATTTTGCAGATATTGATCTATCTGATTTACTAAGTATGTATTATTTGCATGGCTTGAAGCGCCTCAATGATGGCTGTCCAGGGGACCGTACCAAATGCGTTTCTAACATCAAGCGTTATGATCATGGGGATTTTTCTAGTCCTCCATGTACCGCTTCTGCAATTTAATGCCCAGTTTTTTACCTTCTCGACTGCGGTCACCGTGGACCGTCCCTTTCTAAATCCGTATTGTTCCGGATGTTGACATTGTTTTTCCTCTATTTCCTCTCTAAGTCTATTTTCTAACAACCTTTCAACTACTTTTCCCATATTATTTATGAGCGTAATCGGTCTATATGCTGTGTTCTCTTGAATTTGTCCTGCCTTTGGGAGGAAGACTGTTCTTGCTTCCTTCCAGCATTCAGGGAAGCTTCTATTTTGTAGGCCGTAGCTGGCTACATTGACTATTTCCCAAGGTACGATCCTAGCTATTATCTTAATGATGGCCGCTGGGATGTCATCTGGGCCGGGGCTTTTCTTATTTTTTAATTTATTTATAGCTTCCATGACCTCTTTTTGTGTAAATCTTCCTCCCTGGCATTCTATCACCTCTCTATTATACTGCTCCTCCGTTCTGGGGAATAACTTTCTGATCTGCAACGCAGCCGTTTCTTCATTCAGTGTCGGAGCTTGTCTCCCAAGCCGCTTGGTTACTTTTTTGAAAGCCTTTCCCCACGGATCAGCATTCAACTCCTCGCATAGTTCTAACCATTTCCTTCTTTTGGCCTGCTTTATGAGGAAGTTAAGCGTCTTTCTCGCTTGCCTATATTGCTCTGTCGCAATGTTACATCCTATTTCCGAACCAACTCTAGCTCGCAACCTCTGGGCCGTCCTCTTGTGTCTTTGCATAATTCTACGCTGTTCCTCTATCTCCCTGGACCACCAGTAGACCATATTATGTTTAATATTATTTCTCCTCGGTATGTTCGCCATCTCTTCTTTAACTATATTTTGGAATATTTCAGGTGTTATCTGAGTACTATTTCTAATTCTGTTTGCCGCATTATTAGCCACTCTATATATCTGTTGATCAGACAGTCTGATATTGTTATTTATCTGTCTTATTTCTGGCCGTTGCTCTCTGAAGTTAACAAAGATGGCTCTGTGATCGCTGGCTGTTTCGTCATTAAGAACCATGAAATCAGCTGCATCAGTGCGCATCCTTCCATGAATTATAACTAAATCCAGGACCGATTGATGCCCTCTTGCTTGGTAGGTGGCTGTTCCGTCGTTATGTATTATCGCTGCCAGCAATTCCTCCAGGAGTTTTCCTCTAGCGTTCGAGGAGACCGCTCCAGCTAGAACAGTCCTGCAGTTAAGGTCTCCAAGGACTACAATTCTCTTCCGAGCTCGTATAATGACTTGTTGGAGGTCAAGGAGTCTGTTCTTAAGAGATTCCCTGCTGCAGTTAGGGCTGATATATACACCTATTATAATCTTATCGCTTACCTCAACAGCAATGAGTCCGTCACCTCTACCATACAGATCATAATCCACATTTCCAACGATCTTTCTAATTGCCACATCACCATTCCCATCGGTCAGCCACTGTTCTCTGGCCACCGAATACACATTACAGAATACACAATACAGAATACACAATACAGAACGAGGGTGTTTACGTGGACCTTTTGCCACGGAAGTTATTGTTTTCATGATCCTATGCTTCGCCAGTCAATGTGGCGCATGGTGCTGGCGGAGAGACGGTTGGATGTGCCCGGATCATTTATCCTGCCTGGGTTCCCCCAGTCAGCCGCCTCCCACAAATTTAACCTGGGCCGGGGAGTCAGGTACTGCCTGACCCACGATACGGACATCCCAAGGCCCACCAATAAGACTAGATCAATAAGACTTGGTGGCTGAATAATTTGTTAATCATTTACATAACTGACTTACTAAAACAATATTAACTGTCGCTCTGGGTAGATAGGTGGGGGTGGAAATATTTTGTTGTCTTTCGAAGTGACTGAAGGTGGAGTGACTGCAAGTTGGTAGGTTCGGAACGCAAGGATAGCGGGCGATTTCAGTATCCCCCTAATAATTGCAGAGCTTGGACAAAAGTTCTTCACTGCTGGATCATTCTTATTATCGGGCGGGTATTTGTTTATTTGGCGGTTTTACTTTATTTTGTTTAGTTAAGGACGGAATTGTGGATTGCGTTCCGTTCCTCTAGACCAGACTGAAAGACTTAGAAAATTTTTCGTATATTAGTAGTTATACGGGTGAAATTTTTCTAAGTCCTTAGATTAGTTTTTATTAGGGAATTCTTTGTTCCTTAATAATTTCTGAACCACTCGTCCTACATCCCTCATCCCAAGTTATAAATCCATCCCAAAAAGTTTCCGACTGTGACTGTTTCGAGACTGTGACGACATTATGAAAAGTAAATACAAAATCTACTATGATGGTAATGCTACTGAGAAGAGCACAATGGGAGCTATATTGAGGGCTTTAAGGAATATTATTCCTCAGGCTGGTAATTTAGTTTTTGTCGTCCCCAATAATAATATTGGAAACTATATGAAGAAATTAATATCTTATTTGCGGAGAAACGAGGAAGTAGCGGTTAAAGTGCTTACGATCCCAGTTGAAGGTAAAGCTATACAAGGCAAGCCTGGACAAGCCCATATTAAAAAGTCGACACCACCGGCAGTTGACAGACGTACTGTGGTTATCGAAGCAGCTGGAAAATCCTATTCTGATTTACTTAAAACGATGAAGTCTGCAGTAAGTAGCGAAGATGCAAAAGAGGTCATCTCCTTATGTAAGGGCAGGAATGAAGAACACTACGTGAGAATTCAGGGAGCGCAGAAAGCTGCAGAGTTTACAAGTAATCTACGAGATAAGGCGGCAGATCTGCATGTTGACCTGCGTACAAGAGCGGGAAGGCGCACAATAGTTCACATCAGGGATGTAGAATATGACACCACTGAGACAGAAATTCTTGCTGCAATTACTGCAAGAGTAGCTGCTGATGAGGACATCAAGATATCGTCAATTAGAAAAGGTTACGCCGAGACGCAGAACATTACAGTAATCACAACGTATAGGGCCGCCTGTAAACTAATAGAGGATAGGATGGGTCAACTGCCGAGCTTTTATCCGAGACGATGGGGATAGGTGTTTTAGATGTTGGGGCACCGGACATCAGCGGCAGGAATGCAAGGGGCCAGATAGGAGGGACCTCTGCTTTAACTGTGGAGGGCGAGGTCATATGATTGCCGAATGCAAAGAACCAAAGAGTTGTCTCGACTGCAGTAGCGGTGAACACAGGACTGGTGCTTGGGCGTGCTCTGACAAGCATGATTAAGCTTCTCCTAGCCAACGTGAACAGAAGCGTGCTATCGCATGATTTGCTGTATAGACTTGCTATTGAGTGTGATGTAGACTTGTTGGCAATCACTGAACCCAACATACATGAGTCGGCGAAGTCCGGATGGATGGCGGATACTGTGGGTGATGCCATTATTAGGAACGTCAGTAATAGGGTGGCTCTGAGTTTCAAGGAGAGAGCAGAGGGAGTCATAGTGACTGATCTGGAGTCTACAATAATTGTAACAGTGTATGTCTCGCCCAACATCACGATTGCGGATTATGACAGGTTTTTAGACAGTATATATCGAATTCTGTCCGGACAGAGCAAGAAATTCGTGTTGGGTGATTTCAACTGCAAGACGACTTTTGCTGGTTGCTCCCGCAGTAATAGGAGAGAAGACCTAATTGAAGAACTGATGGAATCCCTCGGAGGTCGCTGTTTAAATGATGGTACTCCAACTTACGAGGCTCGGGGCCACTACTCTATTTTAGATCTGGTCATTGCTGATAATAGATGGTCAATGGATCAGCTAGAGCTAACAGTGATGGATAACGATATTTCCAGTGATCACCTTCCGCTACATCTGATCATAAAGGAAGGCAATGACTTTGTAGTTGAAAGACCTTTTGTTACAAGACCTACAGCCCGTCAGGTTGACAAAATAGTTGATAAAGTAGCTCAAAGGCTACGTAATATGATTGAGTTGACGCCAGATACTCTTACCTCGGTAATACAGCAACAAATGGATAAGGAATTAAGGGCTACTGGGGGCAGACGACAAGTCTACTGGTGGTCAAATGAGATAGCACGCTTACGCGATAATTTGTAGCAGGCTAGGAGAAGGAAACGAAGACTGAGGATCAGAGGTGGTGCTGAGTTTGATACTGGAGCCAAACTATATATAGAGGCTAGACGCCACTTGAACAGGGCCATTAAGAGATCAAAAAGGGATCATTGGTTCAAACTCTGTGAGGAATTGGGCAATGATCCCTGGGTCAAAGCCTACAAGATAGTTACTTAGAGGTTTGGCAGGCGTCTGCCTGTGTTGAGTGAATGGCAGGCTATGGCACAGTTTGACGAATTATTTCCATGTCCAGCAGAGGCAACTGACATCTTGCCTGAATATGAGCTGAGGAGGTTTACCCCTGCTGAGCTAAGTAACGCTATCGGACAACTCGGTAATAAAAAGAGCCCCGGCACTGATAGAATCCCTGCTGCAATACTCAAAGGCCTTGTAAAACAGCTTCCCTGGGAGATAACTGATATAGCTAATTATGGCTTGGAGAATGATTCATTCCCGCGATGTTGGAGGGAGGCCAGGGTGGTCTTCCTCCCTAAAGGCGGTGATGATCAAGGTCTGTCTCGATTTAGACCGCTGAGTCTCTTAAATAACTTGGGCAAAGCGGTAGAGAAGAAGCTCGCCAACAGAATTGTATGCGAAATTGAAGAAGGCGTGGGTATAAGCGTCAATCAATTCGGGTTCTGGAAAGGACGCTCCACCGTGTTGGCAGCGAAGAAAGTAACTACTTGGATAGCAAATGTCAGAAGAGGTACTTGGAGAACAAGAGGGTTTCCGTTACTTGTCTCCCTAGACGTTAAGAATGCTTTTGGCTCCATCAAATGGAGCCATATTCACAGTGCATTATTGGCGAAGAACGTAAGCTCATATCTTAGGAGACAGGTGAGGAGATACCTCTCTGACAGATCGTGCAGAATTGCAACGCAAAGTGGAGATTTGGAAGTCAACATACACGGTGGAGTTCCCCAGGGCTCCGTTTTGGGCCCGTTATTATGGGTTTTAACTTTTGACGGAATCCTGAATTTGGATTATCCTGCAGGAGTCGAGGTCATTGCCTATGCAGATGACCTCTGGTGATCCTTGCGAGTAATAGACATGCACTGGAAGTACAAAATAAGGCCAATTTGGCATTACAGATGATAGAAAACTGGCTATGTAATAAAAATTTAGTGCTGAACATTGATAAATGCAAATTTATCACTTTCACTGGAAGAAGGGTCATTGATCGGCTGGATATCAGGATCAATGGTCAACCAATAGCAGAAACTGATAAGCTGAAGTACCTAGGCGTTACCTTTCAGAGGAACGGTTCCTTCACTGAACATATAAACGAAGTTTGTAACAGGGCTGACAGAATGATAAAATCTTTAAATATCATGACGAACCAAAGAGCGCCTAAGGCGTCAAAGAGAAGGGTCATAGCGTCTTCGGTAATATCGTTCATGCTTTATGCGGTGCCGGTTTGGTGGTTTTCAGTGCAAGTAAAGAAAATCCTGGCACGTATGATCAGCACCCATAGGAGACTGTTGCTTGGAGTGATTTCTGCATATAGGACGGTCTTCTATGGGGCTTTGTGTGTGCTCGCTGGAGTCCCACCGATTGATTTATTGGCACTTTTAAGAGTTGAAAGAGACCAGGGAGTTGGAATTCACGAATCAAGGCAAAGGCTAATGGCAAAGTGGCAGGATAGGTGGAATGAGAATGGCCCTGGAGGTAGAACAAAGAGACTCATCCCCGAAATTAAAAGCTGGATATATAGGAAGCACGGGGAAGTGAATTTTCACCTGTCACAATACTCTACAGGGTATGGCAACTTTAATTTTTACTTGCACAGAATCGGTAGAAGAGCATCGACGGAATGTATGTATTGCGATCGCGAAGATGATGTTGAGCACACATTTACTGACTGCCATAAATGGAGAGAAGAATTAGTAGACATCGATCTATCATCTGATGGTAACGGCAGATTAATTAATCACATGTTGCAGAGTGAAGATGCCTGGAAGAGGGTTGATTCAGTTATTAAGAAAATATTAACGCAGAAAAATGAGGACGAGAGGAGATCGGGGTTCTGATCTTAGTATAGGGAAGGGCAGATAGCCCCAGTGGTGAGGACTGGCATGCTGAGGTGTGCCAGTTTCGATGAGCCACTGGGAACTCCAAGGGTTTTCTTGATAGGAAACATCAAAGAAAAGACCCAATCGTCACGTCAAGACAATCATGGTATGGCGTGGCGATATATATAGATGGGCATATCAATAGACTCAAAAGAACTGACCGGTGGGCCGACCTGCCATGCCGGACATACAGCCGGTAGGTGGGAAGGCCCATTTGAGTACAACAGGCACTCCCGTGGGTGGCGCAATACCAACCAACCAGTCAGACCGGCCCAGGGGAGGAGAGTAAAAAAAAAAAAAAAAAAAAAAAAAAAAAAAGACTGAAAGCTTTAAACCGAAGATGAAGAAACTCGGGCTGACATTGGGAGACTAATTGCGTGTTGCGTGTGCTTCGTTCTGCCGACGCCCGTTATTATTGGAGGTTGCAATTCACTCCTTTCACCGTAGAGTCGCATGTGCTTACGGTTACCTAAAGTGTAAGTTGTAAGGAAGATTCGTGATATAATGGTTGGGAAACTCTTCTTCATTCTCGCCGTCTTCGTTATCTCGTCTCGGTCGGGTTCGATTCGTAGCAGTGGGTATTTCTTCTTCTTTTTTTCTTAGTCTGCCTTTCCATCAAATCGGTTATAAGTAATTTACAGGCCGTAAACCTAAAAAATCCTGTGGTCCTGAAAAGGACACACAGGGGAAAGTGCAGGCCTCTTCTCTCTTCCGTCTGGCGACTGCTAGGCTTCTTCTTCCGTAATCGTCGTTTCTTCCTCATGTTCACGGAATAGGAAAAGGATGATATGTGGTTTACAATTTGTATAGCATTCGATTTCGCGAGGGGGCAGCGATCACCTTATGTCGTTTAAGAAAAGTAAGAACAACGATAAATGTTTTTTCTCCTAGACAGACAAACATCTAGGAACGGTTTGGGGGAACCGCAAGGCCAAAAAAGGTATCTCTGTCGGTTGTATCGTTGTAACCGATCTGCAGCACCTGTAACAGATCTGAAAATAAAAGAAAAGAAACATTCCGTAGCTCTAGAGGGAGATAAAAAATATAACCTGCAAACCCCTAACGCGAAAAACAGACGGACGGGGTGTGTTAACAGAAAGATTTTTCGGAGCCACGGTGAACTTTGAGGTTAACATTCTTAACCGTCTGAAAAATTGTCGAAGGTAAATACACCTGACACTCGCCGATTTCTGACGTTATATGCACCCTTACTTGTTGAAAAATGCAGAATTAATAAAAAATGATTATAAAATTTTCAAAACATATTTTATAAATTTTTTTAGGGCCACGGTGACATCTGAGCTTAACCATCCTAAGGACTTAGCTCGCGGGTATTTCCACACACTATATGAAAACTCGTCTTATTAATGAAGTCTTCCAGTATTTCGTCGCGTATTTTTGCGTCCCAAAGTTGACCGTTAATAAAGCCCTACTTAAATATATGCATTGCTGCCGAGAAGAGGGACAGAGCGCCGAAGTATGTTGATCGTTTAGAAGAATGCCTTACGCCACACTTGTTTTGACTTTCTTCAAAAATGATCTGCTCTGTCCTAATGGAAGTACATTTCTCCTTTCATGAAGCCTAAGTTATAAGAAATAAAAGCGTAGTTCATATACTTTTTTTGTCAAAAAGAAAATTTAGAAAGAAATTTAAAAAGAAAATTTTTTATGTAAAATATTCACTTTAAACGTAAAAACAAATCGTTGTTTGTACCATTGTACTGGATCACCACCGCAACAGTTAAATATATCATCCAGAAATCATCAAATTTTCAGTTTCCTCGCCTAGAAACAGAATATAGTTTTGATGTCGGCCAAATTAAAAAAAATCACCTCGGAATATTTTTGATCAAAAACTACTAAAGATATCCTCCAAATATCATTCTACAAAAGAAAATAATGCCCTGCTCCGAGTGTTTATCATGTCGTAAATAAACGATTAAGACAACCTACCTACTATTTGCCGATAAAATAAAAACTCTCGTAGACAGCAATAAAACCAACTATTACTTTGTGCAACATGTACGGGTCAAATTATGGATCGCCAAAAAACTAAAAGTATATTTTTAAACGCGTAAAATGCTCCGGCTGATAGAACACTCTTTTTTTAATCCAGTAACTTTTTTTTTCATTAAATTAACTTTCTTCTAGAGAATATTTACTGATGAAAGAATATAATATCCGATTATTGCTGTGCTCCAGATTGTGGTTACTCCTGTTACGGCTGTTTCCAACAACGCTAAGAAAAGTCGATAAGTATTCATCAAATTCTACAATGAATGTGTTTTTATTATGCACGATTATGATCGTTAAGGTCATATTCGTGCATACATACATACAAATGACCTGATACAAGAAGTAAGCCGCATTAAAAATCGCATACTTTTGAATATCAGCAAGCCAAGCCTGGTGAAATGCAGATGATATTCAGCCCTGAAACTGGTATCTTCAATCCTTTCACTGCAGATAGTAGTTGTACAGTGATTATCATTAGTCTCAGAAAAAGTATGTGATTAATTCCCCGCCTGTACCATTAATGTACATTATCATTAGTGAAAATAATCTAAATAATAACGTGTTGTTTCGAACAACAAAACTGTACATTAATCTCTTGTTTTACACTGTCTGTATGATATGCAAGTAAAGCATCTGAGATATGAGCGGCGCTAGTTAGAGTTCCTTTCTCCAATATACAATTGGCGATGCGATGAAGAGAATGAAGGTGACACTAGTTAAATAATACAATCTGCATTTCAGTGAGCCTGAAAACTCCTGTCTCAAACCCTCTGAGCACCTAAATGAATCCGAAATTTCACCTCCGATCCTGAACCGACTAACACAACCTTACAAACAATTTTCATTTTATTTACCGACAAATTATTCTTTTAATAGTTATTTTGGATAAAAAGATACATGTAAGCAATGAAAACTGTTGCAGCAGAGAAAGTCTGGAGTATAAAAGCAGGCTGAGGATTTAAGATATAGTAAACGGTATTATGTTTTAAAAAATGCAGAATAGCGTTAAACTAGTCGTATGATTTACCACCGCAAAACCAAAATGTAACCGATCTTTTGTATAATAATTATAAATTTTATAAGTTATAACTCTTTACCGAGTAAATTTTCTTTTCTTCAGTAAATCTGCAAAATATACAACTACGTTTATATAGTACAATTTGTTATTATTTTTGCTACTATTCGCGGTATGGCTATCGTTTGTAGACATAATAATTTTTAAAAATTTCGCATAATCTTTGAAACTTCTCCAGAGTACTTTAGAAGATATTCAAAATTATTTTAGAATAAATGTCTAGATCAGCCCATAACCATTAAAAGATCGAGCAATGAAATTCACTCATATTCCTCTGTATTCTGTAGCAATAAATAATGAATAATATAGGTTTTTTCAAGTATAATACTATCATTTATTTCCAATATTTGAATAAATCGTGTTTTTTAATACCTTCTTATAAAATCTCAAAAATAATTTATCACATTAATTAAATGCGTTAAATTTATTTTTACATTCCTTTTTTTTTGGTAGAGTTAAGCTTGAAAATAAACTTTAATTTGAAATCTCTATTACATAAAATATGTAAAGAGATTTATTGAAAGGAATTCAGTAAAGGTTTTTATATTTTAAACAAATAAATTAAAGTAAATTAACCGTATGCTTATATTTTTAAGGGTAATATAGATAAGAAAATTCGTTGATTCCCTAAATTAATTTATTTAGGAATTTTGCTTTATCTCCATTTTCGCCTTGTATAAAGTACAAGTGAACTGTGACGTTTATTTATTAAGTTATTAATTTTGTTTTCTTTATTTAATTATTTTTTTGTATGCAAAGGAATTTAAATAATTGCTTTTCATACACAATTTTTATTCTATTTAACAGATCGACTTTAATATATACACATATATTTTCTTGCGAAAATGGTTTATTTTATGTTTGGTTGATCTAATATGCAGAACTTAGCTTTATTCGGGAAAAGAAAAGCATAACTACTCAGAAAACTATAGATTAAAGGTAATTTATTTTAATATTAAAACTGCAATAAAAAGGAAAATTTATAACTATTAGCCGTAGAAAGAAAATATTTCCTTGGGAATGCGAAGTGTTCATTAATTAATAGTTACTGAATACTCAAATAAATTACTATTAGATAACACATTTAATAAATTGGCTTCAATACTTTAGTGTTTAAGTCAAACTAAATTATAAATATTTAAACATCGATTAGTATAACACTTAAATTTGTATCTTTGCTCTATAAACTATAAAGTTTTTTAGAGCTTTAACTCTTTAACCAGGGAATCCTGGAATAGTCACTTTAATATTGGAAGGACAGGTAGAAGGGAAAAATTGTGTAGGCAGGCCACGTTTGGAGTATGTAAAACAAATTGTTGGGGATGTAGGATGTAGAGGGTATACTGAAATGAAACGACTAGCACTAGATAGCGAATCTTGGAGAGCTGTATCAAACCAGTCAAATGACTGAAGACAAAAAAAAGAGCTTTAAAAGCTCTACACATTTAACAGTTAAACATAACATTTACCCGATTTAAGACTTTTTTTTTCATTATCCCTTACTCCCCTGGGCTGGACAAACAATCAAGTAAAGCTCAGCCCAGGAGAGCGTCCTTCAACCCTAAGAGGGCTTCCCCGCCTACCAGCAGTACATCCGGCATGGCAGTTCAGCCCCACAGTGGACCTTTTTTATTGCCTTTTTAATCTTCAAGAAGAGGTGTACCGGACCGACTATGTCGTTCCCGGGCCCCTCCCCAGAGACCGGGTCTAGGTCTATACTTTTTAATGCCTCACGCCTCTAACCATTGAGCAGGGAGAACCGGGCTTGACCAAGTCGCCCCCGGCCCCACAACCCGGCAGCCGGGTCTGGGTAGTTTATTTTGCCCCATCCCAGCCTAAGGACCCCGGAGTCCCTGATCTATCATCGTAACCGACACACCTCGGCATGCCGGCCCTCACGACCGGGGCTATCCGCACTTCCCTAACTGTAAAATCCACGCTAGCGCCCCTCCTCGACTTTTTTGCGTAACACCTTAGTGGCAAACGAATTAAAAGACCTCCAATTTTCATCTAATGTCAAAATAAAACGTATTAAATTCTCTGCCTGGAGCACATCCAGGCCAGCCTGCCTACGTAAAACGCGCCATTCCTCACACTCGAAGATTGTATGTTCTGCAGTATCAACTCTACTACAATACATGCAGCAGGGGGAACTACGTCTGCCGAACCTATGCAAATAATACTCCAAAGTCCCATTATTTGTTAACATTTGTGTCATGAAGAAATTCATTTCGCCATGACCCCTATTTAGCCAAAGATCTATGTAAGTAATTAGCCGCCTGATCCAATTAGAACATCCACCTGTCGTTCATTTCATTTGCCAGGAATTTCTCGTAGCCTTCATCGCATCACGTTTCCCCATACATTTATATCGCTTCATTCGTTCTTTCACTTGCAGCCCAATTGGCGGGGCTGAAGCTAGCAAACAGGCTACGTCATATGAAACTGTCCGATATCCACATATCACGGCCAACAACGTACGGCCATGTAAACTTTGAAGACGAGTTAAATTTCTTCTAACATCTACGGCGGCACCACAAACCGGTGCAGCATACAGAAGACACAATTGTAGACACTCTCAGACATAACTGTCTGAAGACATAACTGTTGGAAGCTCTCGGAGCAGATTGAGTAGAAAGCAGCATGTTCAGCGACTTAAAAGTCTTCTTAGATCTCGCGCCAAGAGTCAAGAATGTGATGCGTAAACTTACAGGATTTATCTATCCTGACACCCAAATATTTAGTGTTTTCACTGAATTGCAACAACTGGTCACCCAGTCTCAGGTCTATTCCGCCAATAAGTCTTCTCCCCGTTAGGGTGGTGAACATTCATTTATGTGGAACAAGCTCCAGCCATTGACCAACCATCCAGTTACTAATACTAGTTAACGCCATATTGCTGCGTTCCTCTATATCTGCTTCCGTCCTGTCACTCACCAGGACTATGAGATCGTCGGCATACGCCAATAATTGAGTATCTATCGGCATGGGAAGCTTAAGAACCCCATCATACACCAATAACCATAATAAGGGTCCCAGGACTGACCCCTGAGGCACCCCGCCAAAGACTTGGAATCTTAATTTACCTCCCAATGTGTCGGCCTCAATCCACCTCTCAGACAAATACTCTCCTATTTGTTATCTTCTTAGATAGGACTAATTCCTTTCCTCGCAAGCACTGTCATTATTGAATCCCACGTAATAGATCCGAATGCATTGCGTACATCAAGCAGAATGATCGTGGGTATTTTCCTGGTCCTCCAGGTGCCCCTTCTTTCCGTAACAGCCCAGACAACCACTCTCTGAATAGCCTGCACCGTGGACCGAAAGACTTGCATGAATGCCAGCGCCCGCCTTAAGCTCCTCAATCATATGAGACACTAGCATCCTTTCCACAGCCTTCCCCATGTTGTTAATTAAACATAATTGTCTATAATCAACATCAGGCACGTTTTCAGCAGATTGCGGAAGGAAGACCAATCTTGAATCCTTCCAACACTTGGGAAAGCTTTTGGTCTCAAGGCCGAAATTAGCAATGTCGGTCAGCTCCGAGGACACTTTACTTGTTAGACCTTTTAAGACCGCAGCCGGTATTCCATCAGGTTCGGGGCTCTTGCGATCACGTAGCAGATGAATCGCTTTGACGAATCGTCGCTTTGACGTGTGAATCATAAGAGATTCACACAGGAGGAAGTACCTGTGTGAATCTCTTATGATCACATTCTACGATTTCGATTAAACCAAGCTCCTTCCTATTGAAGAGTTTAGATATCTGCTAGAAGCAGACTCTTCCGTGAGGACGGATAATCGCCTACCAAACCGCTTCATTGCAATCCGATAGGCTCGCCCCCACGGATCTGCGTTTTCTCACCACATAATTCCCGCCATTTCATCTCTTTTGCCTTTTTAATCTCGTAGTTCAGAACGCGTCTCGCATTTACATAACTCCTGGCAACCTCTTCATACTCTTTACCACCAGCCACTCTCAACCGCTGCTTTATGCGTAGCAACCGTTGTAGGTTTTTCCTAAGTTGAGCAATATTTTCGGTCCACCAATACACCGGATGATTCCTACCCACTGCCTTTGGTATTTGAGCAATCTCCTGTATTATAATCTCTTGAAGAACTTCAGGTGACAGCCTTCAACCATCTGCCAGCTGTCTTGCGACATTGTCTACAACTGTTGCAACCTGTTTCCGACTCCATCTCGGTGGCCTCTGGACTCTAGCTGTTCTAGTCAAGGGGTCTTTGATCTCATCTAACATCGTGGCAAGATGATCATTGTCAGTCTCGTCCTGCAGGACTCTCCAGCTGCACCTGGAGTGGTTCCAGCCTCCACCCAAGATGGTCAAGACCAGTACGGACTGATGCCCTCTCGCTTCAAATGTAGACGTCTGATTATTTAAGTAGTATAAACCAGTAGATATCATCATTTCTGTCAGGACTTTACCTCTTCTATTCGTATAAGAACTGCCTGCCGCGACGCCCTTACAATTAAGGTCGCCCATGAGGATGATCTTTTTGGGGATCTTGTGATGACGTCATGAAGACTCTACATATAGTTTTCGAAATCTTGATAATCGCAATTTGGGCTGACATAAGCCCCTATCAAAATAGCTTCTGTCAATTGAATAGCTATGATAACCTGAGCTCTTTGAAACAACTGAAAGCCCCAACTGCCACTAATATTGCCTATGGCAACATCTCCCGCCATATCTGAGGACCACTCTTTCTTTACCGCTGTAAACCAATTAGGCTCCGTCGTGATCAAGAAATCAGCTTCCAGACCAGTAGCCAGTTCCCCACGAGATCGTGGGAGAGAATACTTCTATTTGCATTCGATAAAACAGTCCTAATCATGCTTACCTAAAGTGCACGTCAAGCCTCCGGTGCGATGATCAATACTACTACAATCCAGACATTTCATTCCTTCCCTACACTCTCGAATCTTGTGACCCCTGCCACCACAATTGTAACAGAGATCGGCTCGATTGGGCCCATGACAGTCCGCATTCGTATGACCGGTGCTCCAGCATCGGAAACATCGATCTCTTTCTTCGCGTATATAAGCGCGACAATGGACCCAGCCTATCTTGATGCGTTTGTCACCAGCTTACAGGCCGAACGATATGTCGTCACGATCGTCGCGTTGCGCGTGTCCCCGTACGCCCTGCGAAACGACGTAACGCGGAACTCTTCTGTCTTGCCAATAACATTCTCAACGGCCTCTCCAACCTCCTGTTCTGTGGCATCATCTTCGATATCTCTTATATGCACCACAGCGCGTCTGCCGCCTCGAGATCGGAGGTCCATATGTATATACGCGGCCTTATCGCGGAGTATAGCTGTAAATTGAGCTGCCTTCTCAGAGCCTTTGATTCTGACTTGTAACTCGTCCTTGTTGCCCTTCCGAAGTAAAAGAACCTCACCGGCTTCTTCCTCAGTAACAGAAGATTTAATGTTTTTAAGTAAGTCGGCGTAGGATCTACCTTGTGCCTTGACTATGATCACCCTGGTGTCCTCAGCGGGAGGAGTCGATCTCCTTACAGATAACGATCTCGATCTCGATCTCGATCTACTTGATCTCTTGGTAGTGCTATGAAGAGCCACGGCCACCGGTTTCTCACTTTTCTTAAATAAAAATTCGAAGATCTTTCTTATCATTACCCCAATAGAGCCACCTGGCAACACAAACACCGAAGCTAGAGACTTTACTAACACTCCCTTAATAGACTTCAGGATTACTTCTAACGCCCCTCGGTCCCCTCCAGATGAGTTATAATAAATGCTGTATTTGCTTCTCTGAATTAGCTCGACATCTTCACCCATAAGTGACGACACTTCACACACAACATCTCCGGGCTTGAATGTAGCATTGCGGAATTTATCTTCCTCATTTATCCCAGCCCGGGCTAGATCCACAAATAAACACGTGTCATTATTCTTTTCAGCAATATTCTTCACCTTTCTAAACTTGTTACATAAAGCCGATGACCATTTCAACGACAATTGGTCTAACAATTCCACATCTGTCAAATCCCCAGCAAGGGCATCCACTCTCAACTCATCAGTCTGGCTAATGCCAGTTATCTGGGGCGACATCTCGCATAATTATCCGAATTCTTTATACAGTTCACACAAATCCTTAACATGTTCTATAATATATCTTTCCATATCTCTGCCCAGATTCTGTTGCAGTGCAATATACACTTACCCAATTGCGAGGTCAATGTCTTTAGTGCCTCTGGGGGGAGTTCCTTCTCCTCAGATGATACCTGCCTCGAGCGTTTCTGCCCCTTCTCTACCCTCTTCTCAACGTCCATCTTTTCAGTCAAACGTCGTGAATCGCCTCCATTTTCAGTACTCGATGTCGTGGGTTTTGAATCACAAACCACTCTGAACTGCGAGCGCCTGTGACTCCCAGTCCCCACAGTTTCGCTGGCTGTTACACCTCGTCCGTCTTTAGCCGCTACGTCCTTTTGTTTTCGTTTAGGCTTCGATTCCATGTTTTTAATCAACTTTTAGCTTCTATACGATTCCAGTGGCGTTGAAAAAGAGTTAAGCCACCACTAACGTGTACTACTCGTAAGTCCCAGTAACTGATTACCCATTTGACTACGTTCGGGGGGCCCTTTTTGAAACCCCCCTAATTTCTCACTGGTACTTTCAAATTCAAAACCTGAAATCGGATTCAGAATCAACTTTCAAACTCGCTTCCAACGACACCCCACTTGCACCTTTTTTGCCGGGACACTTTTTGGGAGGTCCAACAAATCTGGGGGGGTTCCAAAATGTATCCGTCCAAAAATGAGGTCGGAAAAAAAATGTTGGGGTCACCAAAATTTCGGGGATACCCGGATCGATGGTGATCCGGGGGTAAAGGGTTGTAAAAGAAAGAGATAGGGAGGTAGCTAGGAAATACAAATCCCCTTAAAAAAGCTCGCCGGACTTAGGAAATATTCGTTCTAGAGTAAAATATGAAAAATTTTACAAGTCCTTGTTTACGCTAATTGACAATGGCGTCACTCACCTGTATGATCAAGACAACCCACTGAGAAATTTTCTTCATGAGAGGTTAAATCCGACCAATTCACTATAGTTTAATATAGGAAAAACACAAAATTCGTAATAACTCATTAATCCGTCATCCAATTAATTATCACCAAATTTTATAGACGTGTCCACTAAACTTCCGCCAACAGTTCTGTATCACCAAATCAAAAAACATAAACCAAAAACTTCAAAAGATCGCAGAGCAAAACGCAACACGTGTTACCACAAGTATACATCCAACTCGACTCCCGATTTAAGACCTAAAAAATCTAACAAAACAGTGAAATCAAAATTAAAAATATGCAGTAGATATGCACTTCGATTGTTAAAAAATCATTAGTAGATACAGTGAATTAGTAAATAAATATAAAAAATAGAACTTATCGAAAATAAAAAATTATAGAGTAATACTATATATATATATATATATATATATATATATATATATATACTATAAAACAAAAATATCAGTATTTCCGAAACAATATAATAAGTATATTTCGATCTGTTTATAGAAAAAATAATAAAAGCAACTTTTAACTCGAAATGGCAACCGAGTTTAGATTTTAAGTGGTTCGGGATATTTAAGCCAAATTTTCCCCTTGAATTTGGACTGCCTAAAGAGGAAAATTTATCATTTTTTAATTAACAACTTTTTCTTTTATTTATTGATTTTTTTCTTGTAAGTACAGGAATATATACTCTCTTTGTACAGCATGTATCTGAGTTGAAATTTTCGTTGTAGAATGAAACAGTTGTCACTCGCTCACTATTCTGAAAATATTCTATCGTGCCGTATTTAGACATTTATTTAATAGTGTCAAAAAGATTATTTTTATTAACTTCAATTATTATAATAAACATAAACTTATTATTTACATAAACTGAAGTTTATATAAAAATTACAGTCTACATTACATCATGATAAAACACATTTGGTTTGTAAACTGTTTATCTGGTTTGGAAGCTAAGAGAGCTTTAAAACCCTTTTAAAAAAATATGTTTCTTAAACTCTAAAATCTAAGTGGTCGTTTCAATTTTTAATCATTTTTAGTAGATACTGGGGGAAACAGTACATTTAAAAATACATATACATAATTATATATAATACTACAATAGGATAAATCCGAGTTGGTGAGATCAGTGGTTTTAACATATTTAAGCTAGCTTTACGCTTTCTATTGGTATTGCCTAAAAGACAATAGTTTTGTACTTTTTATCCTTATTTTTAAAATACTGTTAAAAATACTCGTGTTATAATGTTTCGTAAAATTTATCTATTTATCGATTAATGTTTATATTATTTTTATTTCTTGATGTTTTTCTTTTATTTATTTATTTTTATGTAAGCAAAGAAAAAAATGTCTTTCTGTGACTAATCTACTTTTTCTTTTTACTGCGATTTTCATCTTTAATTTATTCTTGGTTATAGTTTTTTTTCTGAACTAAGATAAGCTCTAAAAATCAGAGCAACAAAATAAAAAACTAATTCGTAAGAGAATATATATACACACAACATATAATAACATGTAAAAACTAAATTAATGTTATAAAATGGAACTGCTTACAATTCAAAATGTTATTTTTAAAGAATATTTTACATGAAAAAAATTACTACGGCCCTTTGATTACAATAAAAAAATTAAGACTAGAAAAAATTAAGAATTAAAAAAATAGAAGTCACGATTTATTCGTATCAAACGAATAAATGCGAGAGTACTGACCCACCACGTAAAAGTAGTAGATAATATTACTCTCCATGAATACATACCTCATCCTTGCTCGATCCGTTCTTTTCGGCTAGTTATTTAATTTCGTGTAATATTCCTCTATAAAGCCGATTAATTTTGATAGTAAAAGGGAAATATATAAAATCTATTATAAGAATGATGATAAATCGATTAACTGTTTATTCATCCGTGAAACTAATACAGATTAATTTTTATTGAAATTGGACTGTTTTCGTTTCACCCGTGACAAATGTATCAAGATAATTGAATTCAGGTAAAAATTTCTCCGAGTACCCAAATGTGTAGTCGCTGAAAGTTTACCGGGACACTTTTCACGACAGAAAAAAAATTTTAACGTTTATTTTGCGATCTCGTATTTCTCCCAAATCATTGTTTTTTAAATTATTTCGCACCTTACAAAAATGTGTTACTTATAAACTGCCTAGGTAAAATATAATACCCACCGGGTTGGTCTAGTGGTGAACGCGTCTTCCCAAATCAGCTGATTTGGAAGTCGAGAGTTCCAGCGTTCAAGTCCTAGTAAAGCCAGTTACTTTTATACGGATTTGAATACTACATCGTGGGTATCGGTGTTCTTTGGTGGGTGGGTTTTAATTAACCACACATCTCAGGAACGGTCGAACTGAGACTGTACAAGACAACACTTCATTTACACTCATACTTATAATCCTCTGAAGTAATACCTGAACGGTAATTCACCGAGGCTAAACAGGAAAAAGAAAGAAAATAAAGTAAAATATAATAATAATAATTCTTTTTATATGAAATCCGATTATAAGAAAATACGAAGATATTTAATGCGCATTAAACATTTTATTACCTATTTACAATAGTTGTTATTTATTTATTCATTATAATCGCAATAGGTTTTTATAATTATTGTTATTTCTTATTAATCCATTAAATTCATGGGATTTCTCAAATAGTTATAAAAATTACTAAGTAAATGCGTCGTTTAATTGACTTTTTAAGGAATCTTTATTTTCCCCACTTTCTTGATCATTTAATGAAGCGATGATATAATAAAATTATCGATAATTATTAAGCGGCTGATTTTTGAATGCATTATTAATTATACATAGCAGCGTGGGTGGGGAGAACCACGTAACAGCAGCATGCATCTAGAGGTCATAAGATATATCGGTTTACTTTGCGGGAACAATTTAAGAGCAGTGGTGCGATTAGACTGTGAGAAGTAAGAACAGGGACTAACTAATACGTCTGCGAAGATGTCGACGATGGCTGTCGTTAAAGTACGGTCGCTGAAGTTCTGGTTACTGATAGCCATCGGACTTACCGCCTATCGTCACCCCGTTTCGACGACTGAACTGTGTCAAGACTGTTCGGCACGACGAGCTATGCTAACCGACGCTGAAATTACAGAAATAAGGATCGAATATATTAAACAACAAATACTAAAAAAATTAAGATTGAAAGAACCTCCGAAAATAACATCAAACTTTTCACCGATATATCTTCCGGAACCGCTTAAAATAAAACCACCAGAAGAGAAATCGAATAAAGACGAAGATGACTTCTATGGAAAAACGGATCAAATTGTTCTCTTCCCTGTGGACGGTGAGTACAAACTATATTTTAATCGTAAACCGCACAATAAATTTAATAAACAGTCCAAAAAAAGTTACACAAACATTCATATAGTTTGCGGAGAAATAATACCGAGTAAACGTTAAAATAAATAAATAAAAAAAAAAAACAGGTGATTACAGTCGTTAATATATTTTAATATTTAAATAAGCATTTTTAGTTTAAAAATTTGGATTTCTATTAATAGTCAATATTTATTGTGTTCAAACATATAAATTAATAATAGATGAAAAAATATCAGAACCTTACTGGCATCTAACAAAAAGAGCAGTTTTAATCAACTAAATTAGAGTAATGAAGTATTTATCGTACATAAAATATTATTACTATTGCTTTTTATAAATATTTTTTAAATGTGTATTTAATTTTTTTTTTTTTTAAGAATAAAATACCGTTGTTACTTGTCAGAAGTATCGGGATCTGAACTTTTAGTGACTTCTTTTATATTTTCAAAAATAACTTACATTGTAAGTATAAAAATATGAAATTAAAATCCTATATTGAAGTAAACGTTGTACAGATTTTAAAAAAGTTTAATTTGTGTTTTTTTCAACCCCATTATTAAGTTAAAAAACGAATCTTTATAATTGTCCACAAGTTTTACAATAAATACTATTCTTTTATAACTAGAATTTATTTTTATAATTCCTGGAGGAAAACCAGTCGATTGTGATGTAGTATAATTATTAATGCTCATTTTTAATAGTAAAAAAAGAAACTATTCTCATCGTAATCCTTTTTTTAACTTTAAAAGACTATATTTATATATTTCAAGTATGTTTTTGTACGAAAAAATAATAATAGTCTTGACAAATACAAAATCGTGTTTGTTTTTCCTAAAAAAAAAAGACTTTCATTTCAATATGCCGTTTTTTAATAAATAACTAAATTTTATTAATTTAACTGTTTAAAACATTCCCGTTATAATTCCTTGTTGGGAAACCTTTTATTCCGTAAAAGAGTTCAAATTATAATAAATAAAATTTAAAAAATTCTTATTTTTAACATTCTGACGCAGCCTTATGTATATAATCTCGTATAATCTCGTATAGTTTTACTATTTATTTTTATCTTTTTATAATATTAATAGCTGAGCATTGTTCCGAAGCGTATCTCTCTCAACGCGTGACTGAAATAGTCGTCAACAAACCTACTATCAAAAAGCCTTTAAATCGTGGAGGATAATGATTAAAGGCTAATTATTAGGAAGTTAATAGAAGATATTTTAGATTTTTGTTGTGAGTTTAAAAACGCGGGTTAATTTGAGTTAGGTTAAGATGCAGCCAAAAAGGATACTTTTTTTTAGTTATTTGAAGATAAATTTGTATAACTAAACGAAACTGCATACGTAAATAGAAAAACTAATGTAGAATGAAACAAAGTTCTCAGTTCATTTTACAGTTATTACGAAAAAGAATTTAAGCTATGTAAATTAATCGATAAAAATATAATACGATTAGTATATGTATCATAATTTGTTTACAGTGCTGAATATTAATTATTACTGTTACTTGGTGTGTAAAAGTAAAATGTCATTGTAAATTTTAGGTTTTTTTTAATTACAATTTTTTTTATATCTTGTTTGCAAAAATTATAAACATGTTTTGTTAACATTTTATAAATGTTTTTAACATTAACATTTTATAAATGTTTTTAACATTAACATTTTGTAAATGTTTATAACAAGTCGCTTACCGAATAAGCAGTTCTTGTAATGGTGCTATACGACAATTAAAAAGTAATTACTTTATGAAAAAGTTTAATCAAAATTGTTGGAATTTTATTCTGAAAAATTTGACTCTGTTGGGGTATAAAACTATTGGTTATGAATTAAATTCAGTGCAGTACTTTGTTTTATTTTTTTATAAAAGCGCTGGAAAAAAAGGCATATAACTTAGGCATCTGATCGAAATAGTTGTTTTGTTAAATGTTTACATACATATCTTGATCTGACTGCTCCGTTAGTAGCGGGTGGGCATGTGTTACTTGGACAAGCCCTTTTTCGATTAACAGTTTTATCATAGGTTGAGCTTAAACGATTTTTTTTTACTTTCTTTAAGGTGTAAATACTTCATTAAGGTGATGAGAATACACAGTTTGTAACTTTCATAATGTTCAAAACAAATTAAATATTTTAACGGATATAATATTAAAAATAAATTTATAATGTTGTTTTATTTGACCTCCTGGGTAAAATCCGTCATTATCTATACAAAAATTAAAACAAAATAGAATAATTTTTACAATGAAAGCGTATTTATCACTTTTTAGCGAATCGATTCAGGTTATTACGATGGAACGAGTGCACGTGTATACGTATATACACGTACACAAGTGATATGATATATTTATGTTAGTATTTTTTAACTGCAGTAAAACTTCAAATCAATAGCGATAGTCCATTTAAGATTAACATATTCGTGTAGAAAGATATATCAAGCGATAGAATATATATTTCCACTTACGAATATCAAATAACAATCGAACACAATAGCCGATATATTTAGGAAACTTACTGTAACAATTTCAAGACTACAAACAAAATTATATGGAATACTAACATAAAACATACAATGATAATTAATACAGGAAGAGTTACAAGCATACAGATAAAATCGTAATTATTAAAACTTACATCGGACAGACTGGACGTTCATTCAACCGCAGATAAAAAAAGAAACAATAAATAAACAAGTTTAATGTAAAAAATGTTTAATCTTTACATGGAACTAGCAGTTTATGATGTTAAAGAACAATTTCGATCTGGAGTAACAGTACAAGGTGAAAAGATAAAGATGCTACGTTTTGCTGATGATATAGTAATTCTAGCCGACAGTAAAAAGGATTTAGAAGAAACAATGAATGGCATGGATGAAGTCCTACGCAAGAACTATCGCATGAAAATAAACAAGTACAAAACAAAAGTAATGAAATGTAGTAGAAATAACAAAGATGGACCACTGAATGTGAAAATAGGAGGAGTAAAGATTATGGAGGTAGAAGAATGTTGTTATTTGGGAAGTAGAATTACTAAAGATGGACGAAGCAGGAGCGATATAAAATGCCGAATAGTACAGGCGAAACGAGCCTTCAGTCAGAAATATAATTTGTTTATATCAAAAATTAATTTAAATGTCAGGAAAAAATTTTTTGGAAGTATATGTTTGGAGTGTCGCTTTATATGGAAGTGAAACTTAAACGATCGGAGTATCTGAGAAGAAAAGATTAGAAGCTTTTGAAATGCGGTGCTATAGGAGAATGTTAAAAATCAGATGGGTGAATAAAGGGACAAATGAAGAGGTTTTGCGGCAAATAGATGAAGAAAGAAGCATTTGGAAAAATATAGTTAAAAGAAGAGACAGACTTATAGGCCACATACTAAGGTATCCTGGAATAGTCGCTTTAATATTGGAAGGACAGGTAGAAGGAAATAATTGTGTAGGCAGGCCACGTTTGGAATATGTAAAACAAATTGTTGGGGATGTAGGATGTAGAGGGTATACTGAAATGAAACGACTAGCACTAGATAGAGAATCTTGGAGAGCTACATCAACCCAGTCAAATGACTGAAGACAAAAAAAAAATGTAGAAAACAATTTGATTACATGTTATTATATTAATGCGTCTTTTTTTATCTGTATCTGTGTATGTAATTTAATTATTTCAGTTACTAAAGAGAAAAAAAAACGGATATTCGGAAATTTCTACCGTGAGAAGAAAATAATTAATTATATTTATTTCAATACTTAAAAAACTAATATGGCTAGTGTACTCGAATATCTAACGAAAGTAGTATATTAGTAAATTTCTAAATGTATTTTTTAATGTTCTAAAACTCTTTATATAAAATTTTATGAAAAATTTAAATTGTTATTGTGTTGCGTTAACTATATCGATTATTTTACACCATCAAATTCTAATAAGTCTTCCGTCATTAGAAAGTGTAGTATAAATTAAAATTTATTTTAAACAGGTTTTTAGTGTCTGAACATTTATGAACTAAAATTTAGTGTACGAAAACACATTTAAACCAGTTCATTTATATATACCCGATATATATATACGAATCAGTGTTGAAATATTTTTAGGACAGTATTTTATTTGCTATATACGGGTTTAAAAACATTTTCCGTTGGTTTATTTCAATACGACAGCCATTTTATTTATTTATCTTTGTTTTTTTTTTGTTTTCAGTGAAAATAGGAATTTTTTTTTGGATCGAACCAATTGTTTTGATATCATTACAAAGCACTTAGTTTTATAATTTAAATCAGCAGGGTAAAAAAAAGGACTGGAAAGAAAAGTAGAATTTCTATAAAACAGTCGATATCTCAACTATCGGTCAGAAAAGATTACAGTTGCGTCAAATTTATTTTACAACCTCATTGTTGAATTAAACATTTTTTGCATTGTGCATTTTACAGTTCAAGGTCTATTCGTTCTTTGAAAGATTACACTATCTTAGTCGTGTGAATTTATTTACACTTTTTATTTTTAATATTTCATTTTTATTTTATATTTTGATATAATTGTTTTAGATAGATTTCATAAGAAAGCTACCTATTGTAATGGGTATCATGATTCGTCTTCCAGAAAATTTCGACTTATCTTCGCGTTTCACATCCCCCAGACACCAAAACCACCGTAAGCTCAAAAGTTTACACATACGTTTATATATATATATATATATATATATATATTGGTTTCTCCCACCAAAGCCCCATTAGGTCGTCCTAAAGCATAAGACCGAATGTCCGTGGCACAAACAGCTACTGAGCCTCAAAACAGGTAAGCGACCAGTGTCCTAAGTAGCTTCTAGAGCTTACCTAACAGCGTGAGCAGACTAAGCGCGGTGCCATACACCGACCGTGTCCCAACCTCTGACTTGTCATATATTTACTAAAATGGGTAGGCGCACTCCGTCAGCTACTAAAAATATATGACATTCATAATAAAATTCATTTCGTCTAGGCAGCAATTCGCTGCCATGCCAAGGTCGCTGAATGCCAGCAAGTACCTGTCCACCATATTAAAGTGCTTAGAGCACTAACTGGTTGGTGGTCAGCCACATATCTGAAGGTTAGCTTCCCACAGCAGTGCAATAGGAGTCTGTCTCTTAAGTAAACTACTGATGTCGGTTGAATATAGTAACCGCATCAAGGAACTCCCACAGGGTCCGACAATGCGGCTCTCGCCACATTGACTCGCCGCTTGCGAGTGGCCAATTTTCTCCTTGACCTCTAATTTCCAGGGTCCCTCCAAGAGCAGGGCAGCCAAACATCAGGTCTTCATTTTACTGGACCGCCCCGCAG
Organism: Lycorma delicatula; assembly: GCF_047948215.1. NCBI lineage: Eukaryota > Metazoa > Arthropoda > Insecta > Hemiptera > Fulgoridae > Lycorma > Lycorma delicatula. The sequence continues at coordinate 12,852,232 of NC_134458.1, read as the reverse complement.
ACGCACAGCTGCCAGGCGGGACCGAAATATACGTTGGTTCAAATTAGCGTGGTTGATGAGCATCCGGGCACCCGTTACCTTTAAAAACAAGTTCCACGCATACCATCCTCCCAAATCATGTATAAAAATATACAAGGCTCTTTCCTTAGTCGTTTTGTCCCATTCCAGCTGTCCCATTCCATGCTTCAATCGCAAGGCTCTGCAGCCTCTTCCTCAGGCGGGAGATGTGCAACTGAACGAAATTTAGATACGCTGCATTGTGATCACCGTTCCGCTCCGGTACTGGCCGGCTCGAAACCACATCACAAATACCTCGGCCTCCCGGCCTCTTCGCAATTTCCACATGGCTGCCCAAATTTTCACCACTAAATCGATTGGGAGAGACTTTCCCGATACGATGGTAGCCTCGTAGGAGGAGTTTTTCAAAACACCATTCTTTACAATTAAGGCTCTGCACAGGGCACTCCTTAAATTTTGAAGAAGTGCTCTATTCATATCCAACCTATGCGCTCAAACGGGCGCCGCGTAAGAGGTCATGTTTTCGTAAACAACTCGTTATAACATATGCATCTGACGGCCGGACAACTCATAGTCTTTCCGAGCAATCCCGCTAAGTTTATCCATCACTGAGACGGCGTCTTCTGCTACTTGACTAATGTGGTTGCTAAACAACTTTTCATCAAACCAAACACCCAGGTACTTATGAACTCTAACTCGGCTGATTACACAGCCTTTATATTTAATATGGGGGTTACGACTGTACGATAATTTGTCTGCACCTTTGAGAAGCATAAACTTCATGTTGGGCACAGAAATCTTTAAATTTTGAATGTCCATCCAGCCCTACGCGGTCGACAAAACCGCCTGCGCCCGGTCTTCTAGCTGCGGTCGTGAATTACCAATCTCTAACAGAGCCGTACGGTTAGACAAATAGTAACGCGTTTCGGCCTTCAGGGCTACGGGAAGATTGCGGCGTTCCAACTCATAGAGGACAGAACTCCAACACAAGGAAGGAAATGCTACCTGTATGTCAATAAAAATTGCCAAAACATATTTACAGTTGGCGCCGTCCACTTCGTCAAGAGCATTAAAGATGTAATCCCCGGTGCCAACCCCTTTCATGAAGCCATACTAGCTTCGATTTAGAAGTGAGTTCATATCGATGCTTTCCCAGAGCAATTCCACAACCAGCCTTTCAAGCAACTTGCCGATTACCGGCATATGATAACGGAACACCGTCCATTTTCACATTCCGCCGCACCGAAAGGGATTTCGTCTTCTTCAGGCTGATAATTTTACTTTTCTCCGGTGAGAACTGGAGCTTAGCCTTGTGACCCCAGTTTGAGACTACGTCTAGGGCAGTGCATGCCCTGGCTCCTACTTCGGCTCTAGTGTCGCCTTTCACAAGCACCAGTATATCAGCGGGAGATCGACTATTTTCCAATCCTTAGGAAAAACACCTTGTCTTAAACACTCATTATAAAGCCGGACTAAGGGTTCCCGCAATCTACCCCGCAACCGATTGACCAGTTCCTCAGTAATACGATGTATTCCTGGCGCTTTCTTATTGGGCAAGGTAAAAACTGCCTCCTTCACCTGGTCCAAACTCCAGTTATTAACAGGGTCAGAGCAGCGGCCTATGTCCCGAACCGCCCCTCTAAAGTTTTAGATGGAAGTTCCCATGTGTGATCTCTTCGTCCGCTTGCAGCAAGCTTCGAAGCGCTTAGGACGTGGTGCTACTCGCGTCAGCTGTAAATTCAACACCCGCACGAAGTGTTGTATATCTGAGGCGTATATCCTAAACAAGCAGCGAATACCACGCAAGGCACCATCGACCTCGTCCATGGTGTCCTTGTTGACTTTTCGCGCCTTATCGTTTTCCAATGCGCTGAGAATATCGGAGCAAAGTTTCTCCAGCTTCTCCCGCTCTAATAGCAGGAGAGGCTCGCCATTCTGCGACGAGGTGCCGGATACCAGCCCACCTGCCGCCGAACCTTGGCTCTCATCATCCAGCCTCGCCAGAGAAACCGGACAAGTACCAGTAGTCATCGTGTAGAAAGGAAAAAATAAACCAATAAACAAAAGAAAAACGTTTGGTCGCAATGCGAACAGAAAATTTAATGGATGTACTTCTCATTAGGGGGCCCTTGAACTCAAGCCATCTGGAGTCAGTGAGTAGTGAACCCAGGCGGAAGACTTGGCGTTAGCGTCCAAAGCAACCAGCATTCTGATGCCCGGGAGACCGTCCAGAATCTGCCCCAACTTCGCCAACAAGTCATCGATACTGCATGCAAGCTGGAAGTATCCCGACACCAGTACAGCATCGAGCGTACCCCTCGTGACTCGCATGACGGTGAATTGCTCATCAGAAAACTGAGGCATCCAGAGGATACCCAACGAGACCGAGCCGACCACGATCGCAGAAAGCGGTCGTTTCCCCCGAGAATAAAGAACATCAACCTCGTGGAAGCCGTCCACTCTATCCCCGATCGTGCGCGGCTCCTGGACCAAGAGGACCTCGAGGTCGTACTCCTCAAGAATTCTCATAGCTTCATTGGTGGCCGCCCGGGAACAACGCAGGTTTAACTGTCCCAGACGCAAACGTTCGACATGGTGACGACCGTCCTTGAAAGCTTCCCCCAATTCAGGCGTCGCCATACGCCGTATTATGTACAATTTTCGCCCGGGCTATATCGTGTGACCTGCATTGTTTGCTCCCGACCCGGTGTCCAGCATAAAATCCTTTCACTAAGGCAAAAGAAGCGCACTTTGCAGTATTGCCATATCATATACCAATATCTGTGACCTTCGCTCAGCCAGCAACTGAGACTTTAGCGTCTAGCAGTAAACTATTCCGAGCAAGGCCACCTGTTCTCATGTAGCCCCGCTCGAAACGTCAAAAGCTAAAAACTCCTAGATTAGACCACCAGCGAGGTCGGAGCAAAAATCTCTTCCCGAACCCGCCAGAGGATCGAAAAATTATTGGCCTCTCGAACTTAAGAACGGGGACACGATGCAACACAAAGGAAACGTTCTTACTTAGCCGACAGTGGCACTCCTGCAACACACTACGCATCTGTGTAGCCTAAACTCCATAGCAACGCAGGTTGACTGACAGCCACTGACCGTTGTCAGTCCCGACGACATGAACGTAGGACACTTGTAGAAGCAAATCGCTACCGGTAGCAGTAAACACAAGGTATACAGCACGGGGCCAAAGGCTGAGAAGCAATATATATATATATATTTCAATTTATTGTGGATCCGATAACTGCCGTAATTTTGCGCCAATAATTTTCAAATAGTTGCTTAAAAAATACCGCGTTCCAAAATCTTGGTCAAGTTCGTTAATGGCCAAAATCGGACCATCGGGATGGAAATGGGGGTTTTCGAAAAATGAAAATATCGCTATAACTTTCTTATTAAGTAAAATATCGAATTCGTTTGAAGTTCGTACTATTCTTTGGACAAGGGCCTAAAACTTATGTAAGTAAAAGTTTTTGATATCACCAACCATTGGCCCAGAGGGTGGGAAAATGAGGTTTTGAAGACAAAAAGAATCATACCTCCTTTAATAAGCACATTATCGAATCGGTTTAAAGTGGTCGTTAGTCCTCTAAACATTACCTAAAATTTTCTCTGAAACAATTTTTGATATAACCAACCTTTACGGCAAGGGATGATCAAAATATTGCTGGAGTTGTAAGAAGATGGTGCTTGCCGTATTCTAAACATGTGAAACATTTTTCATATGCAACCATTATCGCATTGAATAAACTGGAAGTTTTTCTTAACTTTAAGGTGGAAATCTTTTCTATCCCCTACTTAGCACCGGTGAAATCTACCTCTACCTTCCGGCGTGCCGAAAGGGAACTTTTTTTTATTATAATGGTAACTTTAAACAAAAAATTCACACTTACATACATAGACTTACATACTTAGACTTACATAGAACACCAAACCAACGAATTACAGGGACTACGAATGCTTACTTTCAAAAGCCAAAATATTTTAGAGAACGCTATAATTAAATTATTAAATTTTACTAAGCAGAAGAAGACACTGAATTAGGAGGGGAAAAGAACCACAACTTAGCGACAAATCACGCTGGCAAAAGTTAGCAAACCGTAGTAAGTCTAGCTTGGCTTTCTGCGTAAACCGTCTTTACAGAGTTAAGACCGAGCTAGTATAAGACGCCAGTAGCACAAGGTAAAAATTAACGATTAACCGTCTATTTACATATCGTTCTTTGCGTCACTTACCCTCGAAGTCTGTATAAGAAATATTGAATTAACAATCATTTTTGTTAAACGTATTGATATACAAATAATAGTTGGAAAGATTATTGATTTATAATTAGGAAAGACACACACACACACACATATATATATATATATATATATATATATATATAATATTTATCAGGGTAAATTTGGTTTTATTTCCTATTAATTCTTTATTATTAATATTAATTTTTTTAAACTACCTATGTGGGTAAATATTTGAATTAAATGTTTAAGTAGACTACCTTACAGTGTCATGTGTAAAATTAGATGACTGTAACATTTATAATTGTCCCGTAACTACAATTCGCTCATCGTTAATAAAGGTATTATGCTGCGTGATTTTATTTTAAATGGATTTTTTTTTAATGTTATAAAAAAGAATAATAAAACCTGTTCAGAAAGACAAAATTAAAACTTTTCAGTTAGTTTTAAATTTAAGTAATTTTTTGAAGTAATCAATTTTTTTTAAATAACTTTTATTTATTACCTTTAACTCGGTGTAAAATTCAGTTAGTCGAAATTTAAAAAAGAATAGAAAGTATAGAGTAGAATTTAAGAAGAATAGAAGTACTAGCTTCATTTTTTAACGCCTATTTCAAGACGATTTTATTTTTTTAAATTTTATTTTATTCAAAATTTTGAAGGATTTTTTTTAATAAAGAAATTAGAGCTAGAGAATGCAAATTATGTAAGAAACGAAGAAATATATATTTTTTTACATCAAGATTTTTAACAAATATTCTCGAAATTTCTGGGGAATATACCTGAAATATTAGAATAATTTCAAGTTGTACAATTTTACGATATAAAAATTTTTATATTAAATAATAATAACAATAAACAAATAAATTTCTCTTCAAATCATCTACACGATTCTGTAACTTTTCTTTTAAAAAATATTCAGCTTAATCTATCTGGAAGAAACTTACTGCGAGACCACCAAAGGAATTTTATAAAATAAAAAAAGTCATTTAAATTGATGCATTTGGCAAACTTTAGTGCTTCAATACACATATAAAGAATGCACACCATCGACTTCTTTTTTTTCGTTAATAAATGAAGTTTAATTTCTATTTCTCTCCAAATAAAAAATAATAAAATATCTTTTACACTATTTTTTTTTTTAAATTCAAAACCGCTTTTAAAAAAATTCATTGAAGAAGAGTTAATAAAAAAATGTAACTGATGAGTGTGAATGCTACATTTTAAGATATTTAATTAAAGATAAGTAGTTAATTATCTTTAAGTAGTTAATAAGATAATTATCTTTAATTAGTAAAGAGTAATTAAAGATAATCATTATATTTTTAAAAACTCTAAATAAAAGTAATTTGTAATACGTGCTTAATATGGGGAGATAAAAATAGAATTACCTCAAATAAATTACCATTAGTCATCAAATTGCATTTAAAAAATTAAATTTGATTGAATTCACAAAGATTATCTCGTTCGAAAATTAAAATTAATAAATTACTTTTTATTTTAACTTAACAGTATTTTTTAAATAATTACATAAATCATGAGATAAAAATAAGAACTTAATATACTATTATATACTTAACAGACACAACGCGAAACAATTGTCGTTATGAAATAAATAGAAATAGACACAAGTATTGTTGTCACAAATTAAAAACAAAGGAACAAATGTGCGTTTTGATTTTTTAAATAATTACCGTCGGTAGTAATACGAAATTACTTCGTAGTTTATACGGCATTTACAAATTCCGTTGTAATTGCTGATGGTAATTGTTTAACAATCGAAGATTCTCGCTCTTTATAATTAATACTATTTATAACAAGAATTAATTTTATTAATAAAATTACTTTTTATGATATAAAATTTGTAAAATATAAAATATACGCTTAATTTTTTTGAAATTTGATTTTACGTGAAATATTACAATTATGTTTTAATACTCCCAGCTCTGAGCCTTCCCTAATAATACCTATATGTAAATTCATACTAGAGTAGAATTAATGCAGTGTATTTGTCGGTGCGGTATGATTCTAGCAGGAAACATTTTAGCCATCTATCTTATAACTTCCGGGAAAAAACAACGCTGTTATCTAAGCTTTATACAAAAAAGGAATATATTTTACTTTTTATATATTTTATTATTTTTGTTGTTATTTTTAATTATTTTATTTATTTTTGGAAGTAGGATATTAATTGTACTACTGAGTGTGGAACGGAATTTATTTTTTGTATACAAAAAGAGGTAAATTCAATCACTCTGTAATATCTTTCTTAAAGTTTCAACGCGTATAAATCACCTGAAGAACAAGTCGCACCGCTCAGAATTTTTCTAAGATTAATTATAATTACTACACAGCCAATCTTTACGGTGAACCGAGATAAAGTGTCAAAGTAGAGATGAATGTCATCTACATCTCGAAGGCATATCGTCCTGATGTGCTACAGTATATTCAGATCGATGACGAAGACATCTGGTAACCGCTTCACTTCTCACATTTTCCTTAGTAAGCAGAGCATTCTTGAGAATGACTATTTAATTTTTCAGACTGGCTATAATTCACGCCAGGGCACCTACATCCGTTACGGTTTTAGTACTTAGCATAAATAGGTCTACATATGTATATATTCACTAGATTTATACACATGCATGTTCACAGAATTTGTGCGTATATTTTTTCCTTATTTGTATTATAGTTTCCTCCTTTATGTTAAACGGCACGTCCGCACGCAACGATGTCGATACTTAAAGCAATATCGAAAACACGTTTTTGAAGTGTTTTTAATCGAACAAAAGGAGAAAATACAAGACTTCGACTAAGGACGCCGCAAAAACATAAGTATTAAAAAACAAAACAAAATTATGTTGTATAATCGTTATTAAAATTAACTTTAAAGTAAGCAATATATAAATTCGATTTAGAAAATGGCAAAGAAGGAAAAATAATTGCTTACCTAAAACCCAGCGGATTACTACCGCGTTTGTAGTAATAAACGACAGTCGATATGCGTCACGTTTGACTGAGAATCCCTTGTGCGAATGCCTTTACACCTCAAAACAGGAGTCTCAAAATTACATGGTATTGTCAGGATTTATTAACTTTTTAGATTTTTTTTCCCCCTCGAGTAATGAAGATTTACTTTTAATTGTCAAGGCGTTTTTGTGTATTTTCTTTTAATGTGTGTTTTACGTTTATGTTTTAACTTTTTTGTTTTATGTAAATGTCAAGGCTCTTTACACCCTCTACGTGATATAAGTGTGTGTTTTATTTAATATTTCATGGTTGCGTTTATTAAATATTTTATTAAAATGTAAAGGCATCCTTATGTATACACCCTTATATTTGACGATACTACTGGTGACTATTATTTTTTTTTTTTAAATGTGACGAGGTCTAATAACCTTAATGTCGATGCCCGTATAACTCGATTAAAAAAAAAACAATATATCTTACTCATATTTATAGTACATAAATAATGTAATTTAAATAACTATATACTCATAATTATTATAACGGTCTGGAACAATATAATTTAAGGTTATTTCAAATTTACCCGATCGTATTGCCTAAATTAATGCAAAAACTTCCAAATGGTATTACCACTTCCAAACTTCAGTATGCTAAGAGCCATAACCGGGAAATTGTAGGCCACTTGATATGAAGCAGCCCAGCCTCATCCTAAAACGGCACAGATCAAGTATTAAACATATTACTTCAGGCTTATTAGGGAGACATTGAGTAATTAAGCGGTTTCTCCCCGCCTTCTTTACCGAACCGAATACACTGTTGGATTTCAGTTTGCCATAACGCAAATGATATTCAGATTTGTAAGCGACACCTTCACTCTAACTATAGGTAACGAACGTATAATACATCATTAATATCAAAGAAAGTAACTTTTACGCCTACTATTTGTACCTCACTCGCATTACATTCGATAATGTAAAAAGCGTTAAACGTGTAAACGCACCTAAAGGTTGTTAAAAATATTTGTATTCTAATGAATTTTGTATTTCAGTTCATAAATAATTTCTTTTCTCATAGAATTAGATTGTAGTTATTACTATTATGAAATTTTCTAATCGCAAGTTCATTATACGAGTGAACAGATGTTACTTCTAAAGGAGTCTTAAGAAATCTTTTTTTACAAACGATTTTTAATTTTATTCTAATGCATTTTACAGTAAATAATAGAACAAGTGTACACTGGTTTTACGTACGCGTAGATAAGAGATTTTTTTTTAAACAGTTCAGAAAAAAATGTTTGTACGAGGATAAATGTTATCTAAATTTTGTTGTAATTAACTAAATCAGAAAAGAAAATTAATATATTATAAATTTATTTTTTCACGTACTACGCCTTAGCAAGTTTGTTTTATTATTATTATGTGACGTATTTTAATTGTTTAAATATCAGAACAATTTTGAAATAACTTCTGAAAAATATAAATTAAACAGTAGATTTCTATTAATTTTATATCTGCTCGACACTTATTTTTAAACAAAATACACATTGCAACAATGGAAAACTATAGATTTTTTAAATTATAAATCGAGAAAAAGTTATTAATTGTAATTATAAAAAAATCACGTTATACGGCTTTCTGTCGCTTTTTTGCGGCCATTGGGTAAAGTGGATAAAGAGGAGTTGAAGCTATCACTATGGCATTTTTAAGTTTTTACCTTTGGTGTGAATAAAATTAAGTTATAACTATTTCCTGTAGTTACAACTTAGTTTTTCCGTAAAAGTAGTTATAACTTCACTTTTGTTGTGAATAAACTGAAGATACATCTACTTAAATGTAGTTACAACTTCATTATTTCGGAGTCTGAGGTAGGGCACACTCCACTTCGACATGGAAATATTTCCGGACACTTTGGTGAAAACTGAATTTTTTTTCACCCGATATTAATAAAAACAATTTTTCCCGATCTTTTAAATTTGATCTTTTAGTTTCCCGTTGTTCTTTTTATCCGTTTTCTTTTTTTATTTTGGTCTTCAAGTTTTGTACTAACGAACTACTGAAGAGTGGGAAGAATTTTTAGTTTTTGTCCTCTTTATTTAAAATAAAATATAACCTAAAACCAGAGCAATGGAAATCTACAGTTGCTTTTTTTTCAAAGAAAATGTAGCTCTCTGCATTTTCATATAGCAATGATGGAGACGCCTTCCTTGGTAAAATATTCCGGAGGTAAACTAGTCCCCCATTTGAATCTCCGGGTAGGGAATACTAAGGAAGGGGTCACTAGAAATTTAAAAACTAACATTCAACAAGTCGGAGCGTGGGGTGGTAGAAGTCTAAAAAAGGTTGGTAGGTCAGAAAATTTAAAGAGGGAAATGGATAGGATAAATTTAGATATAGTAGAAATTAGCGAGGTTCGGTGGTTAGAGGAAAACGACTTCTGGTCAGGTGATTTTAGAATAATTAATTCAGTTTCAAATAATGGGCAGGCAGGAGTAGGTTTCGTAATGAACAAGAAAATAGGGAAGAGAGTAGAGTATTTCAAAATGCATAGAAATAGAATCATTGTAATAAGGATAAAATCAAAACCTAAACCAACAACGATTGTTAAGGTCTATGTTCCTACAAGCGCCATGATGATGATGAGGTAGAGTGTGTATATGAAGAATTGACGAAGTAATTAAACACATAAAAGGAAATGAAAATTTAATAATAGTTGAGATTGGAATGCAAGCATTGGAAAAGGTAAGGAAGGAAATATAGTGGGTGAATACGGGCTGGGCAAAAGGAATGAAAGAGGGGACCGACTTATAGAGTTTTGCACGAAGTATAATTTAGTAATTGCCAACACCCAGTTTAAAAATCATAGTAGAAGAATATACACATGGAAAAAACCAGGCGATACTGCAAGGTATCAGATAGATTATATCATGGTAAAGCAAACATTTAGAAATCCACTCGTCGACTGCAAAACTTACCCAAGAGCAGATATTGATAGCGACCATACTTTAGTGATAATGAAATTTAGATTGGGGTTTAAAAACCTGAAGAAAAGGTGTCAGGTGAATCGGTGGAATTTAGAGAAGCTTGAGGAAGAGGTGGTAAAGAAGATTTTGAGCAGGACATCGCAAGAGGTCTGAGTAAAAAATAAGGTAAAAAATGTAGAAGAAGAATTGGAGAATGTTAAAAAGGAAATTCTTAAATCAGCAGAGGCGAACTTAGGCGGAATAAAGAGAACTGGTAGAAAACCTTGCATTTCAGATGATATATTGCAGCTGATGGATGAGCGTAAAAATATAAGAATGCTAGTGAGGAAGAAAGTAAAAGGAACTATCGGCAATTAAGAAATGCTATAAACAGGAAGTGCAAACTAGCGAAAGAAGAGTAAATTAAAGAAAAGCGTTCAGAAATGGAAAGAGAAATGAACATTGGTAAAATAGACGGAGCTTCCAGGAAAGTTAATGAAAATTTTGGGGTACATAAATTAAAATCTAATAATGTGTTAAAAAAAGATGGTACACCGTTTTATAATACGAAAGGCAAAGTCGATAGGTGGTTGGAATATATTGAAGAGTTATACGGAGGAAATGAATTATAAAATGGTATTATAGAGGAAGAAGAGGAAATCAAAGAGGATGAAAGGGGAGAAATAATACTGAGATCTAAATTTAAGAGAGCATTAAAAGATTTGAATGGCACAAAGGCTTCTGGAATAGACGGAATACCTGTAGAATTACTGCGCAGTGCAGGTGAGGAAGCGATTGGTAGATTATACAAACCGGTGTGTAATATTTATGAAAAAGGGGAAGTTCCGTCAGACTTGAAAAAGAGTGTTATAGTCATGATACCAAATAAAGCAGGAACAGATAAATGTGAAGAACAAGAACAATTAGCTTAACTAGCCATGCATCAAAAATCTTAACTAGAATTATGTACAAAAGAATTGAGAGGACAGTGGAAGAAATGTTATGAGAAGACCAATTTGGTTTCAGGAAAAGTATAGGGACAAGGGAAGCAATTTTAGAGCTCAGATTAATAGTAGAAGGAAGATTAAAGAAAATAAAACCAACATACTTGGCGTTTATAGACCTAGAAAAGGCATTCGATAACGTAGACTGGAATAAAATGTTCAGCATTTTAAAAAAATTAGGGTTCAAATACAGAGATTGAAGAACGATTGCTAACATTTACAGAAACCAAACAACAACAATAATAATTGAAGAACATAAGAAAGAAGCCGTACGAAAATTACATCCCAAGAAAAGCCATAAAAATTAATGTATTTTTTTTTGTCTTAAGTCATTTGACTGAATTGATGCAGCTCTCCAAGATTCCCTATCTAGTGCTAGTCGTTTCATTTCGGTATACCCCCTACATCCAACATCCCTAACAATTATTTTACATATTCCAAACGTGGCCTGCCTACACAATTTTTTCCTTCTACCTGTCCCTCATAATAATAATAAAGCGACTATTCCAGGATGCCTTAATATGTGACCTATAAGTCTGTCTCTTCTTTTAACTATATTTTTTCCAAATGCTTCTCTCTTCATCTAATTGCCGCAAAACCTCTTCATTTATCACTTTATCCACCCATCTGATTTTTAACATTCTCCTATAGCACCACATTTCAAAAGTTTAATCTTTTCTTCTCAGGGACTCCGATCGTCCAAGTTTCACTTCCATATAAAGCGACACTCCAAACATATACGTTTAAAAATCTTTTCCTGACATTTAAATTGATTTTTGATGTAAACAAATTATATTTATTACTGAAGGCTCGTTTCGCTTGTGCTATTCGGCATTTTATATCGCTCCTGCTTCGTCCATCTTTAGTAATTCTACTTCCCAAATAACAAAATTCTACTAACTCCATAATCTTTTCTCCTCCTATTTTCACATTCAGTGGTCCATCTTTGTTATTTCTACTACATTTCATTACTTTTGTTTTGTACTTGTTTATTTTCATGCGATAGTTCTTACGTAGGACTTCATCTATGCCGTTCATTGTTTCTTCTAAATCCTTTTTATTCTCGGCTAGAATTACTATATCATCAGAAAATCGTAGCATCTTTATCTTTTCACCTTGTACTGTTACTCCGAATCTTAATTGTTCTTTAACATCATTAACTGCTAGTTCCATGTAAAGATTAAAAAGTAACAGGGATAGGGAACATCCTTGTCGGACTCCCTTTCTTATTACGGCTTCTTTCTTATGTTCTTCAATTATTATTGTTGTTGTTTGGTTTCTGTAAATGTTAGCAATCGTTCTTCAATCTCTGTATTTGAACCCTAATTTTTTTAAAATGCTGAACATTTTATTCCAGTCTACGTTATCGAATGCCTTTTCTAGGTCTATAAACGCCAAGTATGTTGGTTTTATTTTCTTTAATCTTCCTTCTACTATTAATCTGAGCTCTAAAATTGCTTCCCTTGTCCCTATACTTTTCCTGAAACCAAATTGGTCTTCTCATAGCATTTCTTCCACTGTCCTCTCAATTCTTTTGTACATAATTCTAGTTAAGATTTTTGATGCATGGCTAGTTAAGCTAATTGTTCTTGTTCTTCACATTTATCTGTTCCTGCTTTATTTGGTATCATGACTATAACACTCTTTTTCAAGTCTGACGGAACTTCCCCTTTTTCATAAATATTACACACCGGTTTGTATAATCTACCAATCGCTTCCTCACCTGCACTGCGCAGTAATTCTACAGGTATTCCGTCTATTCTAGAAGCCTTTGTGCCATTCAAATCTTTTAATGCTCTCTTAAATTCAGAACTCAATATTATTTCTCCCCTTTCCTCCTCTTTGATTTCCAATCTCCAACTATTATTAAATTTTCATCTCCTTTTACGTGTTTAATTGCTTCATCAATCTCTTCTTATACACACTCTACCTCATCATCATCATCGGCGCTTGTAGGCATATAGACGTTAACTATCGTTGTCGGTTTAGGTTTTGATTTTATCCTTATTACAATGATTCTATCGCTATGCGTTTTGAAATACTCTACTCTCTTCCCTATCTTCTTGTTCATTATGAAACCTACTCTTGCCTGCCCATTATTTGAAGCTGAGTTAATTATTCTAAAATTACCTGACCAAAAGTCGCCTTCCTCTTTCCACCGAATCTCACTAATTCCTACTACATCCGCATTTATCCTATCCATTTCCCTTTTTAAATTTTCTAGCCTATCAACCTTTTTTAAACTTCTAACATTCCACGCTCCGACTCGTAGAATGTTATTTTTTAATTTTCTGGTGAACCGTTCCTTAGTAGTCCCCACCCGGAGATCCGAATGGGGGACTAGTTTCCCTCCGGAATATTTTACCAAGGAAGGCGCCTCCATCATTGCTATATGAAAATGCAGAGAGCCATATTTTCTTGGGAAAAAATCAGCTGTAGTTTTCCATTGCTTTCAGCTGCGCAGTACTCAGAGGACTGAGTGATGTTTATATGGCCGTTTAAATCATTCTGACTCACGCCCCTAACAACTACTGAAAGAGCTGCTGCCCTCTTTCAGGAATCATTCCTTAGTCTGGCTCTCAACTTATACCTCTCCGATATGGTTGCACCTTCGGTCCAGCTACTCTGTATCCCTGAGCACTCAAACCCCCTCACCAACGGCAAGGTCTCATGATTCATAGAGGAGGGGACGTTTCTTAAAATCGTTATATCCTTTATTATTTCTTTTAATAGACACTTATTTTATCGTTTCAACACGGAACTGGCCGATTCTAAAGTTTCCCGGATGTTCTCGGAATATATCTTGATACTGAGTCAAATACAGCATTCCAGCATTCCTTATACCATTTACATCGACTTCGATGCCTCCAGTTATATTACGGAGTATCTTACTAGCTGAGAAGCTCGTCCAATCTGCCTTATAAAACATCCATCTTTTGGAGATGGGATATATTTTCTTTATAAAGTCAGTTACAATTTTTTTTTTTTTTTACTGTTTAACCTCCGGGTTAGCAGTTAAGCATTAATGTGCAGAGGATGAGATGAATGATTTGTAGCGTATGTGAAAAATGCCATGCCTGACCGGGATTCGAACCCGGGACCTCCGGGTGAAAGGCCGAGGCGCTACCACTCGCGCCACGGAGGCCGGCAAAGTTACAATTTGCACCGAAGATGATCACTTCCACACAGGTCTTCTAAAACTTGGAAAGAGTACCTCGGTGCTATCGTTGCACTTATAAGTGCTAAATCTATACAGGACGATCCATCTCTGGCGTTGAAAAAGTCTCTGAACACTCATTTAAAATAATAAAATCGGAAGTCAATAGAAACCTTTCCAATTCACTTCCATGGGAATCTACTGGATCCGAAACCCAAAGAAAATTGTGTTTATTAAAGTCATCCACCAGTAGTATGGGTGGGGAAGCTGAGCAATTAATCGTGTTATGTCATCCTTCGTCAAATAAAAATTCGGCAAGTATATGCTGTAGTGATCTGCAGCGGAGGCTCCATTCTGATTGCGACCACTTGCAGATTTGTGTTTATTCCAACCGCTTCGGTGGTAGCTCTAGTCAATGTTAATATAACTATTCCACCTCTAACCTATATATTTGGCGGTTGATCTCGAAGAAATATATTGCATCTTCTTAAGTGGAAATTTTTATTTTGGCAAAAACGTGTTTCTTACAGGCATATACAAATTGGTTCTACATCATGTACCAAGGGTTGGAGCTTATGGATGTTTGAAAAACATCGATTGATGTTGCATTGGATTATTGATCGCTAATTTTTAATTATTTAATGTCTTGGTTTGCCTTTCAGCCATCATTTTTTCCTTTCTTTTCTTTTCCATATTACGAACAGCTTCGTGTTTGTTAAGAATGTTATCGCCCGTATAGCTCGCGGCCTCCGAATTGGAAACCATCAAAGCCACGGACGACGAGTGACGTGGATCGGCGCTTGGTTAAGCGCCGATTGAGAGGCGGGAACCTGGAAGACCCCGAAATGGGAGTAGCACCAATCACCGCATCATGCAGGGGGAAAACTCTTCCTGTGTGGTTTTTTGTGGCTTCTATGGTTTAGAGGCCATCTCGGTTGTAGATGGCTTGAAATCTCCACAGAAGAGTCACTTTTTTTTCACCATCATTCAATATTTCACTCAAACGAACTTGGACTTCTGGCTTGGTATTTTCTTCTTTTGCACCTTTGCTCTTAGTCGAGGTATCATCAGGAGGCTGTATTTTTATCGATGGCTTCGTAATTTCTTTTCGAGTGTCAGACTTCATTTTAATTTCTATAATTCTCTCAATCATATCAACCAAAGTGGGCGCAAGTTTGTCAATAAGCTGGTCTGCATCGACTGCAGCTGAAGCAGGAGCAGGAACAGCAGCCGCAGCCTGAGCATAAGTTGTTGCTACCCTAGACTTACGGGCGTTTACAATTTTCTTTGCCCGAAGGTAGCTGACTTTCTGCAGGGCTACTTCATTTTTGTGAAATGGACAGTTTCTTGACCTCCACGAATGCTGTCCCTTACAGTTTACACATAAACAAAGATCCTTATATGGTTCCCCTTCATGAACCTGTTCACCACACTGGCAAATTTGCAGTCTCTCGTATCGGACAACGGCGTGGCCAAAACGTTAGCACTTGAAGCACTGCACTGGTTGTGGTACAAAAGCTCCCATATCCAATCTGTGGATTCCTGCACGTACTTTCTCCGGTGGCGTTGGTCTATTAAAGGTGAGGACATGAGAAGCAGATGGTAAGACTTCGCTGTTTCTTCTCATGTTCAACCGCCGGCACTCTTATCACTCCTTCTGGTAAAAATTCCTGAATTATTTCTTGCTCTGTGCAATTCAGCAGATCCCGACAGACCACAACACCCTTTGAGGTATTGAAAGTGCCGTGCGGATCGACATATAAGAAAATTTGCCACTATTCTTATGCCCTAGGATCTTCTGCGGCTGTGCTTCAATAGTAGCCTCTACATGAAAACCATTAAATATTTTCCTGATTACTTTAACTGGGCCTCCAGAACATTTGGATATTTCTCGGGCAGTAAGAGAAGAACTTACTCTCGAAAAATTTCCACCATCTCTCGTAATTACCAAATACTTTGGTTTTGGTACATTACTCTCGAATAAAGCTCTTTGCAAGCTGTTAGCCTCATTTTCTACCCGTCTTGATTCAGCTCTCTTTCACCTCAGGCGAAACGGCTGGTTCTAGATGAAGTTCTTTTCGTGAAGCTACTCTCCCGTTTGGCGACTGTTCAGTTTGCATAATACTTTAATCCCTTCTATAGTAAGGCTAGCCGTCGGGGTACACCCCCACATCAGGGGTGCCAGGCATATGTCCTGGCAACGAGCGGATGCGCAATCTCTGCACTGACTCCAGGCCCCTACACAACGAAATTTTCAGGGCTCTTATGTACCGCATACATGGTCAATTAGCTACATGCTTACCATCGCGGGGGACATATGGACAGCGGAAGGGCTTCTGTTACATCTGCAATCACTTCGACCCTGCCCGCCACATTGCCAGTTCTAAAGATGCTGTGAATCTACTTCCTTAATCACCTTTATTATTATAAGATTAAGTAACAATTAATTCATCATATCGTTACAACGTTTCTCCGATTATAGTAAAATAAATTATATTAATTACAGTGCAAACAAAATATTTATATATATATACGTATATATAGTACTGATAATTTCATTCAGTGTAATGCTGGTATAATGCAAGATTTTTTTTGAAGTTCAAAAAAAAATTATAAATTCTCTCTAAAAAACAGGTTTTATTCCGTTATCATTTATTTTAATTAATTAAATCATATCAATTTGTTATTCTCATACATAAATCGATAATAAGTAACAGATACTAATTTTTTTAACTAATACTATTCAGCTTATACTATTCGTTCTCTCTCTCTCTCTCTCTCTCTCTCTCTCTTTCTCTCCTTCTCTCACTCCGGTAACAACAGGCTTGTTCCTATTTATAGTTATATTCGTTTTTGGTTTGTAAATGGATGAGAAACAAATTTGTAGCATGTGAAAAAGCTGTCAAGCCTTACTTATAACAATAATATAACGCAAGTTTTAACATGAAAATTTATAATACGGTAAAATTTAAAGGATTATATTTTATCTATTCAGAGTTGTGAAAGTAAGAAAATAATTGAGAATTGATCGATAAATTTTGATAGAAAAAAAACCTATTCGTAAATCTTTAAATTTTGGTTGGAAATTATTCGATTAAAATATAAAATTACTCTGCTTTTAACCTATAGCATGTTCAAGTAAACGTCAAACAAAAAAAAAATTATTAAAATTAGAATGGTATTGACACATGTACGTAATTGAAAAGAAATAGGGTTGCCATACTGACCAACATATTAGTACGTATCTTAAAACCGTTTAATTTTAAGACCTGATAAATATTTCTAATTTAACTAAAACTACGTGATATCTTTCTGTACCACAGCGACATGTCTCGTGCTTACTTTTCGTAAAGTGTTCATCTTTGCAAAAGAGAACGTTACTAACAAATTTGAACGTTATTATTGATTTTTAACAAGGCTCGGTAGTTACACAATTAGTCGGTCGACTATCAACATCCATTTAATTTTAGTTCCGTTATAAATAAACCTTCTCTTATAAAAGGGTGTTTTGTACTCGTGGCTTCAAATGACGAAGCTTTCAAAATTATTTCTATTCAATCGAATGTAGTTAGGAAATAAATAATAAATGTATATATTACAGAGTGATTACGTTCCTGAAATTTTATTATTTTTTTTTCTTTTTACTCTATTAACAGATTCAGCTGTAAAATTGATTATACGACTTTTAAATTTTGCAAAGTTTGTTTTATTCTACTTATAACATATTTTTGTTTGCCTCACTCGTATTCCATAAGTAAGTTTAGGGACTGACTTATAGTCATATTCATCGCTAAAATTAAAATTATTTTTAAATACGATCTTCCTTGAAGTAGGTAATTCGATAAAAATTGTCTCTGATTTAAATATATAATAACTAATTGAAACATTCTTAAAAACGTTAAAAAAAAAAATCACCTACTGAAAGATACCAAGATTATTACATAGCCGTAGTGTAGATTCGGTTCGAAACCAGTACATGTACATAGGAAACAAGCTGTAAGAATGCACTTCTGACATTCAGGGTATTAGGATACTATTGAAGTAAAAAACAGAGCTTTACTCTTCGTCCTGTTATTTTTCCCAGATCGATATTATAAGAATTTTTTTTAAATTTTAATCGATGTTTATTTTAAAATAGAAACACGTAAATAGTAGTAGTAAGTCGATTGTGTTTTTTTATGTAGACCCTTCATAACCGTAATTATTTTAAAATAGTTCTAATATAACGTATACTAATATTATGAAATGAATTTTTTCCTTTTAATGATAACGCATAAAATAAATAAATATTATAATAATAAAGTATGCGAATGTACTTTATAGATAAATAAATATTTTGCGATAATATTAATATTCATTAGTATATAATAACAATTGAATGGTATAACGGGCGGCTTATTGCTATGCACATAGGCTAACGGCTTGCTTTCCGCGCTATTGACTTTATTACACTATTAACAATGTAATGGCACACTACTCGTATATCGGTTTGCGTAGCAAACTCTCCCGCCACCACCCCAATCGGTCGCCCTAAAGCATAAAACCGAATGTCTGTGCAGCAAACGGCTACGGAGCCTAGAAACAGTTCAGCGACCAGTGTCCTAATAGCTACTACAGCTTTCTTAATAGCATGAGCGGACATGCACGGTGACATACACCACCGGCATACGTATCCCAATCGCTCGCTTGTCATATATTCAATAAAATGGGTAGGCGCACCCCATTAACTACTAAAAATATATATGGCATCCATAAATTAAAATTAATTTCGTCTGGACAGCAATTTGGCCACACCTAGGTCGCTGAATGCCAGCAAGTAACTGGCCACCATGTTAAAGCGTTTGGAGCGTTAAATGGCTGGTGGTCAGCCATATATATCTCTAGGTTAGCTTCTCACCCACAACAGTGGGGTATAAGTCGTTCCCCTTACGAACTAAAACGAGACAGTCATTGGTGAAAGCCTGGCCATGACCCCTTCTGGAAATGCCAATCACATAAATCCGTCGAATACCAGGTTCCACAGCAGGGGACCTAGAACGGAACCCTGCGGGCTCACACTGGTGACAAACCTTTGCACAGCCAGATTCGCATCTCGCATCTCTAAACTGAGCCGTACGATTAGACAAATAGTCTCGCAGTCTGCTGGGCTATCGGAACATTGCGGCGTTCCTACTCATACAGAACAGAACTTCAACACAAGGAAGAAAATGCTGTTTCTATGTCTATAAAAATTACTAAAACATATTTACAGTTGGCGCTTTCCACCTCTGCAAGAGCATTTAAGACGCAAACCTCAGTGCCAACCCCTTTCATGAAACTACATTGCCCTCCACTTGGAAAATATTTCATATAGATGCTTTCCCAGAGCCATTGCACAACAATTCCTTCAAGGAACTTGCCTATTACCGGCAACAGGCTGATGAGCCGATAACTGCCGACCTCACTCGGGTCCTTTCCTGATTTTGACACCCAAACCAAAGCCACATTCCAACAAGTCGGAAAGCAACCCCAGCTAATGCACCCCGAGAATAGTCTGCCAAGCGGCTTTCTTATGACAGGCAAAAGATGGTAAAAAATATCCGGGTCAATTTGGACAATACACGGTGCCTTTCTCAGTGCCATTCGAGAAACCACTCGGTCCTTATCTATGGGATCCACAGCCCGTACGCCAGGGAAGGTTTGCTTGGCATTTCTCCCACCACCACCACCCCATTCGGTCGCCCTAAAGCATACGACCAAATGTCTTTGCCACAAACGATTACTGAGCCTCGAAACAGTTTAGCGACCAGTATCCTAATAGCTCCTAGAGCTTAACTAACAGCGTGAGCAGACAAGCGCGGTGTCATACACCACCGGCATACGTGCCTAACCGCTCACTTGTCATATATTTACTAAAATGGGTAGGCGCAACCCGTCAACTACGAAAAATATATATGACATGAAATTAAAATGCATTTCGTCTGGACAGCAATTTGCACCCACACCTAGGTCGCTGAATGCCAGGAAGTAATTGGCCACTATATTAAAGCGCGTGGAACCTTAATTGGCTGGTAGTCAGGCATATATATATCTAGGTTAGATTCCCACAACAGTGGGGTATGAGTGTTTCCCCTTAGGTAAACTATTAATGTCGGTTGAACAAAGCAACCGCATCAAGGAACTCTCACACAGTTCGACAATGCGATTGTCGCCACATTGACTCGCCGGTTGTGAGTGGCCAATTTTCCCCTTGACCTCTATGTTTCTGGGTAGCCCGGTCTCTGGCTCCTTCAAGAGGAGGGCAGTCAAATATCAGGTGTTCATTTGACTGGACCTCTCCACAGACGTACAGCTCGTCAGTTGCCAGACGGAACCGAAACAGATATTGGTTTAAATTAACATGGTTGGTGAACATCCGGGCACCCGTTGCGCTTAAAAACGAGCTCCAGGCATACCATCCCCCCAAATCAAGTATAAACTTATACAAGGATCTTTCCTTAGTCGAGTTGTCCCATTCCCAGCTGCCCTGCTTCAACCACGAGGCTCTGCAGCCTCTTTCGCAGGTGAGAGATGGGCAACTGAACGAAATTTAGATACGGTGCATTGTGATCGCTTTGCTGTTGATCAATTTGCTGTCTATGACAACTCAACACCACGTACATTTGACGGCCCGACAACCCATAGTCTTTCCGAGCAATCCTCCTAAGCTTGTGCATAACAGATATGGCGTCTGCAGCTACTTGCCTTATGTTGGTGCTAAACAGAAATTTTCATCAAACAAAACTCCTAGGTACTCATGAACTCTAACTCCGCTAATTTATATTTAATACAAGGGTTACGACTGTACGATAATTTTTCTTCACCCTTGAGAAGCATGTACTTCGTCTTAGGCACAGACATCTTTAAACGGAAACCTGCGGGCTTCTCCTAGTGACGGACAATTCCACAACTGGGTGCGCTTCTTTAAACACAGCCGTGTGGTTAGACAAGTAGTCACGTACTACTGCCTGTAGGGCTACGGGAACATTGCGGCGTTCCAACTCATAGATGACAGAACTCTAACACAAGGAAGGAAATGCTGTATGTCAATAAAAACTGTCAAAACATATTTATAGTCGGCACTTTCACCCTTGGCAAGAGCATTTCAGATGCAATCATCGGTGCCAACCCCTTTCATGAAGCCATCCTGGCCTCGATTTAGAAAACAGTTCATATCGATATTTTCCCAGCTCCTCCAATTCCACCTCCTCCCTGTGCTCCATCCGCCATTCCAACCCCTGCAAGGCAGCTGCGCACTGCAAGCCACAGCATGTGCTGATCCAGGTCCCTTAGATTATAGAGACCCGAATATGGAGCTCTTAGACCGCCTCCGTAAACGATCTCATAGGTTATAAGCATACGATCGCTCACACTGGCCACGGGTCAGACAGTCCAACTACTTGTACACCTAAGCAGATCGCCCGTCACCAAAATGACAGCGATGTAACTTTCTCTCCGTCCGGAAGAATAAGTTGGCGGTTGTTCTGCTTCATTAATCAAGTAGAGGTTCCTGGCTCCTTCTACCCTTGGGCTCTTGGCATATCATATACCAATATCTGCTGCCTTCCCTCGGCCAACAACTGAGCCTTCAGCCCGTTCTTTACCAAAACATCGGCCTCCAGCAGCTGCTTCGCCAGCCGCTCACTTACGACTTCCAAAATGACGCCATCGTCCCTTGTTTTTGTGACCCGGGAGACTTAGCCTCTTTCTCTCCTCGGATCCAGAACCTTTTTAAGAGTTAGCTCCGTCGCTACCGACGAAGCCCTCGGACCAGGTTTTATTGGAACCACCTTAATCGTGGCTCGCTTAATTTTGGCCGCCGGCGCCTGGGCTGGCAGCGGTGGACCAATCCGCTTAGGCGCGGTCACGGTAGCTACTGCGGCGAAGGTGACAGGCTTTTTCATCTTCTCCTCCACCCGTTTAATAGATTTGTCGAGCTCGCCAAGAGCTTCAGCCGTCACCGTCTTGAAGTCCCTAACTCCCTCTACTACCTGGTCAACCTTGCCGGATTGCCGTGACGCTACCGAATCCAAAGCAATTTTGGCGCCCTGAAGTTCTCACATTTAAGTGTCTGTATCGAGACCAACAATGCACACTCGCTGAAGTAGGAGTCGACTAACGTCGAAGCTCCAATGCAACCTTAGACTCCTTTTTAGAGAAGATTTTGGACCATTCTGTCCGCATCTCTTCGATCCGCCCAAACTTTCGGAGCCAGAGTTTACCTGCCGCACAGCAGGCTTCACTCCAACAACTTCCCGCTCAGGACCGATCACCGCACCGCGCTGTTTTCCGCCTTCTCAGAAGGGCGGGAAGCGTCCTTCGGGCTTGGCTTTCACCCCCATTGCCGCGCACTCCTTGTGCGGATCCGACCGCAGTCTTTCCCGCATAACTCATGACAGAGGTTTCGGCCGAAGGTTTAGTGCAATCCGCAGCACAAGGTCGCTCCACTACCCCTGTGGAGAGTTCTGAGACCTCCTTTGCGGAGGATCGGAGCCTCGGCGGAGACCTGCCGATTGACCTTTCGGCTGGAAGGGATCCCCGGCTACCAAGTCCTTGGCCAGGCCAAACAAGTCCTCCAAGCAACTTCCCCCTGGATTGCATCATCGCAGCTTAAAAGAAAAGCACCTGTGACGCCAAACACCACGTACACAGCCTGATTTAATCTATCACCTAACCCAAAGCAAGGTGAGCGTTCAATAATTTCGTCCTCGAGATGGGCCGTCCTTTCTCACACAAACCACTCGAGTAGTCAAAAACTAAAAGCTCCTATATGAGCACCGGCGAGGTCGGAGCGAAATAGCTTCTCGAACCTGTCAGAGGATCTGAAACATTTCTTGACCTCACGAACTATGAGCGGGGACTCAGATATACAAAGGAAACGTTCTTATTTAGCCGACGGTGGCATTACTGAAACACACTACGCCGCTGTTTTGTTTGCACTTCGCAGCAACGTAGGTTGACTAACCGCCACCGATCGTTGTACAATCCCGACGATGTGTACGTAGGATACTGTTCTCGCAGAAAATCACACCGGTATTGCAAAGTAAGTTTACAGTACGGGGCCAGAGGCCGAGGAGCGATCTGTACGCCAGGGAAGGGCATAACTCCCTCCCTAACGCCGATTTCTTCTTCAAACTCCGGAGCATCTGAAAACAGAGTATCCAGGAACGCCTGGTATGTCGCCACAGATGTTAAAGTGTGGTCACGACCACCAAAACCGCACCGAACACTGGACAGCACGTGTAATGGATTTGGCTGGTAACGTACTGCATACTAAGTAAGTAAACGGAGCTATACGAGCTGTTTTCGTAAAGGAATGACTATCTAACTGTTTCACCCATCCTTTTTGTCTATCTCTCTCGCACGCAATGTGTACAACTACACGCCGTTCGCTATAACCTAATAGTATGTACGTAGTAAAAGTAATGGTTCACAAGAATATCTATCTAACTCACCGGTTTAATCTAGTGGGGAACCCGTCTTCACAAATCAGCTGATTTGGAAGTCGAGAGTTCCAGCGTTCAAGTCCTAGTAAAGACAGTTACTTTTATACTGATTTGAACACTACATCGTGGACACCGGTGATCTTTGGTGGTTGGGTTTCAATTAACCATACTTCTCAGGAATATTCGAACTGAGACTGTACAAGATTGCACTTCATTTACACTCAGACATATCATCCTCATTCATCCTGTGAAGTAATACCTGACCATAATTCCCAGAGGGTAAACAGAAAAAAGGAAGAATATCCTTCTATAGGATAACATAAACAGAATCAGTACTGGTCCCTCGTTTAATTAACGGTTCATTTCGTCAAGTATTATATGCGTTAGTGCGAGTAAACCTATTGAATTTTTAAATGCTATCGGATAATCAGCCCTCTTTGATCCGGTTAAATTAGGTTTTACTGGGTACGTACATACGCCAAATTTGATATGAATTTAATCTCGTGATAAAACAATACTATTGGTACCTCACGACCCGATATGCTCGTATACAATATAAATCGTAGTTATAATACGACTAGATTTAATTAATGAATTAAAATGCGTCTGCGTTGCGATCTCTTATAAAGTAAATCTTAGTATCACACGTCAAAGTTTAGAAAGCGTAAACACATAGATGCGCAGTTGTTCTACCTGGGTTGTCTAAAGTAGTGTTGGTAAAGCTAATAATACAATGGAGGAAATAGCGCCGTTGTAGATGGATGTCGTAGATAGAAAAACCAGTCGCTTTGTTGCACTCGCGTATTGTTAATTTTGCGTTTTTCGTTTGTACATTTTAGAAATAGTATTTTTCATTACTCATCACCAACAGTTTTTTTTAATACTATCTTTTCATTCTCGTTTACCTTCGCATCGGTTAAGCAAATATCAAACCGCAGATTAGGACTAGGAGTGACTAAAATGTCAGAGAAAATGTATAATATTGAACGTTTACAATAAAATAACTGAGGAAAACCCAGAAACGTTACATTCGGAAATCCAAGTTCACGTAGTTGACCTTTGACGTATGTCTTTTTGTGTAATACGCAAAGTTATGAAATAAACTGAAAGAAACTGAAAAATTCACTGGAAAATTTCGTAAAATAATGATGAAGACTTAATGATTGATAACTTACGAAGATGTGATTTAAAAAGTATGAAGTCTGTGTACTGCATCAAAAAAGAAGCTATTAGCGATCTGAAAAACAGAACTTCCGAATCTGCAATTAAATTACACGTACGAAATTTAACAAAACATTCTGAGTAGTATGGGAAGTAAAAGAAATCAGACGGAAACTTCTGGTAGAAAAATACAATATACATTTCGAGCGAGTAAATTATTTAAAGCAAATGAAAATTAACAGATGAGAAGGAAGAACGATTATTTCTTTGGTTGTCAAAATTCAATACACGTAACAAATTTTGTTTGGGATGATTAATTCATCATATAAGCTTCGAAGCTTGTGCATGGGAAAGTGAAGTTGAAATTTTGTAGCTTATGAAAAATGTCATGCCTTACCGAGATTCGAACCCAGGACTTCCGTATAATGCCCTTCCGCCACGGAGATTGGCATCAGATATGGTTGGACTGACGATAGTGTCGATGAATCTTAGTCATTAGATAATCACGATACAGATGAAATATATACGATAGGATAGAGCTTCTAAATTAAAATAAAAACCTTACCCTTCCTTCCTACATTTTATTTTGTTAAAATCAAAATATTAAAAATTAAAAATAATAAATAAAATTAAAAACAAAAACGTAGCTAAATAAAATTATATAAAGAAATTAAAAAAATATATATAAATAAAAACATTATTAAGGCTGTAATAAAGAGAAACAGACACGTTCTTCGTACAGCAAACTCACGTGCGCGTACGTGTTGGTGGTTTTATTCTTCGTACCTCCCCTCCGGTCCCACCCTGCGCGTCAACTGAGCTTTCTAAATTTTGGTCAGTAATAAGCACAACGAACTCGTGAATGCGCCTTTGTAAATGCTATTTAAAACCTCATTATAACCATGTGACTCTGCTGGACGCAAAAAAACGTTTTCAAGGCTTTGTGCTCCTCCCATACTGATGCAACCTGATATTCTTAGAATTATTTCATGCAGCGCTGTATTGTCTGAAGCAATTAATATTAAACATAACTCTTCTTTTTCCATTCATTGTTTATAAAATTAAATAGTAAGATATAAATAAACACAATATTAGTCGACAGCTACGTCCATCTTTCAAATAATTTTAAGTAATTAAATTTATTCCCTCAAGCTTTATATAATTTATCATCCATATATAACTAGACGTTATTCTTAGGTAATAAAATAGTAGTGATGTAAGGAAACAAATTTTCAAATATTTAATCGATTTAACTATCAAATGATTTAAAATAAGGTAACCGGATTGTCGGAGCAAGAACCGTTCTGATAATGGACATTTTTAAGAACGATATTTTAGAAAAAAATCTGTGAAGTAAGACACTGCAAACAAAAAACAACATAACATATACTAAATAGCTATAAAACTTAATCCGAAAAATACACTAGAATTTTATTATGATGAGGCTAAATCAAAACCGATCAAGAATTAATTTTTTGTAGATGTACTATTATTTTTTATCATTTCCTACCAATCAATGAAATTCTGCTGCAAAAGTGTCGTTAAGCGCATGGGTTAAGTGTTTTTCCATTGCGTTTACTTTAAGCAAAGCAATTGTTTTCATCCCTTGGGAAGCAAACAATTTTTGTCTCTATTCATTGTATTACTATATTTTATTCTTATACTCACTGGTTCCATATAAAACAAAAAATCGTATTACATAATATTTAAAACTCGAGATAATCAGCGTTTCGACAATAATAATATCTCGGGAACTCCTGGAATAAATGGAGTGAAACATGATTTTGATGATCGGTCAGGTACTACTTAACACTCCTTCCAAATAACATATTCCGAAAGGTAATGATTTAGGTTAATTTTTTTATTCATTGTATTAGGAAATCATTTTCAACGGTGACAGTTTTAATTTATTATATGTAGTCTAAGAATATTAATTTTTTTTTATCAACGGCTTTCACTGATCTTCGTTGTAAATGATAAAATTAAAAATGTTTATAGTTTGCTGTTGTCTAGCCAAACAAAAGTTTCACCCAAAATTAAAATTTTTAT
Source organism: Lycorma delicatula (assembly GCF_047948215.1). Classification (NCBI taxonomy): domain Eukaryota; kingdom Metazoa; phylum Arthropoda; class Insecta; order Hemiptera; family Fulgoridae; genus Lycorma; species Lycorma delicatula. Next base: position 12,825,203 of record NC_134458.1, on the reverse strand, counting down.
ATTTTGACGATCTTTAGAAACCAGTTAGTTGTTTTTATGTGACTTGTTTCGGTGACATCTTAATTCTTACTTCATATAAATTCATTTTTAAGATACAACTTTGTTCGTGTTTTCCAGATGTTGCGGAACCATTAAGTAATAACAAATAAATATTTTATTTATGTTTAATAATTTCGCGCAAGTTACAATTCATTAATTATCGATTTAACGTAATTGAAAACATCGAGTAATTTTACTTATGTTTAATTACAGAAAATTATTTTATTTATTGAACCAATTTTGGTGGTATGTTTTGTATAATAACGATTAAGAAATTATGTAGCCGATAGGACTTTACATGTAAAAATAGCAACTGGTGTAGATGGTTTTAAAGAAAGAAAGTTTTTAATGTGATATCTCTTTCTAGCTCAACGTAAACAGAACTAATGCTGGTTTTCACATTTGGATATACTGGTCCACGTTATAAAAAGTGTATATATATATATATATACATCAAAGTCTCTCTCTCTATGTGTGTGTGTAGGGGGGGGGGGGGTTGGATGTGAGTGTGGGTGTTTTGTGTAATTCTGACAGAAGAGCGGGTAGTGAAGTCATAATTAACTTGTATTTATTTGCTTACTCATTCTTTTGCAAGAAGCTGAATTTCATTCTTTCTTTTTATTTTTGTTTTGCATTTCTTTATTCTTTAAAAGCACCCGAAAACGCAAATTAACCTTTTAATTTTTATTTTAAATTGTTAAATGTAATTTTGCAAATTATTTTTAATTTTTATTTTAATTAAGTGAGGGTTTCTTCTTGTTTAACCTTATATATATAAAATGAATGTTTGAAATGAATGAAGTGAATGTTTGTTTGTCCTGTACGCATTCCTATACCATTCATCCGATTGGGATGAAACTTTCGTGAGTTGTGCGCACGCCCGCAAAGGTTTCTGAATTAATTTCAGAAACCCAGACGCTGGGGTTGAGATATTTCGAAAAATTGTATTTAAGGACATTTAAGAACATTCATTAGTTACATGAAAATAAATATTTTTACAAAAACTATACCCGATAGGTGGTTGCCGGTGTCGAGATATTTACGAAACAAATATACAAACATACTTTCTTCATCTATATTCACAAAACGCAATGTTCGTATGTGTGTCCGCTAAAGACTAAAAAACTAATGGACCGATTTACGCACGGGGAAAAGGGGAAAATCAGAAAAGGGAAAAAGGAAATAGGGAAAAGGGAAGTCGGGAAATAGGGGAAAAGGTAAGATCTAAAAAAGGGAAAAGGGATAAAGTGAAAGGTTAAATTTTGTGAAGTTCCGTAATGTTCATTTTTTTAAATGTTTTATCAAACTTTCAATTGTGTTCATTTAATTTGTACATATACTCAAATCTAGCAATAGCGAAGCATTGCCGGATCTGCTAGTTTCAAATAAAATAAAATAATGATAATAATTAAAATAGAAGCATTGCAAAAAATTGATAACAGAAAATCAAATCAATATCCAAAAATTGAAGGTTTGAAAATTGGTATTAGAAAAACAAATATCAAGTTACTTAATAAAAAAAAATAATAATAATAAAATAAATATTAACAGGGAGAGTATTAAATTTAGTTTAAATTAATAGTTAAAATAAAAATATTTTTGAATAATTACTTTTTATAGTGTAGAAAAATAATAAAGCACGTCATTTTTTTTCAAATAATTTGTTGTTATTTTATGTTTAATAATTTTTTTTTACTTGATCAGCAATATTGTACATAGTAAACTTATACTAAAGCACTATGTACAACATATTCAACTTTTTTAAAGAATAAAAATGTTATTGGTGACAGAGCACGAAGGGGCTAAGCCTTCGCTGAATTTGAGTAAAAGTTTACACATCAATAATAAAATTCCTATATAAATAGATGATATGACTTGCACAAATCACAATACAAAATATCTATTACATATCGATGTATACAATAAAAAAAAAAAATATTTAGATAAAATTTAACTGAATATAATTCTGATAACTGAAATTTTTCCTGGAAAAGTACTTCAAAATGTTACCTATCTTAATCTGTTAAACATAAATCTAGTTTGTTTCCTTTATTCTTTAAATAATTTCATATACGTTATATTTATTTTCGGTAAATAATAAATAATTTCTTTATTTATGTTTTAAAAAAAGACATATATATATATATATATATATATATAATCATGACGAATAAATATTAAAAGTATTTTGTTTGCTATTGTTTATACGTGGAAATTACTTTCGATACTATTGAACAAGTACAGGTTCTAACTGGCATTAACTTCTTAATCGATAGTTTACATTAAAATTTTAGAATTATTCCTAATAGCTCTTTTTATATTTTTATTATTTAATTTAATATCGGCTTAAATATGACGATTAGTAAATACACATGTAAAATAATTACGACCAGTATGTGATAATAATGAGTACTCTTCATAACAATTAATTAATTTATTGTTCATACTAAACACAGTGTATTTTTTTCTTTTTTTTGTCAATGTTGGCAATTTTTATTAGTGTTGAGAACGTAGAGTAACTATCAAAGAATAATTTCACAACATAAATAAAATTACATAATAATCATGGGTGCACTTGCAAATTTTCCAGTACCGGATCGTTTGATTTTGTATTGCAGCAGACCGCAAGAAAATGATCTATAGCCGCAGGCCGCTGGCTACACAACGTTATGATAAATGCACATTCATTTCGATGTTTACACTGATAGAAAAAAAAAATCTTTTTCATGTCAAATGTTTAATTTTTCTTTCGTGAATTACATTTTTAGTAACTTATTTTGTCGCCTTTTGTGAGCGGATATCAAAAAGCAAGGATCCGGTGCCGTGCTGTCTGACTTTTAAAATTTATGTTATATTTTTTATCGATTTCAAGTTAAAACAAATTTTATATGAAAGGACAGTATTTTACTTCCCCCAAAAAGCAGTACTGGTATGGCGTTCCGGCACCAGTACCTATAGACAATGGGCAGTCAAAGTTGTTAGTAATAAGTTAGCTGATAAATATTTGCTAATTTGTCATGCATCGGTACGTGCTTAAATCTACAAACTGTAAATTTCAATACGTTCAGGCTCCTAACACAATATGTATCAGTTGTTGCAATATGCGGATGGATCTGTGTTAGTTCGTAGACGCTCTCCTTCATGATATATATAAAACAGATACAATTCTTTACTCGACCTACATTTGTCAACCGTTAAAAGTTAAAATTCAGTATTAATATGTCATTTATAGAACTATCCTTCCTTCATCACCCTCCCTTTTGCTCCTCGTAATGACGAGGAGCAAAAGGGAGGTTACGGGTAATGACCCGTAACCTCCATATAGACAACGTATACAAACGTGAACGAGTGTCAATCTTTAAACGTTATATTCTGGAAACAGTATTTAAATATTTACTATCTATTATAAAACGTATCTATCGAAGTACGAATCAATCTATTGATATATAGTATGTAAGTTAGTTTTACATATAAAAATAGTAAAAAAAAAAAAAAGTTAAGTTTATCTCAACAGGCAGTTTAAAATCGTGTAATAATTCTATTAAATGGTGCAGCTGATTAAAAATTAAAATTAACATTTACTTGGCTATTGTATTTTAATACTTTTACTTTTAAATGAAACATATATCCGATGAACAAAACATTAAAAGATTTAATGGTTTTATAATTAAATTGCTTTTTATTTTTGACAAACATAAATTGAAAACTTGAAACCTCTTTATTTTAATGCAATCAAAAATAGGACAGTCTTATTTTATTTTAATAATACAAAGTCTCTTCATATAATGATTTAAATTATTAGTTTCAAACGTTTAAACTACATTTCAGAGATAAGGTAGGATCGGACACATATTGTGTAAAAAATTATTTTTTACTTAAAAATCACCTGGAAGTAAATTGAACAATCAGTTTATAAACGTTTCACAGATTTAATACTAACCTAAAATTTATATGAATTTTTTTGTACAATAAGGTAATTATTTTATGTTAAATATACAACACACTAGTTGATTACACCCAAAATAAATCCAAGAAAGATAGACCTTAGGCAAAGGAGAGCGAATTACTTCATTATTTGATTTCAAAGTCGACTCGTTTTTTCCATAAATACTTAATATATAATTTTATAAAAATGTGGAAAGTCTACGATTTGATTTTATATTAAAAATAATAATAATAAATTAAATGCAGAATTAATCAAAATACATAGGCGCGTGCGTCTATTTATATATATTGGAAGAGTTTTATCTTTTGGCTTTATTCCAGTTTGATAAGGACTTCCTTTAGATAAAAATAATTAGACGAGAGTACAAAATGCGCGATTTAACGCAACAAAAAATATTTCGTCATATCTGGATGCAAATCTTTCGTCACATATTAATTACTATAATAGGTTAAAAGAAATAAATTGACGTTTATTTACACAAGGCGTATCTAACACTTTTATGTGAAATTAGTAATTTATTGAATAGATATTAGTTTAAAATTAAAACGAAGGAAAACTTACCGTTAATGATAATGCCGGGCAATCTATTGTTAAATCATTTTTTAAGGTTATTAATGGTAAAATTATACGATCGTAAATTTTTAAAGGAAGGATAAAAAAACTTTAACGCTGAAATACTTGTATTAACTCGATTCGTGTGCGAATTTGTTTAGCAGCGAGACGGTTACAGGCTGCTATACAGTTGTTACATCATTTGAATGCGTGATCATAGTTTAACTGATGCCGACACCAACACGATCGTTATGTAAACGTAATAAACATAGTATCATAATTAAATTAACAGAAGTTAGATATAAATAAACATATTCCTAAACATTCTTTAAGGCGTAGCGCCTATTGTAGTTATCTCCACCAGATAACAAATTCCACGAGCGTACACGGTTCAAAAAAATATATTCTACGCAGTATTTAAAAAATAACATAAAATAAATAAAGCAAGACGTAGAATATTTCAACAAAAAAGCGAATAAAAACCACCTCGTTAAAAACCGCAGTGACTCTACGGATACAAAAAGTTGTTAAACTTGATTTACGCGGATTTTGCTTGCCATCCGCTCGATATATATTTTTCTACATGTACGAGAACGATTGTACAAACCGGTTCGATTCTATATCTAATTTTACGTAATTTTAATTTCACGTATAACGAACTGATAAAACGTAAAAGATAAACAAAGGTATAACTAAAACACATCCAGATTGTCGAGAAAAAGGTGCGACCAAACCACGAGAACACCAGAGCTTCAATTAAATACAGTCATGGAAGAAGCTAATTTACAAACTTATTAGAACCCTCTCAGATACCCTTATCCGTTTTACTTGAAAAGGGTCTTATCTTCCATCATCGAACATATACACTGTTCCAAAGGGAAGTTTTTATTATTTTTTGTTCAATTCTTCCTCTGTCGGAACTTCATCAGTTCACAAAGTCTACATATATCTTAGAATGGAATAACCTTGGATCTAAGTGTTTCCAAATTTGTTTAATGTTGTCTTTCTAATGGTGTTGACATTTTTGATCTGGTTAGGCGGGAATGGTCCAGAGACGGTATGAGGAAATAAAATAAAATATTTTTTTTCTTTATTGGGAGAGAGGTTATCAGTCGGTCGACTGGATCGATGCTATTCTCCATTTCTTCCTGTTCTGTGCTAATTATTTGACCTCGACGTATTTACTATAGCTACATTTTAAATTATCTGTATTAAACATTCTGATTTTTGTCGTCCTCTATAATTTTTACCTGGAACATGTCCCTCCAACTTCAAATTAACTAAAACTGAACATCTACCCACCTACTTCCCTTTGTAAGATTTTGCCACAAATTTCTTTCCTTTCCTCTTCATTTCAGTCCTCTTCGCTTTGAATTTTATTGATCTACCTAATTTTCAACTTTCTTCTGTAACTCTCAAATTCTTCTTTCAATTCTTGTATTGTTTTTTCTATGCACAAGTTAAAAGGCGATGGATACAAAATATACATATTCCTGTCTCATTCCTTTTTGAATAACAATTTACTTTCTTCATCCTTTTCTTGTATAACTGTTATCTGACTCTTCCATAGATTATATATAAATCTTCCCCTGCATTTCAGTTTGATTTTCTTTAAATTATAAACATTTTATTACGATCTATATCTGATAATGTAGAAGCCAATATTTTGTTATCTAAATACATATATATATATATATATATTCGAATTTACATGGAAGCGATCATTTTATGGTGCAAATAGTAACTGACGTTACAAGAAAAATATATCCCATCTCCAAAAAAATGGTTGTTTGATAAGGCAGATTGGACGAGCTTCACAGCAATACTCCCTGAAACAACTGGAGTTATCGATGCCGATATCGACGCTATAACTAACGTAATACTTGACTCGGCATCAAGATATAATCCCAAATCATCTGGGAAACTCAAGTAGCGACCCGTCCCGTGTTGGAACGATGGAATAAGTGAAGTTATTAAAAAAAAGAAATAGCATATAATGCCTTTAAGAAACACTAGAAAATCTAATTGTCTTTAAAAAAATACAGGATGAATGCAAAATACCTATGAAAGACTCTAAAATGTGATCCTGGCGGCAATACGTGTCATCCATTGACAGAAGAACAACTGCATCAGACGTATTAAAGAAAGTGAAGGCGATTTGCGGGCGTCCAAGCTTTGCTCTTATAACTTGTCTATATATGAAGATGAAATTAAAGATACTGCAAACGAAATTGTAGAGTTATTAGCCAATCACTTCGAAAAAGCCAGCAAAACGGCTAACTACGATGAAGACTTTAGGACGAAAAAAGCAGTTTGAAGGTCTACTAAATTTCAGATCTGAAATATATTATTCATTCAATGTACCTTTTAAAACAGAAAAATTTGTGAGAGCGTTGGAGAAAGCCGGAAACACAGCTGCTGGTCTGGATGAAATTCATTATAACATCATCCGACAGCTCTGCAAAACGTAGATTGTTAGAACTATATAATCAGATATGACGGGATGGAATGTACCCGCAGCAGCGGAAAAAAGCACACATTGTTCTAATGCCAAAGAAAGACAAAAATTTGGCAGATCGCAGTAGTTACCGTCCTATTTCTTTGACAAACGGATGGGCAAAATATTTGAAAAATTATAAATAATCGACTCGTTTATATTTTAGAAAAAGAAAATCTTTTATCTTCACATCAAGAAAATTTTCAACAATACCATTGAACAACTGATCAAATGACTAACTTAGAGACCATCATATATAACAATTTCATCACACGAAAACATCGTGTGATGAAACTGTTATTGTCTGTATATGTCTTCTTTGATCTGCAGAAGGCATTCGATGTGACTTTGCGACATGGAATAATGCTTCAAATACATGACTGGGGCATTGTGGCAATCTGCCAGTTTTACTCAGTAACTATATAAACAACCGTACTTTCCAACTACGTGTCAAAAACGAATATTCACCAGAGAAAAGATTGGAAAATGGCATATCACAAGGCTTGCCGTTGAGCGGTACTATCTTCACGATCGCCATTAATAAACTGGTATTAGTAATTCCAGCAGAAATCAGCAAAAGTGTCTATGTCGATGATCTGGTAATTATATATGCCAGCAACACGACAGCTATGGTTAAGTACAAATTGAAACGTGTGATTAACGCCCTTAATGAAGTTGCGAGGAAAATGGATTCAAGTTTTCATCAGAAATAACGTGTTGTATACACTTCTGTAGGAAGAGAATTCCTCACCGAAATCCTGTTTTGACTATCGACGACAATCTAATAGAATATAAGAATAATATGAGATTTTTAGGTCTGTTACTGGATAAATAACGTACATGGAAATTAAATATACAGAACTTGAGTGATAGATGCAAAAAACCCCTAAACATTATTAAATGTTTATCTAACATTACTAAATTACAACATTAAAATATTACAATATAGTTCCAATTAAAGCTCAGTAAAGTAATATTACTGAGGCTGTATAAAGCATTGGTTCAATCGAAACTCGACTACGGATGTATTGTATATTCATCCGCCAGGAAGTCGCATTTAAGAAAGTTATCCGAAATAAACAACAGCGGAATAAGATATGCCATAGGCGTATTCCGTACAAGTCCGGCTACTAGTTTAATGTCGGAAACCGGAACAATGCCGCTACAATACAGAAAAGAGATCCTATTGCTAAGATATGCAGCAAATATATGGGCCTTTCCTATCCGTATAAACAACAATCATCCTTTGGCTGTATTATATGAACATCGTGCTACCTATTCCAGACCAGCCGGAATAAGGTACCACGAATTAACAAGAAAATATGAAATTCTATACCAAACACATTAGCAGTTTATACAAGATACATACCGCCATAGCTTTTACCAGCGGTAAATGCAAGACTGGATCTCTCTCGGGAAGAAATACAAAAGAAGCCAACAGTAATCATCCAACAGGAATTTTTATTAACCGTCAGTAGTTACGAAGAATACATTAAAATTTATACTGACGGTTCAAAAGCCGAAAATGTGTTGGATGCTCCATATATGTAAATGGAGAAGCCCATTTTTGGAAACTGCCGGATATGGCAAGTATTTATACGGCAGAACGTATTGTCATACAGCAAGCTCTTCACTACTCGGAACACTACTGCGAAGAGAAATTGCTAATTTGTTCTGACTGTCTAAGTTCACTTACTGCAATTCGGAACAAGAGAATTAAGGACATCCTTAATGCAAGCATCCTGTCCATTTTGTACATTTTAAATCAACGAGGGCAGCGATGTGTATTTGTGTATTGGACTCCAGGGCATGCTGGTATTGCAAGGAATTAAAGTGTACTCGAAGCTGTCGGAAAGGCCTCGACAGTCTGTGATATTCTACATATAATTCCTGTACGAGTGACAGATGTTAAAAATTGTCTAACTGATGCAGTAAGAAACAGGTACTGATTGGAGAATATTAAATACAAAACTAAACTCAGTTAAAATTTCTCCGTATAAATTGAAGAGTGACGTTAAGTTGAATCGCCGAGAACAAGCTGCTGTGACGAGACTTAGAATCGGTCACACGCGAATAACAAATTCATATTTGTTAATCGGCGAAGAAAGACCAATGTGCGGTGGTTGAAATAAAGCATCTAATGAAAAAGTGTACTATATATGAGGACCTCAGAAAGAGGTTCGGCCTAAAAATAATATTGCTGCTATTGTAAAATGGAAATGAAGGAAAAATAGTTGCTTATCTACACGCCTAAAACGTCTGTATGTGAATTCAAGCTGTGTTAAAGAATCTCTAAGGGAGTAGCTTCTATGTGTACAGTGGGAGTCTTGAAGCGTGGCACTTATAGGGAAGTGAGGTAGTCCTCTTGCCTAGGACGCTCGCCTACGTACGAGGGTGTGGGAGTTGGAGCGTATTTAACGATGGCATGGGAGAACCTCGAGGGTGGACTGAGGGCGCGGGGCCAAGGGTATGCGCAAGGTCTGCTAGGAGATTTGGCTAAGAGCTAAGTAGGTCAGGACCGGGAGAGCAGAAACCCCGCCCGGCAGAATCCCCGCCGGGCCAAAGAACACCTCGTGTTCTTTGGCCGCCCTAAACAGGGTAGTTGGCTTAGCATTTCTCCCGCCACCACCCCATTCGTTCGCCCTAAAGCATAAGACGGAATGTCTGTGCCACAAACAGCTACTGAGCCTCGAAACAGTTTAGCGATCAGTGTCCTAACTATCTCCTACAGCTAACCTAAAAGGGTGAGCGGAATAAGCTTGGTACCATACACCACTCGCTTGCGTGTCCCACCGCCCACTTGTCATTTATCACTAAAATGGGTAGGCGCACCCCGTCAACTACTAAAACATATATGACTATCAATAATTAAATTTATCTCATCAAAGACAGCAATTCGTTGCCACGCCTAGGCCGCTGAATGCCAGCAAGAACCTACCTGTCCGCTATTAAAGCGCTTGGAGCCTTAATCAGGCAGGTAGCCAGCCATACCTCTCGGTTAGCTTTCTACAGCAGCGCGTTAGGAGTCTTTTCCGTTACACAAACTACTGATGTCGGTTGAACGAAGCAACCGCATCAAGGAACTCCCACACGGTCCGACAATGCGGCTCTCGCCACATAGACTCGCCGCTTGTGAGTGGCCAATTTTCCCTTTGACCTCTAAGTTCCAGGGTGGCTTGTTTAGATACTGAATAGGTGGTCAAATTTCTCTTATGACGCAGGGGGGACCCCTGCGTCTGGGTTTCGTTCTACGGTGGGTTTCGTTCTACGGGACCATTTATAGGAGTGAGTCAACTGCCACAGCATCCTAGGATGACTGATGTGCTGCTTAACGGGTTCTGGTGTTCCCCGGGGGTGCTTAAATAAAATAAGGGAGACAGAAAGAAACGAAGACATTGGTGTTGTGGAGCCTTACTTTTCCATTTATATTTTTGTGTTTTATTTTCTTTAATTTTAAAATCGGGGCCCTTTACACCCCACAAGTGTTTTTTTTTGTTTCTGCTTAAATGTTGTGTACATTTTTTTTAAAAATAAAATGTAAGGGCCCTTTACACCCTTATATATGACGATCCTGATGGTCATATAAACCTCTTTTAAAGAAAGTGACGAGGGTTAATGACCTTAGAAGTCGATGCCCGTATAACAAATAAATAAAAAAATAATAAATATAATAAAAAAGAAAAAGAAAAGTTAAAGTAAAGGTCAACCCAAAGTCCAAACACATCAAAATATGAAACAAGGCCACAAAGAATGTTGAAGCCTTTGGCCACAGATAAAAGGCTAAAAGTAGAGTTCAATCTGAAAGGTCACTTCTCATAACATGCTTTTTATAATCACTATATAAATATTGTGTTTAAAGTTTTGTAAAATTAAAGGTGAGATTGTTTTATAAAGGTAAAAATAAAAAAAGGGTATTTAGTTTTTTTTTAATTGTTTTTCATCGTACATTCCACGAAAATATCAACAGACTAGTGTGTGACTTATCTCTACCTAAAGATAATTATACAGTAAATTTACTTTTAACGCTATATTTATCAGATAAAGTTTCGGTTCTAGATGAGCTACAATCGACATGTTATTCACAATTCAGTTTTTTATTATTTGTAATAATGTATGATAAAATTAAACATAGAAAATGTTAAAATGATTACAAGATGTTATTATCTTTAAATTGCAAAATAATTTAAAAAAGGGCCAGAAAAGTATTTAAAAGTTTTTCTAAACTTGTACTTTTGAACCAATGTCGAGACCTAATTAATTCTGTTCTGTATGACTAGGTTTATTAATAAAGTTCCATGAATATAAACAGATTTTTAGACTGAAAATAAATATACGTATCGGTAACTACAATAAAAGGATGAAAGATGAATGATATTTAAAGTTGTTTTGAACCCAAAACAGCGTTTTTGGAATCCAAAGTATTACAAGTCACTCTGCAGAATAAATAGCTGCATAATTAGCAATTTTAAAAAATATATTCTGAAAGAATAATTTCTATATAATTTGAAAATGAGTCGTTAATAATATTAATAGTTCTTATTTATTTCATAAAACAAAATATTTAAATATAACTTAATTATTTTCCTTATAACTAAAAAAAGTGTAATGATACTTTAACAGATTTACAATTTAAAATTAAATAATTAAAGATTTCTGTACGAATAAGTTCTGTGATAATCCAAAGTCTCCCGGTTATTCATTGCGGCTTATTTTGTTAAATCTTTAAGTAGCTCACCGTTCTTAATTCATTAACTGTGAACCTGTATTAGACCCTAAGTCCACCAGACCTGGTTATGTTAATTGAAACCGACAAAAAATGGTAATTAAACACTATAACTGAGAGAAAAAGAGCATTAAAACTTTACAACTTTTCTGCATATGTAAAAGAAAGTGATTAACTGTTATATTTCTCTAACACCTATTAAAGAAATAAATAATTTCAACGAGAAATGTGTAAGAACCTAATTAAGGAAAACTGTTATTAATACTATGTTTGCTATTATTAATATATAAACTATGATTCTACGTTTCTAGTCAACTTTATGTTTATCATTTTAATTGTCGTTTGTACAACTTAGCGTATAATATTTCTTTTAATACTTTTTATATAACTGCAAGGTCAGCTGCCTCTAAGCTTGGTTCTTAATGATTATCCGAAAAAAAATTAGTAAATTAATTAATTAAACATTACTAACAACTTATCAAAATTACATTGAAATCTAAGTTTCAGAAGTTGTATTTTTAAGTAAATTAAAATTATGCATTTATTTTTTCTTTAATGGGTTTACTGGCAGAATCTCAAACTGATTAAGAAACCACTGGATTATTTATGCTAGTAATATATTTTACCTATATTGTATTTATTTAATATGTTGTTTTTAGCAAATTTAATGTACTGTTTTCCTCAGTTTTTATCCTCTATACGTTAGAAAAATTGTTAAAAGTTTTTTTTTTACCTTTTATAAAATAAACGATTTGTAACATCAGTACAAAAATAAATCTTATTTGTTGAAATTATGTTTTCATCTACAACAGAGTTCTAGAATTCTGCACCGAAATGATTGCAGGTGTAATGGAGGCCCTTCCGCTGTCCACACGCCTTCCGCGATGGCAAGTATGTAGCTAAGGCGACCGTGAATGTCGGTGCATGGGAGCCTTGAAAACGTCGGTGTTTAGGGTCCTGGAGTCAGTTACAAGATTGCACATCCGCTCTCTGCCAGTAAATATGTCTGTTCCACCGGAGTACCGGAAATCAAAACCCTGCAGAAGATCAGCTACTTTGAGGTAAAGAAGATTGTAATCGCCCGCAAGCTCAGAGCAACAACAACTTATGCTCAGGCTGCGGGTGCTATTCCTGCTCCGACTGATGTTGATACAGACCACCTTCTCGGCAAAGTTGCGCTCACATTAGCTACCGTGATTGAGAGAATAATAGACGATAGAATGAATTCTCTCACTCATAAGGAATTTACGAAAACCTTGATAAAGATACAGCCTCTAGATAATAAGTCAGCCATGAGCAACAACGCATCTGACCAGAAGAAAACAGCTACTAAACCAGAAGTTCAAGTGCATCTGCATAACCTGCCTGATGACGGCTCGAGAAAAGTGGTTGCTTCGGAATTTTCTATGTAAGCTCCAAAGCCTTCTAAAACTGATGTGGTATCCAAACCACAGAGACCACCAAAAACCACAAAGGGGGACTGATTCCCCCCTGCCAGAGGAGGTGCCTAGTGCGACTCCTGTTGCGAGGGTCTCCCAGGTTCCCGCCTCTCAATCGACGCCTAAACCAAGCACTGATCGACCAAGCCCGTCGTAGTCCGCTGCTTCGATAGTCTCCAATTCGCATACCGGTAGTGACACGGCCCAAAACATACTTATCGAACACAAAGCTGTTCGAAAAATGGAAAAGAAGAGGGAAAAAGGATGGCGGAAAGGCAAACCTAGAGATTATAAACTAATTTAAAAATTAGCGGGATGTTTGACAAACATCCTGACCTCCGATTCTTGGTACGTGCTGTAGATCCAATTTGTATATGCCTGTATGCCTGCAAGAAACAATTCTGCCGAAATTGAAAATTTCCAATTAAGAAGATACAATTCATTTCGGCGAGATCAACCGCCAAACACAAGAGTTAGAGTTCGAGTAGCTATATTAACATCGACTAGAGCTACCACCGAAGCAGTTGAAATAAACAAAAATCTGCGAGTGTTCGCAATCGGAATGAAGCGTCCGCTGCATATCACTATCTGCAGCATATTCTTGCCGAATTTTGATCTGAAGGAAAATGACATAACACAATTAATCGCTCAGCTTTCGCCACCCATATTTCTGGTGGGTGACTTTAACGCACACAATTAATTTCTGGGGGTTGGATCGAGTAGAAACCCGTGGAAGATAATTGAAAAAGTTCCTATTAAATTCTGATTTCATTATCTTCATTTTTCAACGCCAGGGACATTTTTCAACGCCAGAGATGGATTGACGTCCTGTATAGATTTAACACTTATAAGTGCATCGATAGCACCGAGGTACACCTTTTATGTTGTAGAATATCTACAATGAAGCGATCATTTTCCAGTGCAAATTGTAACTGATGTTACAAAGAAAATATATCCCATCTCCAAAGATGGCTGTTTGATAAGACAGATTGGACGAACTTCACAGCTAGTACGATACGAGCCATATTTGACTCGGCATCAAGATATATACAAGAAGCGACCCGTTCCGCGGTGTAACGATGAAATAACTAAAGCTATTACAAGAAAGAAAAACGCATATAGGTTTTTAAAAAACGTTCAACATTAGAAAATCTAATTACCTTTAAAATACAGGGCATATGCAAGAAGACCCCTCAACTACTAACAAAATGATTAATTTAGAGAATATCATTTATAACAGTTTCATCACAAGAAAACATTGCATCGGAGTGTTCTTTGCTCTGCAGAAGCATTCTATGTGACCTGGCGACATGGAATAATGCTCCAGATACATGAATGGGACATTCGCGGCAATTTGCCAGTTTTACTCAGCGACTATATGAATGACCGTACTTTTCAAGTATGTCATAACAATAAATACTCATAAATAAATATGATAAAATAACAATAATACAATAAAAAGTATTGGAAAATAGCATGCCACAAGGCTCGCCGTTGAGCAGTACCTTGATCACGATCGCCATCAATAAACTAATATTAGCCATTCCAGCAGAAATCAACAAAAGTGTTTATGTCGATGATCTGGCAATTGTGTATGCCAGCAACACTACGGCTATGGTGAAGTACAAACGGCAACGTGCGATAAACGCCCTCAAAGAAGTTGCGAGAAATAATAGTTTCAAATTTTCACCAGAGAAAAAGCTTTGTACACTTCTGTAGGAAGGGAATTCCTCACCGAAGTCTTGTTTTGACCATCGACGACCAGCCGATAGAATACAAAGATAATGTACGATTTTTAGGTCTATTAGTAGATAAATCCCTTACATGAGGATTACGTATACAGGACTTTAGTGATAGATGCAAAAAGCCCTAAGCATTATTAAATGTTATTAAACATCAATTGGGGCTCTGATAGAAAAACACTACTGAGGCTGTATAAAGAATTGGTTCAATCCAAGCTTGACTACGGATGTACTGTATACTCATCCGCCCGAAAATCGCATTTATGAAAGTTAGACTTATTACATAACAGCTGAACAACATATGCCTAAGGCGCATTCCGTACAAGACCGGCGACTAGTCTAATGTCGGAAGCCGGAATAATGCCACTACGTTGTAGAAGAGAGATCCTATTGCTAAGATATGCGACAAATATATGGGTTTTCTTACCTACATAAATAATAAAATGATTAACACCCATCCTTTGGCTGCATAATGCGAACGCATACTACCTATTCCAGAGCAGTCGGAATACGGTAACTGTACGTTTTAAATACACAATGATAGTGATGTGTATTTATAAGGACGACAGGGCATACTGGTATTGCAGGAAACGAAAGCGTAGACGAAGCTGCCAGAAAGGCAACAGTCTGTGATAACTTGTATATAATTCCTGTTCGAGTGGCAGATGTTAAAAATTGTTTAACACAATAAGAAACAGGTGGAGTAATGAATGGAGAAGATTAAATACGAAACTAAACGCAGTTAAAACTTCTCCATACAAATGGAAGAGCGACGTGAAGCTGACTCGCCAAGAACAAGTGGCGGTGACCAGACTTAGAATCGGTCACACACGAATAACAAATTCAAATTTGTTTACCGGCGAAGAAAGACCAATGTGGGATTTTTTTTTAATAAACTACTTACAGTTAAACATCTAATGGAAGAGTGCTCCATATATGAGAACCTCAGAAATAGGTTCGGTCTAATAAATAATACTGTGCTGATTTGGAAAATGGAAAATAAGAAAAAGTAGTTGCTTATCTGCCCGCTAGTGGACTACTAATAAGTCTATAAGTCAATTCAGTTTGTTGTGTTCAAGGATTTTTTCTATGTGAAGAAGTTTTTCTACGAATATGACAAATTTTTCAATAAAATTAGTATTTCCAAGACTTTCGTTTTTCCTTTTTGTTTTTTTTTTTGTGTTTATTTATTCATTAATTTTAGTATCAGGGCTCTTTATATCTTGTACGTGTTATTGTGTACTAATATGACTGCCTAAATAGTTTTTGTGTTTTTGTTTAACGTTTTTAAATAAAATGTAAGGGTTCGTCATATCCTTACATATGACAAACCAGGAGGTGATTTAATCCCTATTTTAAAGCATGTGACGAGGACAAATGACCGTAAAAGTTGATGTCCATATAACAATAGAAAAAATAATAATATTCAGTAAATATATGTTTATATTTAATTATTTATTTATCAATAATTCATGAATAAAAGATGCGTAAATTAATAGTATCTTAATTATAAATAATATGAAATTTCTATAAACAGAAATAAATATACTTTTTTACATTAACAATAATTTACTGATATTTATTATGTAATATACTAATCGCGTAAACATATATCTCAATGAACTCATTTTAATAGCAATAGTAAGATAACGTTTTTCAAAAGATTCTTTAATATTTCATACAATTTTATGTATTTGCATGTTTGAGGTAAAATGTATATACAAACAGTACGTACAGAGATAAGATTTTTTAATTTAGTTCTATATTTTTAGTTTTTATTTACCATATATGGAAAGTATATTAATTAATCTGTTCATTTATTTATAAAGTTTATAGCTTATCTTAGTATTTTTTTCAATTCTTGTTTTAATTTTGTACAGTCAACAATCTGCAATAATATTTTATCTATTTATAGAGTAAGTAGTATAAAACTCTGAAAGTGTAAATGTGAATTTAGAGTGAAACTATAGCTGTTTAGTTTTTATTATGACATATGACATAAAAATCACAATATATAATTCTGAATAGATATTATAAGACGAGAAAAATGAGCATAATTAAATTTTCTTTCATAGAAATAAAATAAACACTGGACCGAATTAAATCGCACAAGAGATAAAATTGTCCTATATTCAAAAATTAAGGAATTTTTAATTTAATTTTTTACCTAGTTTCTTGAAAGAGTATGTATGATCGTAGGTCCACTGCACTCTAGACTGATCGTATTATCAGCTGAAATTTCTCGGTTTTTAAGTCAAAAACTTAAAACTCGATTAAATGTTTTTAGTTTTTAAGTTGATCACTTAAATCTTCATTTAAAGTTTTCATATGAAAGATATACTCACAATTTTTATGTCACTTAACTCCTCTCTCTGTCCATAGCAAGGTAATATATTTTTTTACACAATTTGGATGAATTATAACAGAGGTAGCATTAATAAACAAAACAATAAAAAATTCTCTATATTATACGACTGGCCCATTACAAAATAAATATTTATAACATTTTTTAAATAGTTTATATTTATTAACAAATTTTTAATTTAGTATTGAAATGCAGCTGGAAGTAAAAAGTATCACATACAAAACATTATAGTAATACATATATAATAATTAAAAGTAAAAAACTGTTGAATGAATCTAAATAAATAGTCTTTTCATAACTTACTATTCATTCATTCTTACAATTTTGCAGAGAAATAATCACATCTTAAAAAAATAGAAAGGAAAAAAATTCATTAAATTGCATATGATAAACTTTGACATTAATACATTGTTTATAAAATCAATTTGTATGAATGCTATCAATGGTTTGGACGGAGATGATAATAAAGCTGTTATGAATCTTTAATGTTAATGTGTTTGAATATGAAAGGATGATGTACAGTTAATTTATTTTATTCCATTTATTCTTAATAATATTGTTTTTTTAAACAATAATTTAATTTTTTTAAAGGAAATAGCAAATTTTATTGAAAATTAGAAAAAAAAACTATATATATATATATATATATATATATATATACAGTGCTAAAATTAGCACTGCTAATCGAAATCGTAAATTAAGATTAGCAGTAAGCGATTAGCTGCTACGGTTAGCAGATTAGCACTGCTAATCTGCTAATCGTAGCTAAAATTAGTGGGGGTGCTGCTCCAGAAAAATTTTAGCCTTTGTTTTAAAATTGTGTAAAAGGAAACTAACGTGTACAAAAAGAAAATATATTTAGAAACTTGATAAAATCCGAAACCACACTTTTTTACTTACTTTATGCTAAATTTTTACAGTTCAAGCTTGATCTATTCATTTAAAAATGAAATCCATTCTTCTTGTTTTAATTAGTGCGAAAACATCAATAATTTTCTTCTTGATCACATGTGGAGTAAAAAAAGAAATAAATACCTTCCGCCAGCACGTCAGGGTCGGCACTGCGGGAGCGACAATGATTTCTCTCCCTCGCAGCCTCGCGTGCAGCTTCCTATGTGCACATGCGCACAACAGCCAAACACCCCCGCCGCTGGAACTGTAAAGCGCACAGTTTCATACAAAGATCTTTGTATCTTTTTCATAAACTGGGGATGGCTACTGATATTAAGCTTAAGGATTATGTCCAATGTAATATATATATATATATATATATATAATACAGAATTCTGCTTTTCCAAAACAAAATATAATGTAAGTTAAAATAATCATGTTTAGATAAGGCAAAAATTACAATGTAGTTCTTTTTCGCAATATAGTAATAACGAATTATTAATTGATCTATTGCAACTGGTATTGTTAGATCTAATAAATACAATAAAAGCTGGCACTATAACGTTGAACAGTGACCATATCTTTATGTGATAAATTCTAACTTTGAATAATAGCTGAAAAATACCTTCTAAATTCTATTTAAGGTTGAGAGATTCCTCCAAATTGATTTAATTCTTAAAAAAAGAAGCTCTTACATACATAAAAGCAACTTTAACATGAACTAATTTTTCTATTTCATCAATTTAATTTTTTTGAATTCTTATTATTCTTTTTTAATATAATCTATTAAAATATTAATATAATCATTGACGTTATTTTTATTCGAAAGTTAGCTCATAATCTACGTATTTCAATTAGAAATTATTAAGATATAATCAAAGCTCTATTCAGTAACGCAAAAATTAAAAACAAAAACAAGAATTATCATACTTGCTCGAATACTCGCCAACCCTGATTATAAAGTCGGCCCCCGTTTTTGAATTTAATTTTCAGGGAAAATGTTGGAAGAAGTTTATTCCAACAAATAAAATTTTACCAGCAATAAGAAATTAATTTTGAAATTTATTATACATGATTATATAATACTATATATAATTTTATTTTATTATACTAATTTGTAATATTACATATATTCGCTTAAATTTTATGTCTAAATAGCATCAAAATAAAAAACTTTAATGTAACAGCCTTTACGTAAAGACCCCTGTGTTTACTTTACATGTCCTAATCCTAACTGTTTATAACCCTTAGCTGTACATTCAGGTAAATAATAGTAAGTCCAGGGGGTAATCCTTGTATTGAATAACTATATCAAAATAGAAAAGAAACTATCAAAAACTAACCAAAAATAAATGTTTAATTATTATTTGAAGAAAAGATTAAAATGCATGAAACGAAAAAACAGGGTTTCATGGAACTGAGAAAATTAAAAATATTCACTGGTTTAATCATCACTTTTCTTTAAAAGTTTGAGAATGTAATTCTATGTTTTAAATTTACCTACATTCTAATTTAAAAAGTCAGTACCTTTATGAAAATAAGAAATTCTTGTTTAAGTATTTGTATTAATAATAATTACTGAAGGTAGTTATTACTGTAATGTCCCCTATCATGAATATAGAAAGGAAAATAAACTACAAAACAACTTAAAAGCTCGGCTGAATGTCAATGTGTCAGCCCTGTATATAGGTCGATTCCCCATTTTATAAGAGAAATTTTAGGAAAAACCTTGACCTACATTCGGCCACTGGTCTGAAGATAAGCTTCTTTCTGATGATATTGAAGTTGAACACTTAACTAATAGTAATCCCCTTCCACCTATTTCTAACAAGAGTGTCCGGACTGTGGTTAAGGGAAGCAGAAGATCAAGAAGGAAACTTGTTGAAGGTAAAGCGGCTAAGGTGAATAATATAAAAGCTGTTCTTGGAACTGCTAGTGACAACACCAATCTATTGAGACCCAAAAATAAAGTAGTTTTTATTACTAAATTCAATCCCTCTACTTCATCTGATGTCATTAGAAATCTGGTGAGGAAATTAGTAGGTAATGTTGTATATACTAAGCTGAAAATCAAGAAAGAATGATATAGTTCTTTCCATCTTGTTGTTCCAGATAAGCACTTTGAGAAAGTCATGTCTGCTGATACATGGCCTTCTGGTATTTTGATTTTGACGTTCTATGGCTCATTAAAATCTGAGCAGAAATTTATACTCTATGTTTACTAATGTTATACTCCACGTTAAATGTATACTGTATGTTTGTGTGGAGGAGTTAATTTACTTCTTGGGAATCACTACTTCAGTCCTGATATTAAGTCTGAATATTTTGTAGTTTAGTTGATAAAATTGACATTAGTTCTTATAACTTTTTTGTCATTGGTGATTTTAATGCCCCAAATATAAAAAGGGATAGTAAAAATTTAAGTAGTGGGGCCCTCTTTACGCTAAGAAGAAGGTTGATTTATTGTTTAATTTTCTGGATGACCTTAACTTAGATTAATATAATTTCCATTTATTTGTTGGAGGTTCATCCATCTTAGATCTCGTTTATCTAATAATAATGTCGATGTCCAGTTGCAGGCTGACCATCTTGTTTCTCCAGATCTGTCACATGATACATTCTCAAATAACTACCGGGTCTGAGCAATTATCGAAAAACCTGACCTTATATCTAATTTCCCCATGGAACCCTCTCAGTATTAACATCGTCCGCTGGCAGTAGGGCTCGAAGCGCATAGGATGCTGTACTACCCGCATTAGTAGTGAAACCGTCACCTTCACAGAGCGTGGTAGAAATTGCAGCATTGGCCTAATTTTTATTTAATCTATTAATAGGGATAACCTCTATTATCCATGACAAATTTATGCCATGCGGCACACGGTTCCTTCGTATAAACTGTGTTAACAAAACGGCGCCTACTTGACCAATATTCAGCCAGCAAGACAGCTCGTCTTCCAGGATTTCTAGACCATTGATAACGTTTTCTATGCTTATACATTTCTCGTCGCAATCTATCAAGTTCACTGGGCCATTAGACAAATAACTTTACAGTTCCGCTCACCCACGGCATAGAAGCCTCTGCTATTTCTATTAATTTTTCCTAAACACGCGTCACTGAGTTTCGATTAAGACCCTCGGCCATCCAATCTGTATTGCAAAGGAGGTCATCTAATTTCCTCCAATCAGCATTTCTTGTAAGCAATCTGCCCTCAGTTGAAGGAGCGATGGTCACTCCGGGTCCGAAGGAGAGGTATAATGTGATCAGCCGGTGATCACTAAAATGTTCATGAAAAAGAGACCAATTACTAATCCTGCCAGTAAGGCTTTCATTACACGAAGTAACGTCAATGTTAGCCTGCCCTCTCAAGATCTCAAAAGTGAAGAACCGGGAAGGCTGGTTCAGTACGAAAAGGTTCGACTCAACAAAAGCCTCCGCGTACAATCTACCTTTTTCATTTTTTAAAGAACTATACCAAAGAACAGATTGCGCGTTAAAACCCCTCGCTGCGGACTATAGTCACATTCGTGGGCTTGCCCGCGGTTCTTTGATAGGAGTAAGACGCGAGGATGTCAAGACCCCAAGGTAGTGAGGCTAGGGTAACTCTGGCCATGCTAGAGGATCAGCTATTAGTCAGGCCTGGGCGGAAGAGGAGAGCGAAAATTTTTCCGTTTCCCTCATGTTCAGATAGTGAAGGCTCCGAGATGGTTGAAGAGATTCCCATGCGGGAAACTAGAGGTGACCCGTTGGTCGAAGAATTTAAGGCGGCACAGGGCATACGTGGCAATTCTGTCGCGTTGTTGGCTGCGGCACAGCAGAGTATGGTCAATCTTCTAGATTTTGTCGAAATTACCCACAGCGTAAGGGCAGGGGCGAGGAGTAGGATATTGCCACGTCTACGGCATCACGACTAAGGGAAGATCGCTGTACAAGTTTATACTTGATCTGGGGGAATGGTATGCCTCGAGTTCGTTTTTAAGGGCAACGGGTGCCAAGGTGCTCGCCAACCATGCTAATTTGAACCAATATCTGTTTTGGTTCCGCCTGGCAGTTGATGAGCTGTGCGTCTGCGGGGAGGTCCAGTCAAATGAACACCTGATGTTTGACTGTTCTGCTCTTGTGGGGGGGGGGGGGTCAGAGACCGGGCCACCCTAGAACTTAGATGTTTAGGGGAAAATTGGCCTCACAAGTGGCGAGTCAATGTGGCGAGAGCCGCTTTGTCGGACCGTGTGGGAGTTCCTTGATGCGGTTGCTATGTTCAATCGACATCAGTAGGTTACTTTAAGGGAAAGACTCCTAACTCACTGCTGTGGGAAGCTAACCTTAAATTTATGGCTGATCACCAGCCAATTAGGTCTCCAAGCGCTTTAATATGGTGGACAGGTACTTGCTGGCATACAGCGACCTAGGCGTAACAGCGAATTACTGTCTAGACTAAGTAAATTTTAATTTATGGATGTCATATATATTTTTAGTAGATGACGGGGTGCGCCCATTTTATTAAATATAAGACTGTCCATCACATCCCGCGGGTGACGGGTTGCGGCTAGGCGACCCTTCAAGAATATCATAGTGGTTTTCTCCGCACTGAAAACCATCTTATGTTGAAGACTACACAACCTTAATACTTTATATGTCTGCGTTGCTCTGAGCTCTATCTCGGCACGCGAGTTGCACTCGACCAGCAGCAGCCCATCGTCGGCATAAGCCACGATGCGACAGCCACTGGTCATCCGCATGAGCAATCGCACTGGGCAATCGCATGAGAGAATCGAACTCAACGACTAAGACGAGTGGATCTAGAACACTGCCCTGTGGACAACCTTTAGACAGAGTCTTTCCTACCTCCGAACTGCCGTCACGAAGGACGACAGTTCTATCGCTGAAGTAACTCGAGAGAGGTCTAATCTCATTTAGCGTGCAACCACACTGCTGCAGTTGAAAAAAGGCAGAGGGCCACCACAAGTTGTTGAACGCCCCGGATATGTCCAAAAAGACACCGAGTACATACTTGCACTCGCTGGCGGAAGCCAAATCCATAACCTAAGAAGCGCGTCCTCTGTGCCCTTGCCGGGGCGGAAACCATACTGGTCGTCCATCAGCATATGGTTAGAAGTTAACCTACTATTAATGCGGAGGTACAAGACCTTCTAGAGAACCTTACCTACTACAGGCAAGAGCGTCAGAGGACGGTAAGAGTAACTTACAGTGGGATTCTTGTCGCCACCTTTGAAGAGCAATTTCAACACACCACGTTTCCAACACGCTGGGAAGTGCCCAGCAAAAAGAAACCTATTGAAAACTCTAGTCAGAGGACCGACAATCACGGGTAATTTGCGAACAAGAAGCTCCACTGTGACACCATCATATCCGGTGGCTTTATTCCTAGCCAGTCTACAAATTACTTGACGGACTTCCGCCTCAGTAATTTCTGAAGACAAAATCTCAGAGCGAAAACCTCCATCAGATGAGTGAGGACACGATCTTTATCTATAACAACACCATCATGAATCGAAAGAGCCGACAGAAGAATGTATTTTTTTCTCTTATGACCAAGATCTCGATAAACAACACCCCATGAGTCTTTATTTCCCTGCTATTGCCCAAAAGAGCGCCAGGAATCACGTTTAGAAGACCTAACCTTATGAAAATACTCGGTCCTCTTCCGATGATAATCCGCAATCAAGACTGCACGCCGATCAGGATCATCCGCACGCTGTGCGGCTCTCCTGAGCCGGCCCACAGTCCGCTTCATCGCTACTGCTATGTTTTTAATTGCTATTACATAATATTTTTGAGTAATTGCTTTATTAATAAGTTAACCAAATTAGTAATATAATAGATTTCTTACTTGAATTTCATTCATTAAAAATTTATTTTCACATTTAAATTTAATAATAGATTGTAAAAAAAAAATTAATATACTTTTACTAGTTTACAAGAAGATTCAGGTGTAACTTATTTTTGGAGATTAGTTGACTTTATGATGAAAAGGTAGCAGGTTCAATGTAAGCTCTGTTTGATTGATTCTGCAACCAAATATGCAGCTTGTAGGCCAAGCTAGTCAAAGAAAAAGCTTATTATTTCCAAGGGGTTAAGTTAGATTTGGTCAGCCACTGCTTCTTTGAATACTATCTGCTAATTAATGACATGTTTCCTACATAAACCTGATCCCTACACTCCATCATGGCGTAGAGTTTTGACTCAAGGGATAAACTAATAATAAATTTTATTCCTCACCTTTAATAAGTATATAAGAAACATTAAATAGAAAATTATATATAGCAGATCTTTTTCTCAAAAGCAAATCAGATTAAACATATAATAAATTATCTAGGTAGTGAAAGCCATACTCTCTTCTTTGCAGCAGATAAAATAGACATTGATGAAATGCACAGGAGGATCATGGTGCAATCCATCAGAGAACAAGTCAACAATATGCTTCCATTTCCAACTACCGTCTGAAATTGGAACCTTATCAGTGAAAAATGCAGAATTCTGGTTGTATAAGGAGACAGAAGAAGAATCAAGCAACTCAACAAAAGAAGAAGAATTTGTGATCACAGAAGTGGCTAAGCTTGATGTCAGTGGAAACGAAAGGGGAATATTCACAGAGAGAATTAAAGTTTCAGGTCAGTAAAAATATTGTAGATCATAACAAATTTTATTTTTCATAAAAATTTATTACAGTATTGAAATTTTTATCAAGTAGTATAAACAAGTTAAAAAGTAATTGTTAAGTGTAATTTCTTACTTTGTTATAGCAGTTGCTATGAAGCTCAGCCAGTTAATATTTATGGCTTTATGAACTTTCCATAAATTTTGTGCATAATTTTACAATTTTAAACTGCAACCGGTATGTGATATACACTGTTTGCTTATTAATTAATTTATGAAGATAATGTTGATTTCCACTCGCCTTCTTGTGAGGAAAGCTGAAAATTCAAGGAAAGGCAGACCAGTTACATTTTATTAGCTTCCTTAAAAACATCTATTTCTACTATTCTGCTGTTGAGTTCTAATTAAAAACACAGTATAATCTGTGATCCAGTGATGTAATAAGTTACGCTCTATCAAATGACTGTTACATCTGCTACTGTGCCCTGCTTTAACTTAGCTGTAAAAGTAATCTGGAAAATTTCAGGATTTGTGAGAATCCACCTCAACTGTTTGAAAGTTTTAATTTTTTTTGTTTTAAAGTTCAATTTTTAATTGATGATTCAAGCTAACTCTCATTTATAAAGAAAGTAACAACTTTCTCAAAAGCAAATTGCACATAACAATGCACATTTGCACATAACAATGTGCAAATGATTTATTTAAGTAAATTTACAAATTTAATATATTTTTTAAATTCTATTTGTAACATCTAAAGGAATAATACTGGAATATATGCTCGTAAATTAAAAAACATATCCTTAATAAAACTATTATGCTATCTTATTTATTGCTCTAAAAGACTAATTAAGCTGTCAAAATGCTGAAAAATTAAGAAAACTATAGATTGACTTCATTAGTCAATCAATTATTATGCTTGTAGTCTTAATTTTTTTTATAAAAATGTTTACTAGCGTTAATCTATAAGTAATATATATTTTTATCAATGGATTTACTCTTACGGATGACCATAACAAGCAGCATTAGTCTGAAAAATGGGAAAACATATTTTAATACATTCAAGGTATTCATACAGAATTCTGAATAAACTGTGTATAAATTCTTTAGTTAAGCAAATGAAAAAGAGAACGTTATTTCAAAAATATATGATTACAGATTAAATAATGACAGAAAAATGTATTTCAAAGATCGGTTAGAGTAAATTAATGTTTTGAAATGAAAAAAACAGTAAGAATCACATTCATAAACTTTACTTGGTCAAAAATATAATATATGTTATTGGTTGCAAATTTTGAATTTGTACATCAAGAATTATTTTAAAATATATTTTTCATCACAAAAATACATTTATTTGACTGACTCCTACTTTTTTTTTTTAACAGATGGTTGGATAACAGCAGATTTAACAGCAGTTGTAAAGAAGTGGTTGGAAGTGGAAGGAGAACTATCACATAAGATTTACATTTCATGTCCAACATTTACAATGGGAATAAGGCCTCCAGTTTCTCTGCTACCAAATCAAAAGCCATTCTTAAAAATCACTGTGAATTATTCCAACAAAGTAAGTTACCCTTTTTTTAATACATAATTACAAACATATTTTTAAGTACAGAGTGAATCAGCAGGAAAGGGAAATAGTTTAGAAGCTAATTCTAGAGCTTGAAATAAGGAAAAACGTTCATAAAAACATATGTCCTAAAACGCTTTGTTATTGAGTTTCAGCTAGTGAAAGATTTCGGCTGGGTTCAGTTTCCGCGCTGAAAAGAGCTGACATTTTTAAGGTTTTATAAAAGGGGTAAACTCAATGAATTCTTGTGGTTTTTCGGTGGCAAAAAAACGTTTTTTAATGTTTGAAGTTCAATAACTCTGTTGAATGACTAACAAATGATTAAAATTTAATATCAAAACTTGTAGAATTTAATTCTAAGAATATTGATTAATAAATTCTAGGGAAAACAAAAAAAGAAGAAAACAACTTTTTTTATTAAAAATAAAACTTAACATAAAAATATTATGAATTTGTAAAAATTAAAAAGAGCTGAATCGTAAAGTACTCGTATCTTGAAGAATTTTTAATAAGCTTTGTGAGAACGGTATACTTTCCAGCGCTCATGATTCATCTGAACATCAACCGGTACGCGGTGATGAAAGGGAAAACATTCTTCAGGTGGTACATCTTAGTCCTGCAAGAGCACACGAAGAATTTCAACACGACTAAACATTCCATAAAGTACCATATTTGGTTTGCTTGGCATTACACCCGTCACCACCTCATTCGGTCGCCCTAAAGCATACGACCGAATGTCAGTGCCACCAACGGCTACTGAGCCTCGAAACAGTTTAGTGACCGAGTCCTATCTGACTCCTGGAGCTAACCTAAAAGCGTGAGCGGATAGGTAAGCATGGTACCATACACCACTCGCTTGCGTGTCCCACCGCCCACTTGTCAGATATCACTAATATTGGTAGGCGCACAAAGTCAACTACTAAAACATATATGAATATCAATAATTAAATATATCTTATCAAAGACAGCAATTCGCTGCCACGCCTAGGCCGCTGAATGCCAGCAAGCTTTAGTGTCAACCATTAAAGCGCTTGGAGGCCTAATCAGGCTGGTAGCCAGCCATATCTCTCGGTTAACTTCCCACAACAGTGAGGTAGGAGTCTTTTCTCTTAGGTAGACTACTGATGTTGGTTGAACAAAGCAACCACATCAAGGAACTCCCGAACGGTCCGACAATGTGGCGAGAGCCACATTGACTCGCCGCTTGTGAGGGCCAATTTTCCCTTTGACCTCTAAGTTCCAGGGTGGCCTGAGTTCTGACTCCCCCCCCCCCCCACCCCAACAGCTGGGCAATTGTACATCATGTGTTAGGTTGATTGGACTTCCCGCAGACGCACAGCTCATCAGCTGCCAGGCGGAACCGAAACAAATATTGGTTCAAATTTACTTGGTTGGAGAGCACACGGGTTCCCGTTGCCCTTAAAATCAAAGGAGAGGCATACCATCGCCCCAAATCCTGTATAAACTTATACAAGGATCTTCCGTTAGTCTTGGAGTCCCATTCTTGCTGCCATCCTTCCATCGCGAGATTGTAAAGTCTCCTCCGCAGGCGGGAGATGGGCAACTGTTCGAAATTTAGAACCGTTGCATTGAGATCACCGTTCCATTTCGCTACAGGCTCGGCTCAAAACCACATCCCAAATACCTCGGCCTCCCTGCCTCTTCGCAATTTCCACATAAAAAAATAAAGTACCATATGGAGAGTATTACATGCTCGTGGACTGCTCCTTATCACGTTCAGAAAGTTCAACCCCTCCAGCTAGGTAAACGTGCCGACGACTCCAGTTTTGTCAACGGGTTAAAAATAATTACAACTTAATCCCGTTCATACTATTTTCGGACGAAGCTGCTTCTTCACAATACGGCATAAACAACACACAGAATTCACATCGGTGGTCTAAAGAAAACCCACTTAATGAAGTCGAATCAAATTTCCAGCAACGATTTTCGGAGAAAGTTTGGTTTGACATTATCGACAACCCATTAATAGATCCTTTCATACTAGAACAACGTGTCTCGGGGAAAAATTATCTGGAATATTTTACAGTACCTGAAAATTTCTCATTGGCCAAACGAATTTACATGTACTGTCAATTTGATGAAGCGCCAACACGTTTCACGAATGAAGTTATTCAGTTCGGTGAAAAATTTACTGGTAAATGGAATGAACGTAAAGGGCCGATAAATTGGCCGCCTTGATCGCCTTACCTTACTCTCTAAGATTACTGTTTACGGGGATGGATGAAATGCGAGGTGCACAAGTAAAAAGTAGACACGCGTGATGAACTGATCGCTCGCATTCTCAATGCTGCTGCTTTATAATTAGATTGGCGACAGAAAATGTAAGGAAACGAGATAAAAAGTGCATGGATATTAATTTTGGAATTTTCGATTATTTATTGTAAATTAATACAATATAAACTACAGCTAGTATTTTTTTAAACTAAATTAAAATTATTTTAATTTTTCAAAGGTGTAAATTTGGCGTACTAAAAACATATGTTTTTATTTTTTGCAAACTCATAGCATTTTCTGTTGTTTTTTCTGTTTTGTTTTTAATAATAAAATTTTTTTCTTTTGGTTTTGCATAAAATTTATTAACATTCTCAGAATCAAACTCTACAAATTGTAATAATAAATTTTAAGCATTTATTAGTCATTCAATAGAGTTATTGTACTTCAGAACCAAAAAACGTGTTTTTTTGTCACCGAATTTTTCTGTTTTACGTTGGATATCATAAAAACTACGGGATATAAGTTCTGGGATCAGTTATATTCCATTTTCCAGTATAAAAAACATAAGAAACCATTGAGTTTACCACTTTTATAAAGCCTTAAAAATTTCAGTATGCCCTCATTTCATCGGGGAAATGAAATTCAGGCTAAATGTTTCGCTAACCGAAACTCGATAACAAAACGCTTTAATACAAGCTTTGTCTTTAGTAGATAACAAAGCGCTTTTGTATGAACTATTTTCTTTATTTCAAGCTCTAGAATCAGTTCCCAAATTTTTTACTTTTCCTACGGCATCGCATTGTATATAAATTTATCAACAAAAAATACTCCCTTTATGAATTATGACACCTTGCTGATGGTGAGGGGCTTGAGTATTCAGTGATACAGAATAGCTGGGCCTGAAGCTGCCACCCTATCGAGGAGGTATCTGTTGAGAGGCAGACTAAGGAATGATTCCTGAAAAAAAGGCATCCCAAGCCCGTAGGGGGAGACATCCACATTGTGATGTTACCGGTCGCCAAACGACTCCCCCCCCCCCCTTTATTTGAATGTATTTATTTGAATAATTAATACAGCTTCAAATAAAGGGCAGGCAGGAGTAGGTTTCGTAATGAACAAGGAAGAGAATAGAGTATTTAAAAATGCATAGCGACAGAATCATTGTAATAAAGCTAAATTAAAACCTAAGCTGACAACGATTGTTAACGTCTATATGCCTACAAGCGCCCATGGTGATGAAGAGGTAGAGTGTGTATACGAAGAAATTGACGAAACAATTAAACACATAAAAGGGGATGAAAATTTGATAATAGTTGGAGATTGGAATGAAAGCAATGGAAAAGTAAAAGAAGGAAATATTTTGGGTGAATATGGACTGGGCAAGAGGAATTAAAGAAGGGACCGACTTACAAAGTTTTGCACGAAGTATAATTTAGTAATTGCCATCACCCAGTTTAAAAATTATAATAGAAGAATATGCACATGGAAAAAGCCAGGTTACACTGCAAGGTATCAGATAGATTATATCATGGTTAAACAAAGATTTAGAAATCAACTCATCTACTCCAAAGCGTACCCTGGAGCAGACGTTGATAGCGACCATAACGTAGTGATAATAAAATGTAGATTGGGGTTTAAAATTCTGAAGAAAAGGTATCAGATGAATCGGTGGAATTTAGAGAAGCTTGATGAAGAGGAGGTAAAGAAGATTTTTGGGCAGGACATTGCAAGAGGTCTGAGAAAAAAGATAAGGTAGAAAATGTAGAAGAAGAATGGAAGAATGTTAAAAAGGAAATTCTTAAATCAGCAGAAGCGCACTTAAGCTTAACTAAGAGAACTGGTAGAAAACCTTGGATGGCAGAGGATATATTGCAGCTGATGGATGAACGTAGAAAATATAAGAATATTAGTGATGAAGAAAGTAAAAGGAACTATCGACAATTAAGAAATACTATAAACAGGAAGTGCAAACTAGCGAAAGAAGAATGGATTAAAGAAAAGCGTTCAGAAATGGAAAGAGAAATGAACATTGGTAAAATAGACGGAGCATACAGGAAGGTTAAGGAAAATTTTGGGGTACATAAATTAAAATCTAATAATGTGTTAAACAAAGATGGTACACCTATATATAATACGAAAGGTAAAGTCGATAGATGGGTGGAATATACTGAAGAGTAATACGGAGGAAATGAATTAGAAAATGGAAGAGGAAAAAGAGGAAGTTGAGGAGGATGGAATGGGAGAAACAATACTGAGGTCTGAATTTAAGAGAGCATTAAAAGATTTAAATGGCAGAAAGGCTCCTGGAATAGACGGAATACCTGTAGAATTACTGCGCAGTGCAGGTGAGGAAGCGATTGATAGATTATACAAACTGGTGTGTAATATTTATGAAAAAGGGGAAGTTCCATCAGACTTCAAAAAAAGTGTTATAGTCATGATACCAAAGAAAGCAGGGGCAGATAAACGTGAAGTATTCAGAACTATTAGTTTAACTAGTCATGCATCAAAAATCTTAACTAGAATTCTAAATAAAGAAAAACAAACCAACGTACATGACATTTATATATCTAGAAAATGCATTCGATAGCGTAGAATGGAATAAAATGTTCAGCATTTAAAAAAAATAGGATTCAAATACAGATATAGAACAATTGTTAACATTTACAGGAACCAAAACAGCAACAGTAATAATTGAAGAACATAAGAAAGAAGTCGTAATAAGAAAGGGAGTCCGACAAGCATGTCCCCGATCCCCGTTACCTTTTAATCTTTACATGGAACTAACAGTGATGTTAGAGAACAATTTAGACCCATAGTAACAGTACAAGGTGAAAAGATAAAGATGCTATGATTTGCTAATGAAATAATAATTTTAGCTGAGAGTAAAAAAGACTTAGAAGAAACAATGAACGGCGCGGATGAAGTCCTACGCAAGAACTACCGCATGAAAATAAACAAGAACAAAACGAAATTAATGAAATGAAATTAACGAAGATGGACCACTGAATGTAAAAATAGGAGTAGAAAAGATTGTGGAGGTAGAAGAATTTTGTTATTTGGGAAGTTGAATTACTAAAGATTGACGAAGCAGGAGCGATATAAAGTTCCGAATAGCACAGGCGAAACGAGCCTTCAGTCAGAAATTTGTGTACATCAAAAATTAATTTAAACGTCAGGAAAACATTTTTGAAAGTATATGTTTGGAGAGTAGCTTTATATGGAAGTGAAACTTGGATGATCGGAGTACCTGAGAAGAAAAGATTAGCTTTTGAAATGTGGTGCTACAGGAGAATGTTAAAAATCAGATGGGTGGATAAAGAGACAAATGAAGAAGTGTTCCGGCAAATTGATGAAGAAAGAAGCATTTGGAGAAATATAGTTAAAAGAAGAGACAGACTTATAGGTCATATATTAAGGCATCCTGGAATAGTCACTTTAATATTGCAGGGACAGACAGAAGGGAAATATTGTGCAGGCAGGCAACGGTGGAATATGTTGGAACATGTCAAACAAATTGTTAGGGATGTAGGATGTATGGAGTATACCGAAATGAAACGACTAGCACTAGATAGGGAATCTTGGAGAGCTGCATTAAACCAGTCAAATGAATGAAGAAAAAAATAAAATAAAATAAAAGATCTTAAAATCGACGGCTTGCATAAAACAACAATTATATTACGTAACCATCACATGAGATCACAGTTGTAGTGTAATTGTGATGCACAAAAAGATATTATCAGTGAGAGAGTGAAAATAAATTTCACTAATATTGGGAAGTCAATATAGAAATTATGAACAATTTTTCTCGTGAAAAATACAAATTAAAAAAAATATATATATTACAAATGAAACTTCAACATACTTTTCATGTTATAACAAGGTTTTATTATGCTGTAGCCGCACTGATGACAATTACTCAAAACAAATCATTTTCAGTTCTTGATAATAAACTATTATACTTCAACACCAGAATCATTAATTTACTATAATAATAAACTATCCTAAAATTTAATCAGTATAATTTGAATTGATTTCACAAAACCTCATCACATGTACAAGGTAAGAATACAGCAATTTACTCAGAAGATTCATATATACCCTATCATCAAATGAAATAATTATTTTCACCTTCTCAAGTACAATAAATATTTATAACTAACTATACATAAATTTGTTAATATGTTTAAATAAAAACTAAGAAGAATATTTTTTTATTAATTTTGTAAGCCAACAAAGTGGAATTGACAAGATGTTTTTAAATAATCGATGGATGAAGCCGTTACTTGACGAAAATCCATTGTAATACCTCCAGTGCCTAATACTCATTTATTCGATTCATAACTCCTGAAGAAAATCGTATATATGAATACCGAAATAGCTAATTTGATTTTTTAAATAGATTCTGTGAAAATCTAATACCATATTTTGTTTATTTTGTTTTGTTAAGATGTTTTTACTTGTAACAAAAACGATAAAGACTTTAAAATAGTCCAGTCAGAAAAGTTTTAACGTAAAATGCAATTATAAAAACATTACATCTTGTTATCCAAATATAAACAACAATGCTTTTGTTATCTGTAATGATTTACATTGAAGATTACGTAAAATTATTAATTTATAGTGACAAATCTTGTTTCACTCTGAATGGTCACAATAATTGTTTAAATATTTTATTATAAGCAAATTAATATGTATGAAACTTATTTTATTTCAATTTTTTTATTAGAATCACAGACACAAGAGGAATGTGGTAAACTGTTCTCCAGGAATTGATGAATGCTGCAGGGAGAACTTAAATATCTCTTTTGCCGATTTAGGGTGGGATTCATGGATTTTTCAACCGAAAACATATAATGCTTATTTCTGTAAAGGAAGCTGTTTGCCTCCGAGCTCAGTAACAAATGGAAATCGTTATCATTCTATAATTAAGGTATGTAATATTGTTATCAAGTTATTATTTACACTAGATCCGCCATATTTAATCACTTATTTTGTTTTACATAGGAAGGTGGACATATGACATATGATTTCGATTTAAAATTTTACAAGAAAAACACTGATGAAACCCGTTTTTCTGCTAATATTTTCGTTATCGAGTTAAAAGCATTCAAAGTGGCGAAGACGGAAAAATTATGTTAACAA
This sequence comes from Lycorma delicatula, assembly GCF_047948215.1. NCBI lineage: Eukaryota > Metazoa > Arthropoda > Insecta > Hemiptera > Fulgoridae > Lycorma > Lycorma delicatula. The sequence continues at coordinate 12,791,446 of NC_134458.1, read as the reverse complement.
TAAAATCCACTGCATGACAATTTTATTGCATTTTACATTCAAATGCATACAATAACGAACTTAAAACAGTGCTATAATATTGATAATAACAAACAATAACTAATAATTTACAATAAAATAACATATTAAACGGCTATGTAAAACGATATTATTTACTTTAAATATTACAATATTTAATTTTAAATGTTAAATAAATATTTTCTGTCGTAAATTAGTAATGAAATAAATTCTGAAAGCATACCGTTCTTCAATAAATGTTTAAAATGTTTCCCCCTACAGCTTGGCAGTGGCTAACCTCAAGTAACATCCGTTTATAACTTACTGTATCATGTCTGGTGGTACACGAGCATATTCGTCAATTATTCTTCTGTTCAATCGCTTGAATTACCATTACAACATTAAACTACACTAAGTATATTTTATATATAATACGGCAACTACAAAAATAATTTTTTTTCCAACACGACAGTAACACGGTAGCGAATAACGCAATTTCAGCGCGAATTACAGCGCAAACTCTGCAAGATAACCCCCAAAACGCAAAATACAGTACAAGAATTTACAAATATACAAATTACACTACAAGTTAAAAAAAATGTACTTACACTACAAAAGAAATACAACATAGCATTACGACGCCGTTTTTTTTGGTTTTTTTTTTAACGTACACGTTATCATGTAGACATAAACAAATCCAAGAAAAACAACATGATAAATAACCCGACGCAAATTACATTACGAAACGAACTACTACACGAATAACACTACGAGATTACACTACGAATTCCACCAGATCTCGTCCTCCACCTTCCTGGACATGGAAGACGATATAAACCTGGCCACTACCGCCCAGGACTTCTTGCTTCGGAGCATGATGTCACCTATCTTGTCCGGGGAGATATGACCTACAACCCGGACATCTCTTCTCTCTCTCTCTCTCTCTCTCTCCCAGCGTGGGCAGTCGAAGATAGTGTGCTCGGCGGAGGTGGACACCGCCAAGCAGTACCCACACTCACGGGTGTCTCTCCTCGCCCTCACGTAAAGATAAGAATTAAACACCCGTTACCGCTGAAGAATTGGGAGAGAAAGTAATCAAGCTCCTGCCAATTTCGGCACACCCAACCCTTGACGTCGGGCAGCAGCCTCCAGGTCCAGGCTTCTATGTTGTCATCGCCTAAGAAGGTTCTCCCTGGCCACACTGTGGGCGGCACCCTCCTTCCTCTCACACCGCTCCTTGGCCATCAGATCCAGGGGGATGATTCCTGCCAAGATCATAGCCGCCTCGTATGAGACGGTTTTGTAAGAGGAAATGACCATTAAGGCCATTCTCTTAAGTAACCCCTCCAGAATCCCTACCTCTTGCAACCTTTAAACCCGCCTCCCAGACCTGGACTCCGTACAGGATGGTTGAGTCCACGACCAACGCCAGTAGCTTCCTCTGACTGCCGCGGACCCCCAATATTTGACTCTACCTTAGTGGCAGTTTATTTGATATGTACCTGGAAGGTCAATCTTTTGTACAACCAAACCCCCAGGTACTTAACTGCTGGCACCGGAACGATGACCTCGTCCTTTACCTTAAATAATATCTCCTCCTCCAAGCGAAGACGATAGCCTGCGTCTTCTCCACTGCAATCTGCAGGCCACTACTCTTCATCCAGCCTACGATGCTCCTGATCCCATTGTTACATTTAGCGATCAACTATCTCTCAGACCTGGCGGTCACCAGAAGAGCAAGGTCGTCTGCATACGTCAGGGTCTCCGCACCTTCCGGCAGCCCCAACCTCAGGACCGAATCATAGGTCACGTTCCATGGAAACGGACCCAGGGTGATCCCTGAGGAACACCTGCCGTGACGCTCTTACGCACATGCACTCCCTCAGAATCGTACACAATAAATCTATCGTAGAGACAGCTATGTAGGATCCTCCTTAGCTTCCCGCTAACCTTCCATTCTTTCAGTGCACCCACGGCCATCTCCAGAGGGAATGAATTGAATGAATTTTTGACGTCAAACAGGACGAGGCCAGCCATTTTCCTCGTCTTGTTCGTTCCTGCAAGAGCGTTTCTAACGGTGCCAAAGACCCTACTAACGGCGTCCAGAGTAGACCTGCCCCTTCGGAAGACAAACTGGTTATCCGCCAGACCGCCAATCACCCTTCTCTCTTCTTCTAACCTAGCCAGAAACAACTGTTCGAAAAGTTTACCCCCTCATTTAAAAGGCATATAGGCCGGTAACCCGAGGAGTCATACCGAGGAGACATACAGGCAGCATTTCCTTCCTTGTGTTGGAGTTCTATCCTGTATGCGATGGAACGCCGCAGTGTTTCCCGTAGCCCTACAGGCCGTAGTGCGTGGCTATTTGTCTAACGGTACGGCTCTGTTTACAGATGCGTACCTAGTTTTTGAAAAGTCCGTCACCAGGGGAAGCCCGCAATGTTCCGTTTTCTGTCTCCTGGTGTGGAACCTGGTATTTGACGGATTACTGTGACTAACATTCCCAGAAGAGGTCACAGCCCAGGCTTTCGCCGATGACTGTCTACTGTTAGTTCGTGGTAATTCACGACCGTAGCAAGAAGACCGGGCGCAGGCGGGTTTGTCTACCGCGAAGGGCTGGATGGATATGCTTTCTTTGCCTAAAACGAGGTAGATGCTACTCAAGGTTGCAGACAAATTATCGGACATTCATAACACCTACATTAAGTATACCTAGTTGTTTTGTTTGATGAGAAGTTCATGTTTAACAACCACATTAGGCAAGTAGCAGCGGAGGCCGTCTCAGTGATGCACAAGCTTAGGAGGATTGCACAAAAGGATTACCAGCTGTCGGGAAGTCATTTGTACATGGTGTACCGAGGTGTCTTCGAACGTATGGCCTCTTATGCAACGTCCGTTTGGGTTTCTATAGGGTGCTCAGAAATCGAGCACTTATTCAGAATTTAAAGAGTGCCCAACGCAGAGAATTAATAGTACTCACTGTTGTTTTATACAACCTCTTACGAGGCTATCTCCTTATTGGGAAAGCCTCCCCAATCGATGTAGTGGTGAAAGTTCGGGTGCCCATGAGAAAGTTGCAGAGGCAGGGAGGCCGAGGTATTTGGGATGCGATTTCGAGCCGGGTCTCTACCGGAACGGAACGGAGATCTCAATGCACCAGTTCTAAATGTCTAATAGTTGCCAATCTCCCGCCTGCGGAGGAGGCTTTACAGCCTCGCGATGGAAGCATATAAGTTATATAGGATTTGAGGGGACGGTATGCATCTCCTTCGTTTTTAAGAGCAACGAGAGCCCGAGTGCTGTCCAAACATATAAATTTAAACCAATATTTGTTTCGGTTCTGCCTCGCAACTAATAAGCTGTGCGTCTTCGGGGAGGTCCAGTGGAACGAACACATGATGTTCTACTGCCCAGCTCTTGGGGGAGCCAGGACTCAGGCCACCCTGGAACTTAGAGGTCAAGTGAAAAATCAGCCACTCATAAGCAGCGAGTCAATGTGGCGTGAGCTTCATTGGCATTAAGCGACCTAGGCATGGCAGCAAATTGCTGTCTTGACGAGATAAATTTTATTTATTGAATGTCATATATATTTTAGTAGTTGACGGGTTGCGTCTACCCATTTTAGAATATATGACAAGTGAGATGTGGGACACGAAGCAAGTTGCGTGTGACACCATGCTTAGTTGGCTCACGCAATTACGTTAGCTCTAGAAGCTATTTAAGGCACTGGTGGCTAAACTGATTCGAGGTTCAGTAGACTTTTGTGGCACAGACATTCGGTCTTATGATTTAGGCTGACCGAATGGGGTGGTGGCGGGAAAAATGCCATGCAAATCAATCAATCATAGACGAAAAACCAAAACACAAGGAAGGAAATGTCTACAAAAATTGCAGAAACATATTTACAGTAGTCGATTTCCACCTCATCAAGAGCTTATTACATGGCTTCATGAAAGGGGGATACCCCTTTCATGAAGCTATACTGGCCCCGAGTTAGAAGAGAGTTAATATCAATATATATAACGTGATATATGACAAGTGGGTGGTGGAACACGCAAGCGAGTGATGTATAGTACCATGCTTATTCCACTCATGCTTTTAGGTTAGCTCTAGGAGCTAGTTAGGACACTGGCCGCTAAACTATTTCGTGGCACAGTAGCTGTTTGTGGCACAGACATTCGGTCTTTTGCTTTAGGGTGATTGAATGTGGTAGTGACGGGAGAAATGCCAGGCAAACCAATGTGATAAAAAAAACAATGCTATTGGCATGACTTCTTACTACCTTTTCTATAAAAAATCTGAAAACTGCTTTCTTTTTTACTTTCTACCTTTCCCATGTCAGTTCTTTAATTAGATCCTGCTTTCATACTTTCCATACATTTATTTTAGAAGAAATATAGTGTACGATATTTTTAAAAAAAACTATTTTTTTTTTATATAATTAAAACTACATTGATTTTTTATATAAATATATATGAATAAATTAATTCAATTATTTTAAGAAATTGACTAAAATTTTTATTCTACACGTTAAGAAGTAATGAAACTTCCAATCTAACATTATTTTTATAATTTTTTAGCAATACAAACTGCAAAATCCACATAAAAAAGAAATCGTGTCATGTTGTACAGCAGAGAAGTTATCTGAACTTGAATTAATCTACATTGATGCACACTCAAGTCTCCACATAACAAAATTACCAGATATGGTGGTTGAATCCTGTGGATGCGTGTAGCAGCAACAGCAGTCATGAAAAAAACAATATTTCCCTTAACAGTATTTGTCCATGTACCTGGTATTAATAGAAAAAGCCAGTCCTATGGTAGGTAGTGTATATTTATGTTGTACTGGACAGAAATATTATTAAATTATATATAAATAGGAAAAGTAGCTTTTAAGAATTATTAAAATGGTTTTTGAATAATATTTAATGTGAATAGAATCAATTAACATTACTTAAGTGTACTGAAAGCCACTATATAGTTTTAAAAATTATTTTTAAGTTTTAATAATTAATTAAAAAATATAATTTTTTAAAGTCCATGCTTATGTTAAATCCAATCTATATTTTTTAAATTATATTACAATTGTGAAATGAATTCCAAAAAAAATCTTAAAAAATAAAAACAAAAATAATATCATGACACAGGTACTAGTAATTTTAAGTTATTTATTATTAATAAAAAAAATGTAAAACTATGATACAGTTAAGAAGAAAATATTTATCAGTTACAACAGTGCTACTGTAAATTTTCTTTAAACCATTATTTTTTATTATTTGGTCAAGTATAAGTTATTGTTTCATATTATCACTTAAATAAAAGCTTCACAGGAATGAGGATATGAACACAGACATACATATAAATGATTATATTGTATTATTATTCATTTTAATCCATTTTATTTTTTAAATGTATTAATATTACACATACCACCATTTATCATTATAGTGCTCAGACGTTTTATAATTAAAAATAATAATTACTCATTTTTCATACATGGGATAAAGAAATAATCAAATATATACAAAGGCTGTTTCAACCAGAAACACAGGATTCTAATGCTTACACACCAGGTTGGTCTACTGGTGAACGCGTCTTTCTAAATCAGCTGATTTGGAAGTTGAGAGTTCCAGCTTTCAAGTCCTAGAAAAGTCAGTTATTTTTACACGGATTTGAATACTAGATCATGGATACCGGTGTTCTTTGGTGGCTGGGTTTCAATTAACCACACATCTCAGGAATGGTCAAACTGAGACTGTACAAGACTACACTTTATTTGCACTCATACATATCATCCTCATTCATCATTTAAAGTACTGTATTACCTGAAAGGTAATTACCGGAGGCTAAACAGGAAAAAGAAGAAGGGTTCTAATGCTTGGATTACAGTCTATTCAAATTAATTGAATATTTAACATAGAAGAGAAGTTAATTACAAAGTCAAGTCATTTTGAGGATGTTTAAGGATTTTTTTTTTTCATTATTAGAAGTTTGAAAATGTTTTAACAAAAGTAAAATGCATCTACAATTGATTTCAGTAGCTGCAAGAAATATAAATGGACTGTTGAATTACTGACAGTTTATATTGGTAAAAATTATTATTTAAACAGCAGAAGTTCATGTTTTCAAAGAAGTCAATATTTTTTTTAAATATTTTTAAGGGAATTTTATGCATTCAATAAATCCATCCTCCTAGTCAAAATACTTTTAAATAAAATAATTTATATTATACAGACTGTTATAATGTATCGTTTTGTAAGCATTATGGTGGTGTATTCTAGCAAATATAATAATCCTCAAAATCAAGCAGTTGTTACCAAAGGAAACATATGTTTCATCACTACAAAATTTCTACTACTAAAATTAAATTAAAACAGCATGTATGCGCGCACACAAACACAAACACAAACACACACACACACACACACACACACACACACACACACACACACACACACACACATTAGCTACTATTAATTTTTTTATTAAGCAATTTTTTAAATCAAGCAACTTTAAAAATACAGTGTAACTCCTGTTTTATGTATTATATACATTCCATGACCATTCAATGTACACAGACCATTTAGTGGTTTAGAATAACTTTCTTAAAAAAAAAATCATAATTTATGTCCTCTTGATAAAAATTGTCAAACTTAATTTTCATATTTATTTAAAGTGTAACATTCATTCACCTACCCAGTACAAGCAAAAGTTTGACTAAGGTAGGTGAAACCAAAATCTTATTACACACTTTTTTTTTGGTGAGGAGGGGGAGTACCAGTTACGAATGCGCCATAGTGTCGGACTCGCCACAGGTTCTGCAAGGTGTTAATTAAAGCGCATATGTCTTTCTGTGCCCTACCGACTAAACCTAAACCTCCTCACCAACTCCCCCTACCAGGGCCAGATCGGCATTTAAGCATTACCACGGCCCTGGCAGGAGCTTTCAGAGTCCCTGTGCATCATCAATGTCACCAATCCATGCAAGTGCGGACCAGCGGACAGCTCAGCAGGGAACTGTCCTTCACTAATTTGTCCTCTGGTCATGCTCTTCTGCCTTTTCCCAGAAACTATCATTTCGCTGGTGGCAGTGTAGAAATCCTACCGAGTACCCAGCTCAGTCAGCCAGTTCTCTCTTCTATTTCCTTTGTACTGAGAATATTTGCTACCATGCTTGATACCAGTTCCTTTTGTCTAGTTTCTTTCAACATAAATTCTATCATATTTTCTGATGTCAAGCTGGCTAGTTCAGGCGAGACCCTAAAAGTATTCCATCTATCACAAACAAAGAACACATGTTCCAGAGTATCTTCCGCTCCACAATATATAGTCAGGTGAGGATCTTCTTTTGAACCAGCTTAGATATGCCCCAAATCTGCCATGGCCCGAGAGGAAGTATGACACCCCCACATCCCCTCCGAACTCAAGGTTCAAGTTGGGGAATCAGACACCTGATCTACGCTCATTTAGTTGAGGCTTCCCAGGACACCTGCCATTCTTCCAGCATTATTTGGTTTGTCTGTTTCTTGGGAACCCCATTGTGAATTTTGCAAATCAAATTTATTCTGAGGCTGATCGGTGGCACACCAGCTATTACTCTGACCACTGCCCCGGATACTGTTCGGTATGCCATAGCTGATGCAATTAACACTTACTTAAAATGACACATACTTAAAAAGAAAAGATCAGGAAGACATTTTTCCTAAATTCACTAACAGTTTATTTAAAATGCCTCAATAGATTACATAACATTAACATGAAGATAAATTCAAATTCTAAATTGATTGCAGAGGTAATAAGTATATTTGATTATATGGACAATGATTTTCAGATCAATGGGATATTTTGGACTGGGTGCCAGATTAGTAATTGTTTGTAAAAATAACATAATATCTATTATTCATGTATATTGAAAAATTGTATACACTTTTTGGATCTGTACGTGTATCTTTATTGCTGTTTACACAGTAATTCTAAAATGGTTTATCAAATATCCATAAAATTTTCTACACATCTCACCAATATCTTTGTAAAGTTCAAAGATAAGTTGAACTGATCGAAAATTTCATGGTTTAATGTAAAATATATTATCATTTTTTTTTGTTAGTTTATATACAGTATTTCTAAATAAAATCTCTCAATATTTGAGTCTATTAACATACACCCAAGCATATCGCTTCAAAAACTTTCTGCAAGTTTTTTCACATTGAAATATTATTTATTTTTTTCCATAGAAAACCTGCAAATTATTTAAAATAACTTGTTTTATTTGGACATTAATATTTATTATTCATTAAATCTAATAGTCAATTTTAACTTTTTGAAGTACACACAATTCTCATAGGTAAATTAAAGACTTACATTATTTTATTTTTCAATATTAATTTTTAAACATTTTGAGATACAACGAATAAAATTTTGAATTCTATTTAGTTAACAGTTTTTTGTAAAATGATTAACATAAATCATAGTTAAAAAATAAATTATTTTATAGAACACATGGTTTTATAGAGCTGATTTAAAATATATATATTATATATATAATGGGTGCTCTTCACATTTTATAGTTATATCTCATATAACAGAAATTAAAAGAAAGTGGTAATCAAGTGGTGTAATACAGCACTGTGTAATATTATGAATTAGTTATTTAAATAATATCCTTAATTTTCTTAATATTTTAAAAATAATTAGTAATAAGAGCATTCCTTGTGGTTCTTTTAATTACAGTACAATATTGATAAAGAATACTTTTGGTGCTGAGAAATCAAATATACATAAAAAAATTCTACTTTACTAATTAATTAATATATTTTATTCATTACATCTGTTTATAAACATTGAATCTATGTAATCATAAAATGTCAAAAATAGCAAAAAATGTGACAGCAAATCCAATACACATTCTAACAAGATTTTCTACTTGTACATCTTTTTATGACAAAATATTTTATTGATATATACAGATACATATTGGGTTGAAATTTTATAATCCAAAATTTCTTTTTAAACACTACAAACTTAATAACAGAGGTTTGAAATAGGTTATCTGCGCTGAAGAAGAGGTAGGATAATAGAGTATACTTCAGAAAATTCATTTTATTATCACTGAATCAGAAAAACCAATTAAAACAACAAAAATTTTACTAAAAACTTTCAGTATATCTAAAGAACTGGAAAACAATGACAAAAAATATACAGGAACTTAACAGAACATGAGTTAGTTATTCAAAGTTATTAAAAACTATTTAAACATTTAATCAACATGCCTGTGTTTCAGGAAAATATACAACATTATTTTTTATAGCTATAGGCTTATTTTTAAGGAAGATGGAAATTTGTTTCTCTATGTTTTTCTTTTTTGATTGAAAAGTATTTCAACCAGAAATTTTTTTACTTTAAAATTAATATAATAATCTAGACCCCAACTTAATTTTATCATCAGAACATAAACTACATGATGAACACCATTCTATTTCATAGCACTTGAATTTATTTTAATATTTACATTTTGTTTTTATTTAAAAAGTGTTGTAATAAAAATGTTTAGGTAGAAATAGATTTTGATAAATTACTACAATCTATTAAAAATTGAAGTAGTATTGATAAATGTATTAATTTACTCATTAAAATACAACATTGTTTGATTAACATTCTCAAGACAAACTGAAAAAAAAAACAGCCTGATAAATTCATCTACAATAGTAGCAAGAAGTGTTATTTCATCTACTTCCACAGAGTTTACAGTTATATAATAATAAAATCTATACCTATAACAAAATTTATGCATAATAAACTTTACAACTGTATCTACTTTTTTATATTAAATGTAAAGTAATGAAAAAACAAATTATGATTTAAGTTATTTTAAGTATCAGTTGTTATTTATTCATAGAGTAACTAATTTGAAGAAATTCATACAAAATTAATTATTTGTAGTTGAAAATTTGTAATTCAGCTTCAGATAACTAATACACTGTACATGTTCCTGAGCATTTATAAAAATTAATTAATAAAACTAATGTTCCTTTTTTTTATACATTATATATGTAAATATTTATATATGTATACATATATGTCTATAATAAATTTACTAAAATTATTTATTTATTTACAGTATGACCAGTTTCCTTCAAGTGAAAATCTATAATTTTACAGATTGATTTCCTTACATTAGTTAATACAACTGGATTTGCTCAAGTCAGTGTCAATATTCCCACTAATTGTTTAATCCTTTTAGGAGCAAGAATATCGTATGACAATTCCCTATACATCTTACAGAATGACCATTTTTAAAAATTACAGTTCATAAAGACACTAGAAAATATTTTTTACCCTTATTTTATTGTATATAAGAAATAAATTAAAAATATATTCAATGTTGGTAAATACTGACAAAATAACTACTAGTAAGTTAAAAAATAATCACACATTTGACACACACAGTTTTAGGAAATACAACTCAAAATTCCATTTTATCTAAAATAAAATTCAAATGCTTATCACTAAAATAAACACTATTTCATTAAGAATGGAAAACCCATTAATGGTAAGTGAATTAGATTTACCTAACTTACCCACATGCACACACACATCATTTTGATAATTACACTAGTCAACAAAATTTAATTTTTTGTTCGTTAAATAAGAGTGAATAGCTGATTCTTATAGAATTTTTTATGCTGATTTCATATATGTTAATAGACTTTTTCATTGGGATCAGTTTTTTTTAACTGAAATTCTTTAAAACAAAAATCTATGGTGAACATAGTATGACAATACATTACATGCCTCTGTATTCACCTAAAATCTATTTCTTTTGGATTTTCTATAGTAGGTAGATCCTTCTTTAGATTCCAACAGTAGTCGGCTAATATTTTTGGGTTCCATTTTACCTGGTATCATGTTTTCATTGTAGATATCTTCTGATGAAAGCGTTCTCCATGTTCATCATTGATAGTAGCGAGATTGTTAGAGAAAAATTCAAATGTGAATTTAAGAAATGGATTTTGAGTGAAGTGTTACACACAAGTTCTTTGTAACTTTGAAGGAGTTCACTCACAAGTTCTCTGTAGTTACTGGATTTTTGGTTTCCAAGTTAGTTGTTACCACATTTTCAACCTCCATGCAGCTACCTACCTCCTACCATGCAGCAACCTCAAAGTCATTCAAACATTCTTCAAATGCCAAATCACACATTAGTTTTCTTATTTATGGTCCAACAAATATACTTTCCTTTATTTTAGCACAGCTTATATTAGGGAATTTGTTTTTTAGAAATTGAAACCCTGCACCATTATCATCCATTTCTTTAACAAAATTTTTGAATAAAACTAGCTTAATGTGTAGTGGCGTAAGATAAAGTTCTTCTGGTTTTACTAATGCCCGACTAACAATATTCTTCTCTCATCAAGCAGTATTTCTGCTTGATTCTTTGGTAAATTTATATCACGAACCAGATCATTTAATTCTGACTGATTAATTAAATGGAGTTCAGCATATCTATTTTCTAAAAAGTTTGGATCTCTTTCTTCATCGCCTGATAAGTCAGCACAAGATTCGACATTTTCATCTTTATCTAAATTCCACGTTTCTGGTGGTACTATAATTGGAAGCTCTTGGCTACGTGGCACTGGCCACATGGGAGAGGGAATATCAGAGTATTTAACAGTATGTCTGGTTTCAGCTGTTATCCAGATATCTTTATTACACGAAAATAATAGTCTGTGCTGTGATCCTTTGGTTCTCTCTAAACCATTGGAATTGCAAATGGCATGTGATGAGATCCATTTAGCCAACCACTCAACAATATTACAGAACAAGCACAACAAATACGAGGAGACCAAGATTTGTCCTGATCATCTAATTTACATCTAAAATATAGTTCATGCGACTTTTTTGTCAGTGGAGTTATATTTCTTTTCTGAGACTTTTTTACCTCACCACAGATGTAAAAAAATTGTTTGGATGATTAATGAAACTGTGAAGCATTGTTAATACATTATAATAACTAATATTGTTTAAAAAGAAACACTTTATAGACTCACTAATTTAATTAACTTCTCTCACTTTACTGAATAAAATATACCAGCAAATACGAAAGCCAGCTACAAAACTGAATTTTACACACATGAGAATTTGCACTTGAATGAGGATTAAAAATATTTCTCTAGTCTGCACAATAGTTTATATATAAGTAAATATAAATGACAGAAATAACTAATGAGTGGGTGATATGTTTATAGTAAGATGAAAATAGGAAGTGTGAGTCACATTCTTGTTCAATTTAAGTAGTGTGTAAATATTAAACATGACTATGTCTAACAAATCAATGTGACAACAATTAAGGGACTATAATAAATAAACAAAAACTATTTAATTGATAAATAATGTAATAAAATACATTCACAAAATGCTATGCTTATAGAGTTCATGCAAGATAACTACATGAAAATAAGAATGGTAGTTACAAAAAAAAGTAAGCCTGATAGAAGAATTCTGATTTCATATTTGAAATCAGCATGAAAGATACTATAAGAATCAGTTATTCACTCTCATTTAACAAAATCAGCGTTATGGTAGATTTATTGCTATACTGAATCATTTACTGTCTTTCCTGTTTTAAGCTCGACTGCATTTCTGTCGTACAATTTTGATTGACAGAATTGTTTATCTAAAATTTAAATATTATTCAGATTTTACAAGTTTGCTTCAAAACATTTCCAGAATGTCTGAAGCTGTAACTGCACCTACAAAATGATTAATTCATAATAATGTTGGCACCATCATGACATCAAAATCTGCCTGATAGCAGAGTATTGTTTTTTCTACAACAATAATCACAGTTTTGTTTTGTAGCGTGCATATAACATTTTCCAATTCAAAGTGCATGTTATTGAACAGTGTATAAATGTCAGATTTAGAATTTTATTCTGGAAATTATTAGAGATGTTAAAGCTGTTTAAAAAGGCATATGGTGGAACAACGAAAAAAAGAAGTTTGTGAGTAACACAAGACTTTCAGTGAAAGTTTTATCAGTGTTAATAATTATTTTTTTAGCAACTACATATTTACTTTAACAGATTTTGAAACATTGACAGATTTAAAGTGATAGAAGGATATCTGATGAAATGTCAGTGGAAAGTTGTCAAGAGTTACCTAAAATAATCAAACAATCCATCATTCTGTCAACAGAGATCAGAAGTAAACATGAATGATAGTGGCAGAAAACCTTATCTAATATCCTAACATCCATCATATTCTTACCTGATACCAGGTGATGTTTACTCATTTTCCCACTTGAAATCAATTCTGTAAGAAAATATATTTTTAGATTTTTAGAACAACCAAGATACAGTTGTCATCACCCAAAAACCAAAAATTAAAAATACTATCAATGAAATTTTCAAATACAAACACAGATACATTTATACATGAATGTAAAATAAAGATAAAGAATAAGAAACTTCAGTGGGAGTTTAAAAATTACCACTAAAACAAAGAAATAACGATTAAAAGAAAACAAAATAAATAATAGAATTACAGAAAAAATAACCAATTTTATATGGCATAACTAAAAAACTACTAAAATCATTACACTTACAAAATCAAAATAAAACAGAACACTTCCCTCATCAGCATGAAATAATAAACAAAAGAGAGTTTATCAAAATAAAACTTCATCAGTTAAATTTGCTTGCATGTCATAAATAAACAGACTGTTCATCATGCCACTGCCGTAACCAATTTATAAGATGTAAAATAAAAGAAAGTTAGGTTATTGCCTTACTGAAATATAGAATTTACAGGTAAGAAGCAAATGTTAATTGTCAGGAAGAAGTTACATGGCAGGTAATGAGGTGGTCTTCCTAGAACCATTAGGAATTTATCAATTTAAAGTGTGTGTCCTGTTTTGAGCCAAGTTATAACAACTCCTTGTATTAACCAACTCAAATTGATGAATATTATAATGTCAGGATAATATAATGTCTTTAATGCAACAGTTTGTTTCCAACCGCAGCACACCACTCAAACTGACCAGTTTTCATTAGTGAATATCTTTGCCACATTCACAAAGTCTAATGTGACAACATACCTTCTAAAGGTAGTAATGCTAAGGCCACTCATTAAAGAATCAACTTTCTTATTTCCAGGTATTCTACAATGATCCAGAACCCAAAAAAAGCAATACTACTATACATTAAAGCATGTTTAATTTTCACTGACCAAAGTGCACCTAGATTTCAAATCAGATAATGCTTTGCAGGTTTGTAGGATGTTTGGAGAATCTACACATTTCATCGTGTGCTGTACAGATGGCAAACAGCTCAGCTTAGTAAACACCTGTATACTGCAGGCACATAAGCTATATAGCTATCAAAAATAAACACATAACTAACAGAACCTTACTCTAGATCTAATAAATTATAATATCTGGTTTAATGTTGTTAATAATTTGATAAAAATTCATAGGTATGACAGGAGAGAGTTCTTCTTATAAGCAGACAAGGTAAAGTTGACATCAATATGGTTAAACAGATTGATAAGTTAAATTTATTTAAAGAAAGTGTATAAAGAATTTTGGTAAATTATATTTAAAAATTATCCTGTTTTTCACAATAGTACAATTTTAGAACCCTATAAAATAATTAATAAATTACATAAAAATTAGTGTTTAAGTATATTTTAAAATGTTTTTAAACTTATGAATATTCTATTCTCAATTTTTGCAATTTTCATTTAAATATGGCAGCCATTAAAATAACAAAATTACTATTTCAGCTCTCAGTAAAGATAGGGAATACTTTTTATCATGAACTGTGTTTTAGTATGTACACAATATTTGAGTCCACAAAGGAATGTAAAAAAGAGTTGTGAAAAAAGAATTTGCACTAAAACAAGGGATGTTAAACTCTAAGTGGGCGAACACCTCCTAGTCCTTCAAGGTAGACATAACTTATTGAAATAAATTCTCAGCCTCACCATAATGTCCCCCTCAGCCAACCTTGCCTTGTTCATTATATCAACTCTATAAAGAAATTTGTTTTTTTATGGAAAAAAAGGATTTTTTTTTAATAAAAAGAGAGAGTTACATCTAAATAAATCAAAGTTACATTGCTGCAAATTAGTCATTCATAAAATTAAATTAAATGTTAGCCTTCTTCTTAGCATAAAAATGGACATTAGGATAAACAGATGTCATGTCGGTTAACAATGGGAGCATTAAAATCTTCAATAACAAAAACAAGGTAACTGCTAATGTTAAATTTAACTGCCAATCTACCGAAATGTTTTGATATACACTCACGATCTGTGTCAAGACTATTATGCCAGCCTTTGTGGCACGAGTGGTAGGGTCTCGGCCTTTCATCCGGAGGTCCTGGGTTTAAATCCCGGTCAGGCTGGCATTTTCACACACACTACAAATCATTCATCTCATTCTCTGAAGCAATGCCTAACGGCAGACCCAGAGGTTAAAAAAAAAAAACTATAATGATGATTGCTTAGCAATATATTGATATCATTCTTTAAACAGATCTTGATCCAAACCCACTCTGGATGACTTTCTAAATCTGGACTTTAAAATAGACAAAGAATGCGCAGGCAAGCGTGAACCACCACTTGCAGAGGTAAATGAATTTTTTCATTCTTAATGAAAATATTCACAGCGGTTCACTCGCAGTTGACCAAGGCCTTCGATAACCTGCTCCACCACCCGGCCTCAGCCCCTGAATTTCTAACCATTGGAATAACACACCTACTACATAAAACAACCACCCCTTCACCGCATCCAAGAAAATATAGGCCAATAACATGCCTCCCCACACTCTATCAATTTTTTACAGCAGTCTTAGCAGAAAAATTAAATCGGCACCTCAATCATAATAAAATAATTGCTGAAGAACAGAAAGGCTGCAAGCAGGGAAGCCATGGGTGTAAAGAGCGGTTAATTACTGAGTTGCTAAAAGAAATAAAAGATCTCTATATGTGCCATATGTCGGCTATAAGATGCCCTTTGATAGTGTGCCTTATTGTTGGCTTCTGGAAGTACTGATTTTATATAAGTTGACACTCAAATATTAGAATGATTAAAGTATTTAATTGGAAACTGGATGACAACCATTACCCTACATAAGCAAAGTCATAGGCCAGTCATGACACAAAAGATTAATAGAAGAGGAAAGATATTCCAGGGAAACGCCATTAGCCCAATACGGTTCTGCCTCGCAGTGAACCCTTGGTCTAGTATGCTAAACAGTAAGAATGAAGTGTTCCACGAAACTTCATCTGCTCTCATAATAGCTTGATGCAGGCGACTATCCTCTGCCCTTTTGTAGAAGAAATCTCTCAGCTTGCCAATTTGAATATAGCACAAGTTTTTAATATCCAAGTTCCCGCTGCCTCCCATTTTCCGTGATAGGTGGAATCTCTCAATGAAGCTTCTAGGATAGTAGTAGGATATATAAGAAAGTTCAAAATCAGTTCAAGGTCACAGGCGGTCGCGATCTAGCCGGACGTGTGGGTGTGACGTCATCAAATGGTGTGTGGGGGGATTTACCTACGTAAATCTAAATCCTGTATCCTTTGTGGTTCAGATGTTAGAACACCTGAAGGCCATGTGACGTCACAGGCGGGGTGCCTCACTGGACAATCCGCCTAGATCTAAATCATATCTTACGTAGGGTCGATGTTAACATAGTTGAAGGCCATGTGACGTCAGAGCAGTTGTCGTTACCTTCAGCCGACGTAAATGGGTATATCTTATGTAAATCAGATATTAGCCCATCTTATAGTCAGGTGACATAAGGGCAGTTGTTGCCTGCAGCCGATTTAAAGCATATATCTTATGTAGGTCCGGTGTTAGCGGAGTTGAAAGTTATGTGACGTCAAGGCAGCAGTTGCGTGCAGATAGAACTCAAGACGCTAGCGCTGGCGGCGGGTTACAGCAGAACTAAGTAGACACAAGCGGTGCGTTAGAGCGGAACTAAAGTCGATAATCGAAATAGTAATAGCGCGAAATATGACTTGGTAAATAAACAACATCAGAGTAGTTGTCACCGGAAGCTGGAGGTTGAGACGGGGTATGTTTTTTGCGGCGGCATCATTAGCTAGCAAGTATAGAACGACGACATTTGATCAAGTCGTCCTTTAACAGAGTGCAATTACCGAACGATAGCCAATCAACCCTATCGAAACGGGCCAGATTAGATCTCTGTGAATCAAATGTATTCAAACTGACGCGCCCGTAAGAGTACGTTCATGCAATCAAGAAAACCAAACTCTAATTTTGGCAAGACTCTATGCGCGAGTGGCAACGCAGCCACTAGCAGTTCGCTGTCATGTTACCAGCCTAAGCCATTGAACGTGCTATGCAGTGTTTGATGATGGGGACCACTCGTTAACATCTATAGCGACTTACCAAGCGTTACTGGATACTCTGTTTCCAGATGCTCCGGAAGGTGAAGCAGAAATCGGCGTCAGGGCAGGTGAGACACCATTCCCTGGCGTACGAGCTGTGGATCCCATAGATACAGACAGAGTGGTTTCTCGAAGGGCACTGAAAAAGGCAGCGGGAATTGATCAGCTTGACCCGGATATATTCTATCATCTGATGCCTGTCATCGGAGTGCTGCTTGGCAGGCTGTTCTCAAGGTGCTTTAGCTGCGGTTGCTTTTAGACTCGTTGGAAACTGGCTTCGGTAACAACGCTCTTAAAATCAGGAAAAGTTCCGATTGAGGTCAGCCCATCAGCCTCTTGCCGGTAATCGGCAAGTTGCTTGAAAGGCTGGTTGTGGAACGGCTCTGGGAAAATATCGATGACTGTTTTCTAATTCGAGGCCAGTATGGTTTCATGAAAGGGGTTGGCACCGAGGATTGCATCTTAAATGCTCTTGCCAAGGTGAAAAGCGTCGACTGTAAATATGTTTTGGCAATTTTTTGACATAGAAGCAGCATTTCCTTCCTTGTGATGGAGTTCTGTCTTCTACGAGTTGGAATGCCGCAATGTTCCTGTAGCCCTGCAGGCCGTAGTACGTGACTACTTGTCTGATCGCACGGCTCTGTTTAAGCATGCGCATCTAGTTGTGGAAAAGTCCGTCACCTGGGGAAGCCCACAGGGCTCCATTCTCGGTCCCTTGCTGTGAAACCTGGTATTCGACGGATTTTTGATACTGACATTCCCGGAAGGGGTCACAGCCAAGGCTTTTGCCGATAACTGTCTCCTGTTAGTTCGTAGTAACTTACGACCGCAGGCGGCTTTGTCAACCGCAGAAGACTGGATGGACATTCAAAATTTAAATATTTCTGTGCCCAAGACGAAGTTTATGTTTCTCAAGGGTGCAGGCAAGTTATCATACAGTCGTAAACCCCGTATTAAGTAAAAGTCTGTGTAATCAGCTGAATTCATAAGTACCTAGGTGTTTTGTTTGATGAGAAGTTGCTGTTTAGCAACCACGTTAGACAAGTAGCGGCGGACGCCGTCTCTGTGATGCACAAGCTTAGGATGATTGCGCGAAAGGATTACAGCCTGTCGGGCCGTCATTTGTACATGGTGTACCGAGGGGTTTTCGAAAGTATGACCCCTTACGCGGCATCCGTTTAGGCGCAAAGGTGGGCAAGAAATCAAGCACTTCTTCAAAATTTAAGAAGTTCCCAGCGCAGAGCCTTAATTGAATGCACTGGTGTTTTTTAAAACTTCCTACGAGGCTACCATTCTATTGGGAATGGCTCTCCCAACTGATTTAGTGGTGACAGTTCGGGCGGCCATGTGGAAGTTGCGAAGAGGCCGAGGTATTTGGGATGCAGTTTCGAGCCGGGCCTGTACCGGACGGAACAGTTATCTCAATGCACCGGTTCAAAATTTCGAACAGTTGCCCATACGGAGCCTACGGAGAAGACTTTACAGCCTCGCGATGGAAGCACGGTAGCAAGAATGGCACGCCACGACTAAAGGAAGGTCCTTGTATAGATTTATACAGGATCCGGGGGGATGGTATGCCTCTCCTTCATTTTTAAGGGCAACGGGAACCCTAGTGCTCTCCAACCATGTAAATTTAACCCAGTATTTGTTTCAGTTCCACCTAGCAGTTGATGAGCTGTGCCGTTTGCAGGGAGGTCCAGTCGAACGAACACATGATGTTCGACTGCCCAGCTCTTGGGGGGACCAGAACTCAAGCGACACTGGAACTTACAGATCAAAGGGAAAATCGGCCAGTCATAAGCGGCGAGATACGCATTGTCGGACCGTGTGGGTGTTCCTTGATGCCATTGCGTTGTTCAATCGGCAACAGTAGTGTTTCGGGGAAAAGTGACTACTACCATGCTGCTGTGGGGAGCTATCAGAGAGCAATGGCTGGCCACCAGCCAATAAAGCTCCAAGCACTTTAATATGGTGGACAGGTACTTGCTGGCATTCAGCGGCCTAGGCGTCGCAGCGAATTGCTGTCTTTGAGAAGATAAATTAATTATTGATAGTCATATATGTTTTAGTAGTTGATGGGGTGCGCCTACCCATTTTAGTGATATATGACAAGCGGGTGGTGGGACATGCAACTAGTGACTGATCACTAAACTCTTTTGTGGCTCCGTAGCCATTTACGGCACAGACATTCAGTCTTATGCTTTAGGGTGGCCAAATGGGGTGGTAGCAGGAGGAATGCCAAGCAAACCAATGGTCATGGGTGGGTTCAGGGCATACTTATACAGATTTGGACTGGACCACTCAAATCTCTGTTCCAGTTGCGAGGACACCAATGAAACGCACACAATTTTTTTTTCGAATGCCTGAGATTCGCCTCAGAGGAATATACTGGTGGCAAAGCTGAAAATAAATAGATTGTTTTTATCTGAGGATCTTGAAGAGATAATGGTCACTTTGACAAGAGCCAATACGCATTTGTCAGACTAGGCCAGTGCTGTAATGTTGAAACCACAAGCGCAAGAAAATACTAGAAAAAGAAGAGCGACAGTGATGTCTTGGCACTAAGGTCTTTTTTTTTAACCTCCGGGTCTGCAGTCAAATAATTCTTTCTGCAGAGGATGAGATGAGTGTTTTGTAGCATGTGTGAAAATGCCATGCCTGACCGGGATTCAAATTCAGGACCTCCAGGTGAAAGGCCGAGACACTACCACTCATGCCACGGAAGCCAGCTTGGCACTAAGGTCTGAGGACTGGCTGTCTGTGGAGCTCCTGGAGAGTCCCAGGCCTCTGGGATCATACTGGAATGATGAAGCTGGCAGCACTCTTGGTGATAACATATCTAATGATGGCAGCCCTAGGTAGTCTCACCGAACAAACGGACAAAATCCTCTCCCAACATAATGCCTTGTGGCAGTTCCAGGAAGGGGATGGTAAGGTGGTGGTTTAGTTGGTATGTACAGGCACATACATGCACTAAGTAACATTAAGCAGAACTATTTGTAAATCTAACATGCTCTATCTGGGTGTCTGTAATAGGATTCTCCAACTAAATTAAAAAAAAAAAATGTTTCTTGTTCTGATCATAATAAAGGTCAAGGTATACAATATGCACCAGGAGGAAGGAAGGACTTGTAACACTCATGTTACAAGTGCAATAGATATTAGTTCTTAAACTCATGAGAAGAATTTGGGAGTTGTGAAACTGGTAATATTAATATGGTAGAGCATAATTACCCTTTTTTAAATTTTCTCAATAAAAAAATGAATCTGAAATGTAATTTTTTTATAATTTAATCCCTAGGAATTATAAAAATTAAATATACAAAATAATATATAAATTAATATTAATATAAATATATAACAATAGAAAATTGTTAAAAGGATTCAGTAAAAAGGATTTAGAACAATGAACGGCATAGATGAAGTCCTACGCAAGAACTATCGCATGAAAATAAACAAGAACAAAACAAAAGTAATGAAATGTAGTAGAAATAACAAAGATGGACCACTGAATGTGAAAATAGGAGGAGAAAAGATTATGGAGGTAGAAGAATTTTGTTATTTGGGAAGTAGAATTACTAAAGATGGACGAAGCAGGAGCGATATAAAATGCCGAATAGTACAGGCGAAACGAGCCTTCAGTCAGAAATATAATTTGTTTATATCAAAAATTAATTTAAATGTCAGGAAAAAATTTTTTGGAAGTATATGTTTGGAGTGTCGCTTTATATGGAAGTGAAACTTAAATGATCGGAGTATCTGAGAAGAAAAGATTAGAAGCTTTTGAAATGTGGTGCTATAGGAGAATGTTAAAAATCAGATGGGTGGATAAAGTGACAAATGAAGAGGTATTGCGGCAAATAGATGAGAAAGAAGCATTTGGAAAAATATAGTTAAAAGAAGAGACAGACTTATAGGCCACATACTAAGGCATCCTGGAATAGTCGCTTTAATATTGGAAGGACAGGTAGAAGGGAAAAATTGTGTAGGCAAGCCACGTTTGGAATATGTAAAACAAATTGTTAGGGATGTAGGATGTAGAGGGTATACTGAAATGAAACGACTAGCACTAGATAGGGAATCTTGGAGAGCTGCATCAAACCAGTCAAATGACTGAAGACAAAAAAAAGAAAAAAAAAGAAAAAGAAAATTGTTATATACTGGATGATATTTAAGTATGAAACAGCTTTATACTGCATATCTGAGAGGTATTTGGAGGCAGAAAGAAATGGGGTTCTACACAGTTAAAAAAAAAATCTGCATTATGGTGGGTTTTTAATTTTTGTCCTCTATACTGAATCAAACTTAATTTTTCTTTAATTTAACTTTAATTTTTCTACTATAAAGAATCATCCTCGCACCTGTAGACCAAGAACTGTCACAACTGTTGCCAAGTCATTAGATGTATTGCAGATTTTTGTTGAAGACCTCCATTCATTGATTCAGAAAGCTGTTGTTTACATGACATCAGTTATTTTTCTATTCAAAAAATTCTTAAAACAAATAAATTAATTATAATTTCCACTTACCAACATTCATTAATAACTATGTTCGAGCGCTTTCAGAGATTATTACTCCATCCTCAAAAATAATGATATAATATATATCATAAATATTTATTTCACATATCAATAATTGTAACAAGATAAATTTTAAAATAAATATGATTGATCATCAAAGAGATATGTCACAATTGTGATCTTCTTGCTGACATGATGAATAATGTTGTCTTTATTTTATCTCTTTGACAACCAATTGTTATATTTATTTTAAAATTTATATGTTACAATTATCGATACGTGAAGTAAATATTTATAATATATATGAGGGTTATTTTTTTTCAAGGACCAATCGGTCACGAAATTAAAACCACAGTGAAAATAAACAATTTTTCATTTGTAACAAGTACTTACATAGTTACACTATTTCTCTACATAGTTGCCACTCCAATTTAAACATTTGTCATAGTGTGGTACCAACTTTCCAATACCCTCGTCATAGAACAGAGCCGCCTGTATTTTCAGCTATGTTTCTATGCTGGTCTGCAGCTCGATGTCTGTGCCAAAATGTTGTCCTCCTAGCCAGCGTTTCATGTGAGCAAAGAGGTGAAAATCAGATGGAGCAAAGTCCGGGCTCACCCCTATATGGTGGGTGATCAAACACTTCCCAACGAAAACGCTGCAGGAGCTTCTTTGTTACAGCTGCAGTGTGCGGCCGAGCATTGTCATAGAGAAAGACAATGCCTGATGTCTAATCGATAAGTGGATTCCTCTCCGCTTATTCTGAATTGCCCTTCGTAGACGTTGAAGAATCACGCAGTATGAGGCTGCAGTGATAGTCGTGCCACGTTCCATGAATTCTACCAAGAGAACTCCATTCCGGTCCCAGAACACAGTAGCCATACACTTTCTGTTGGAGAAGGTTCGCTTGAACTTCTTTGGTTTACTGGGAGAATGAGAATGCATCCACTGTTTGGATTGTTCTTTTGTTTCTTCAGTTTCGAAATGGACCCATGTCTCGTCCCCTGTGACAATTTTGTTCAAAAAATTTTCTCCTTCATTGTGGTAGCGCTAGAGAAACGATAGGGAGGCGTCCATTCTCATTGTTTTGTGATGGTCAGACAGCATCTTGGGAACTCATCTTGCACACAGTTTGCGTTACTGAAGTCTCTCACTCACAATGGTGTAGAAAGCTCACCTTGAAATTTCAGGAAACTTATCACTCAATACAGAAATTGTGAACCGATGATTTTCTCGAATTGCCTCATCCACTCGCTCAACGAGATCATCGGTTGACACTCGCTTCCTTCCCTGACCGCCTTCATGAACATCTGTACGTCCTGCTTTAAAGTTCCTGCACCATTGTCACACTTTGCTGTCACTCATTGAAGTTTTACCGTACACATTATTTATTCGTAGATGAATTTCAGCTGCATTACATCCCTCAGCCTGAAGAAATTGAATTACCGCACGCACTTCACACTTGGTGGGAGATGCTATTGTTGTAGACATGTTTACGTGCTAGCTGCGTGTTCAGAACTAAACGAAGTGACGCGGCGTGATTGAAGGCCATACTAGAGACGCTGCGCAACACATATGCACAAAGATTCAACCGATTTTTGCGCGGGTTTTTATTTTGTGACCGATCGGACCTTGAAAAATCAATCCTCGTATTACATCACTGTTCCTGAGGATCGAGTTAATATTGAAGTGAAAATTATAATTATATAAATAATTTATATATTATTACCTACAAGCCATGTTTATCAAAATTAACAAATAAATTTCACTCTTATAAGCTAGATCTGGTGCAAGAACTTTGGGAAGATGATTTTGACCACCAAGTTGAATATTGTGATATTAAATTCAAAAATTAGATGTAGACACAAATTTTGTGTCTACAATGCTCATGTGAATAAGCAAAACCTTCAATATTGAAGTGATAATAATCCCAGATGGATGTTGGAAGCTCAAAAACAGCATCCTCATAAAGTGAATCTTTGGGCAGGAATCATTGGTCATTGTATTGTAGGACCTTTTTATTTTAGATGACAATCTTAACAGGAGATGCTTACTGCAACTTGGTAAAATCCTAGGATAGGATTTTACCAAATATCTGGGTAGCTGGTTTTTTGCTATTATTAAATTGTATGATTATTAAACAAGGTTCTTGCACATTATTAAACTAGTTCTTACACATCTGGCTTTTGCTATTTCCTACATGTTTGCTTGATAAGGCAGATTAAGATTTTCCTTTGTAAGATTTGTTACAAATTTACCAATTTCCAAACATAAACAAAAAAATTAATATTCTGCATAAAGTCACAAAGTTTTAAAAAAAGGAATGGTTCAAATAATATCAGGTGAATGGCAACAACATCTGATATCACTGATGCTTGAAAACAAATACTTGTGACTATTTTTTGTAGGGTTTAATAAAAAAACAAAGTTTTTGTCCCTCCCCTTGCTGACAATGTAGATAACCTAATACAACATATCATAGACACTGTTGTTAGTGATGAGCAAGATATGCAGGATATAAACTGGGATGAATTAGATTTACCATGTTGGTATCTGTTATGCAGCTCATAGAATTCATTAGACAGAAACTGTAAGAAATCTCCTGTAAAGCCAAACAAGTAACTTGAAAAATAGATCTTTTTTAAACCATCAAACGTGCCTATTTCATTTTTAATTACCCTGTAGACTAAAAATAAACAAATAAATATTGCATTATTCAAAACAAAAATACTGTAGTTGGCTCCTAGGCAAGACAATAAACTACCCTGTCAGAACCTGAAGTTTCAACACCTGGCAACTTTTTTCAAGTAGTAGCATTCTGTAAACTGAACAATGTAGGGTAAGAATTAAATGTCAATAGCCAAAGCCAAATTTGAATAACTAGAAGTTATACATTGTGTGCAGTTTCAGTGTGGGCTTTTGACTTCTATTACAGAAAAACTATAATTACAATGGCATTACAACTATAATTACAACGTGTACATTAATTTGTACACTTGTACAAAGTAGTTGTATTTATGTTAATATTTTAAACACGTGTAGAAGTTACGAAAACAAATTCGTATTTGGTTTAAATATTTTATTTAAAGACTTTTTTTATGATTTGTGATGAAAAACTTACAATACTAAATTAATTTTTAACAAAGGACAATTTTTTCCTGTGAATAGTTCAGAGTTAACGAAGTTCACTGCTGGCTATATTTACATTTCTACAACTAACATTTAACTAAAAAATAATTATGTAAGAAAAAAATTAATATTTTAAACAACTTACCACACAAAATGTTCCAAATCAATTAATTAAACAAAATTTACAACGCAATCCTCATTTTTATTAGCACTGAGGTCGCATGAACTTTGATTAATTATTAGAAATGTAACCACTATGAATGAAAAAAGGACTATTATAATTTTAGGGCTTTTTTAAATAATTTCACAAGATTGTTAAGCATTTAAAGGTCTTCTCCCAATAAAAAAAGTTCAGCTAATTCAATATTAGAATATAAGTTACTTTTCCACAATGACTAACATGTCAGCTACCACAACTGTCAAAAATTATCCATTTGTTTAAGTATACAGCAATGCATCTTAATGTTTACAAGTCTACAAAAAATAATAGAACATTCTCTTCTTTAATAGCTATCAAAGCAATACTACACAGTTATACAACAACAAATAATCTACAGTTACTTAATATACATAAAATTAAAGTTTAAATAATTATTATAATACAATAAATATAAGGTAAAATGGAATGGATAATACTGAAATGATAATAAATTCTGAGTTACAAGGTGATAGCAGTCTTTATCTCCTAAAGACACTGATAATATGTATATAATCTGAAGTGCCATATATCAATTAGCAACTTCTTAACTTGCATTAATAAAAATGTATCAAAACTTAAGTTGAAACTTAAATATACTTCATACGTAAATAATTTTATTCTCATCAATACATAAAATGTATACTTTACTTTTATTTATATAACATCTAAATTAACAAACTACAACAACAACATCACAGATTACATGACATGAATAGTGACCAAAGGACAGGGAAAAAGAAGAAATACAAAAGAACTTCTTATAAAATGAAATCCTTCTTGTAATGAATTTCTTTACGCATGAGGAAATCTCATAAATAACACATGAATGATTTGATTACCTCCACATACAATCTTTCAATAATAAAATATAAGATAAACTTTTATTCAAAAAATTACAACATAACTACCTGATAAATTTTGTGTAAATCAGCATATAATTCTTCTTAAAAGTACAATACATCTGAAATAGATCTTATTTCAATATTATCAGTGCTGCATACAGGAATAATTACAACTTTAAAAATTACAATATTTGAATGCCACAGCCACATCCACAGTAAAAAAATCCTTGACTTATGTTGTACTTTAATTTAAGGTAAATTATGAAATGTTATTCTTTTAAAAACGTTGATTAAGTTCTTTATGGCATGTGTCAAATCACTGGTCGTAAAGAGTAAACTATTTTTTTAATGTACAATGGTGCAATAGAAACTATGCTCAGATAAAGTAAAAGATTTGTAACTATAAATACATCTTAACGTAGATAAAAGAGTTAAAGTGCTAAAATATTACAACATTTATAACACACCACAATTATTGCTTTTATAGATTAATTCTATTTGCAGAATTAAAATTTGCTGCAATGAAAACTGAAGACAGTCTACAACTATAAATCTTTGATACACTTTTTTTTACCATGGCATCACATTTATTTCTCAACTCGCCTCACATAGAATACTTGTACATGCTCACATATTTCTAGTCCAAGTTGGTTAAATGCATACTTTTAACTAAATATTCCACAATATTTTTTTTCATAGTTTCCTATAATTACAGTTGTAAGGTCAAAAATAAATTTTGACAATAGTGTAAATTATATAATTTGATTTATACACTATTATACTATAATCACTTATTTTTATATATGTTTAGGAAAAGAAGAAACTACAAAAAAAAGTGACTAAAAGAATAAAATTTCAAAACTAAACAAAGAAGGGAGAAATACAAAATTACAATACTAAAAAAAAAATAATTTTTTTGTGTTTAGATTTGTATACACACAAATCTATTAATATATACATATAAACCCAAAAATTTCAGAAAATCTCTGAACCTATTAAACAACAGAAATCCAAAGCATATGTTGTAAACTATCACTTCATCTTCGCTTCTTTAATAAAACATTTCTTTTCAAAACCGTCTAACAATAATAATAATTAGAATGTTTTTTTTTTGTTTTAAAAAATATGATTATAAAAGGATTTATGTTTTTACATCATTAACAAAAAAAAAATAATAATTGTCCAATGTAAAGATATTCTATACTGTCTTAATTTCTTTTACTGGTTTAAATTCTAATTAGGAATATTATGCAAAAAAAAAAAAACAATAATCTTTTTAAAATAAGAATGTGGCCAAAGTCCAGAGTAAAACTGCAGCTCCACACACACACACACACACACGCGCGCGCGCGCACGCACGCACACAAACACACAATAATATTGTACACTGAAGCCTTAGATTCTAAATCTTTCAAACAATGTTACACAACATAACCCTTTCTTAAAACTGCAATAGAATACAATTTTCCTTTTTACTATTCCTTCTCTCCACAACAATCTTCTATCTGCTAATTCTGAGTATACATGAAGTTATTACAACCATAGTTCAATTCACATAAAATAAATAAATAAATTTATTAATTAATTTTAATACACTTGCACGCTTTATAATTTTCAAAAACAAACACAGACTGACTAAAACCAACCAACATTAATTTTGAATAATTACAATTGCATCAGAGAAGTAACTAATAACCTCCTATAATTACTAAACCCTTTGGGATATGTAAAAAGGAAATCGCAACCCAAAAATAAAATAGAACATTAAGACAAGACTTTAAGTCACCTTTGACAAAGATAATGAATGATTGAATACCAAATGATCAGTCAACACATATTGCACTTGAGCATGTGAGTATATAATACTGACATCATAAATAATTTAAAAAAAATATATAATTCAAAACAAAAAAACTGTGAAGATACGAACATAATTTAAGTAAATATAGAAAAATATTAATTACGTATGCCAGATACATAAAATGGAAAACAGTAAGAAATGTTAACAGTAAAATAAAAATTTAACAACTATTTTCACTAAATATTAACAATTTCATCAAAGAATCTCTAACAGAAACCACATAATAATACTGTATGTATTTTAAATGTATCTTTTATTGGAAAGATTTTGCCCAAACATTGTTAATCACAGTGACGGAAATATAGTTTACTGAAAATTTTATTGATGATATCATCTCAAGGCAATTAAAAAGATAATGGCTCTATCCAAGCCTCTTTTCAAAATGAAATGTTTAGTTAAAGGAAATTACTCAGATTTAGAAAACTATAAGTAAGCTTACATTGTTTCATCAGTACATACCACACTATTACAGGTACATCATAAAAGTGAACTCTATACACAAACACTAAAGAGAACAATTAAGTAAAACATATATATATATATATAATAAATGCGCAATGATTTTTTATGGAATATAGAACACTTTTTAAAAATGTTCAAAAATTAAATAAATGAATAAAAGAAAACAATACTTGGATTACTTTTACCTAACAAAATCATTTTTTCAAAAAAAAAACCTACTCAAAGACATTATTGTTGTAACCAATTTTCACATGAATTAATGAGAATATGTACATATCAATAAATAAATAAAATTTCTATAGTTTACAAACATTATGTACAGTAAGTAATAACTGTATAATTTTAGCTACTCAGTCTCCCGTAAATTACATATATAAAATTTTAACAAACTAATGGAATAGATGTTGACAGACATTTTTTTCTTTTAACTATGCCTTAACTTCAATTGGTTCGGAGTTGGTAATCACCATTCTGTGTTATATAACGAACCCAAGGTAACGCCTGATACCCACTCTTTTCTATTATTTTCAGATATCGCACCTAAAAAAGCAATAATGATAATTAATTTATTATACAAGTCAGGTTCACTAGTAAAACGGATTATATTTTTATAATAACTATACAGTGTACTTTATACAATTACTCATTAACTCATGAGTACTTTAGTTGTTTTCATATCATAAGTCTCAAATTAATAAAACTTTAAGATTATACAAATGAGAGTAAATCAACTAAAACTTTCAAGCAAGTATGAGAAATACAGTAAAAACAGATGTGTTCTTAAATGGGCAAGTAATAATTATAAATGCTTCAAAATTGTTTATAAAAAATAAAATTGTAATAAAAAAAAATGGTTTTTAATTATTAGTTATATACCCATTAATTTCCATAATAATAATGACGACAACGATGACAATAATAATAATGTCCCTGATAAATCCAACCCCACGTCTGTGCAACATCTGCATGTCCAGGGTGGGCAATGACATAGTACGATACTTTTATTTATGTCAGCCAACAGGAAAATGGTCTTACTCAGGAACTCCTTTTGGAGTATGGGACTGGCAGTCCCAAGCTATCTGAACTGGTTGCGGTTGTGCTTCTCGGTTTCACTGCTTGCAGTGGTGGTGGGAGGCATGACTGTGATCTGTATGCCGACACTGGGCGGAGTGCGGACAGGGAGTACCCATCCCTCTGCTTGGTTGTAGAGCCAGGTTGAGGGTGGGCTGTTGTGAGCTTACTCTGCCGATGTCTTGCACCGTCCAGCATGAGTCAGTCACTTCAGCCTTTGGCAGGGATTGTCCCATGGGCAAGGGTATTGGAGCCCTTACTGCTATGTGCAAGCCCTGGGATGTTGGTATTGCGAGTCAGGCAGTACCTGGCCCCTGGCCTGGGTTAAATTTGTGGGAGGCGACTGAATGGGGGGGGAACCCAGGCAGGATCAATGATCAGGGCATGCCCAACCGTCTCTCCGCCTGCACTTTGTGACATCATGACTTGCACAATTTAGGTTTATGGACAAATTATCATCCACACCTAACATGGCAGAGGGTCCACATAAAAACCCTTGTTTTGGATAGCCTTTGTCTTCACAACCGAAGCAAAGGGTTGAGTTCAGCGATAAGGAAGAGATCATAAAATTGGAGCAGAAGAGAAAGGAAACATATAAATTTAGACCAAAGAATATTCGTTCAGTAACAAAATATTTGGTTATCAAGAGGATAGACTGTGATTTTTCAAAAACAAATCCTTTCGTGGTATCGCGGAAGCTGCTGGAGGACTGAAAAACGGAGATGCAAAAACTGCTGTAGGGCTTTTCGCTGAAACAGTCGATGACTATCAATCACTGCGACTACTTAAAGCTAAGAAAATCGGTGTTAAGGACATTGAGGTATCTCCTCACAGTACACTAAATACTTCAAAGGGAGTTGTCATGTGCAGGGATTTTTTAAACTGCACAGAAGAGGAGACTGTTGATGAACTGCATAATCAAGGCATCCCAACACCGTTGTGTTGCTTTGGGCGTCAGCGATTCAGACATATGGCAGCAAAGTGCACAAAAAAACAGATAAGTGTGTATGGTGAGCCGTTACACCAAGATGACCCGTGCAGGGATCCTCCTGTCTGTGTCAACTCCATGGACACCATTCTGCAAGGTCTAGGAATTGTCCTATTTACAAACAGGAAGTAGCTATCCAAGAAATTAAGTCAGCACAGAAAGAGAGCTACTTTGATGATAGAAAAACTGTGCTTGCCAGGACACCTAAAACAACTTCATATGCACAAGTTGCAGCTGCTCCTGCAGCTTCTATAAAATCAAAGGATGTGCTTGCAGAATTGGCACCAGCCTTAGCTACAATGATCAAACATATTACTGAGAACAAAATGAAGAGTTGTCCATCAAGAGAAAGCAGTTTGAAACCATTGCAGAAGAAAGTAGATAAATCTGTCAAAATCAGCAGCGCCATAAAGTCGAAATTCAATCCTACAGCTAAATCAGCAATGGATAAGAAAATTGAACCAGCTTAAGTAAAGGTACAGGAAGTAAAAACACCCACTGAGGATCTACAAAAATAGAAATTATGATTCTGGAAAAGGAGGACTTTAAAAAACCGATAGTTGAACCTCTGAAAACAGAGAGACCGTTAGCGGAAAGGGCAAGACAATCGACTGCCCCACGAACTTTAGCTGTTAAGTACATCCAGTATGGACTGCGATGTACTTTTGTCTGTGCCAGTGGAGCCGGTGTCATCTGACAGCGGGAACAGGAGATCCTCCGAGACATATGGCAGGAGAACTGAAGACTCCATCTCGGAGGACTCAGACACAATGGATATTAACATCAAGGCTCTTCGCAGGATGGAGAAAAGGACTAAAAAAGGATGGCCAAAAGGAAAACAGAGGCGATAAAATTAAAGGAAAATTGATTTATATTTCCATGGATAATTTATAGATATGTATTTTTTAAATATGTCTATTTTGATGTGAGATATTAAGTGACATGAGCCCTTTACACTCTTGTCATAATTTATATATAATTATATATCAATGTTTTGGAATGATGATAATAATAGGTTTTTTTTAGTAGATGTAAATTTGAATTAATTGACGTTTTGAAAGAAATGGTTTCTTGTTTTTTAAGTGGCAAGAACAATTTACACCCTTGCCATTTTGTGTTACTTTGGGTTTTAGTCCTATGATGAGTCAGTGTATTAGATGATTCTTATTGACAAGACAAGTCTTTTGACTATGTCGCTAGTGTTTTATTACTGGTTTTCTTTTTCTTTCTTTTTTATTGTGGAAGGTGCTAATGACCACAGCAGTCGATGCCCCTAAAACTTCACAAAAAATAAATAATAATAATAATTTAATGGGGAAAAATACCTATTAATTCTGTCTAACAATTTTACATCTTGTATTAATAATAACAATAACAGTTTAAAAATAATTAATTCAGATAACTAAAAAATAGCTAAAATATTTTTATGTTTACGAGTTTTGAAAACTTAAAAACAATTTCAAACAAGTTGAAATAAATAAATGGACCAAAAATAAAATAACCTAAACACACCCAATATTGCATAAATTTAATTTCAAACTGACTTGCACAAAACATATTTAAAAGAAAGTACAAGATTTAAGCAAGCA
Source organism: Lycorma delicatula (assembly GCF_047948215.1). NCBI lineage: Eukaryota > Metazoa > Arthropoda > Insecta > Hemiptera > Fulgoridae > Lycorma > Lycorma delicatula. The sequence goes on along the minus strand of NC_134458.1, from coordinate 12,759,367 downwards.
TATCACTAAGTAAAACACGAATTTTCTTTCACTATATTTCTCCTTACTATGCACCTTTCAGTGGAGTAATTATTACTATTCCTTGTACTGAATTTCATTGATGTACCAAAAACTACTATATATTTCTAGAAATTCATTTACATAAGTAGTTTCTGTCAGTCATTATATGACTGTTGTACTTCATAAATGATTATGACTTCAAGTCATCATAAATGTATTATCACTTTTATCATAGTCAATCAATCATTAATTTAAGTCTATTTTATTTCTTTACAAAGATTATTTCACAAAATGTTGCTTACAGACAAACAATGCAAACAGACTGAATATATAACTGGGTTATGAAAGTAATTTTTACACCATGCATGGCTCGTGCCATGCAGTCAGGAATCTCTGACATTATACTGTCATAAGTAGTAATTTAGAATGATATAATTAAATTACCCTCAGTTGAGCAAGTAATAGCATACCATGAATAAGCAAACCATAGTATATGGTTTTACCTGTGTAAAATATGCCATTTTCCCCATGTAATGGCACTGTATAAGAATTCAGAAGAGATTTTATCTGTAAATATAGCGATAGACATACTTGCAGGGAAAAGAAGGTTACAACCAGCTGTATAATTCCATGACAGTGGATTCCAAATGAATTAACAGTATATAACCGATTAAACCAATGTACACAAATTAACGACTCATCATTCTAATTTGCTAAATGCTACTAAAACAGTATAGCAAAATTTGATAAAGGTAAATTGGAAAGATAGAAAAAAATAAAAATATAATATACCTGAATTCCAGATGTGGTGAAATATGGTATTTCAAATTTAACCTGAATAGGAGGTTTGCCTTCACTATCTTCACATTCAACACTTGGTAACCCAAAATGTGCTCTCATCAGATATTCTTTACCTCCCTGAAAAATGTATTTTAAGCAATTAAAAATCCTGCACAATAAATCATTTTACATACTGAATGATGTCATTATACATTTCATTATTGAAATACTAAATAGACTGTTTTCTTAGCCCACATTTAAAAATCTGACAACCAAAATTTAGTGTGATTTTACCAAAAACTATTAATTCATTACACAATTAATATCAAGTATGTTAAATTTATTTTAGAATGTAAACCAAAACTAACTGCCAAAAATAATTTGATATAAGAAATAACATTTAAATTATAAACATTATACATGTGTATGATCCCACCCCGTTGGTCCTGGATCAAAACCATTCAGGATTTATACGAATTGGGTCATTCCCGATTGATTGACACCCTAATTTTTTTCAATTTTGGGGGACCATTGACCCCCCTTATTTTTGACTACCCCACGTGTGGGGTATCAAATTAAAGGGAATTACTTGGAGAACACAACTGCTACATAGTTGTTGAGTTTATTTATCATCCATGGCGAATAAAGCAGAACAAAGTTATGCTAGTGGACAGGGATCCTCAGGCCTTCCGCTGCTGAAACCGACTGATCCCAAGGGCAAAAAACGAATTAGACAATCTTCCTCTGAAGAAGAGGTCTATACTGGTGGCTTAAAGGAGGTTACTCTTCGACTAGGACAAGCGATGATGCGTTACAAACAACATCTGGGAAAATACATATTAAATTATATGTATGACCATAGTAAAGAATTAAGAGAAATATACACTGCTTTAAAACATCTGCAGGAGACTACAACTACTCCAGAGACCAGTTCGCAATATACACAGACTGATATGTCCCCTGGTGCAGATCAGGAACACACATTAAGTCTTGAACTAACTGATGAGGAACTTCTGGATATGACCGCTAAGAGATGGTCTGCCTGGACAATGTCTAAAGCCAAATTAATTACCTTGCCTGCAGAGGGCGTTACAGATACCTGTCAATTTATTGATATCATCAAGTCCAAAAGGGCAATGGCAGAGGGCAAGAAGCCTGGAATGATAGCTGTAGACACTTCTGTCATTATGGATGACGAATACTATACTCAGACCAATAAGTATACTGTTTTCTATGACTCGACAGAGGGCGACAGGGCTGCTGCTGGGTGTATACTAGGCACGGTCAAGAAGATCTTACTAAGGGCCCCTAATGCGGCGTTCGTTCTGCCAAGTGGTCCTATTGGTGTCATGATTAAGAAGATGATTATCTATCTGTTCAGGACTAGTGAGACGCCTGCATTGATGGTAGCGCCGAAAAAGACTGAAGAGAGTAGGACGCGTTCTAGATCCGCTTCTGCTCGGCGATCAACACCTCCTGTGGAGGGCAGCAAAGTGGTGGTTGTCCGGTCACAGGGCAAGTCGTATGCTGATCTACTCTGGACTGTAAAGGATAAGATCTTTAAAGACGAGGCAGGGGAAATCCTGTCCCTTCGCAAGGGTAGAAATGAAGACTTGGAAGTCAGAATTAAAGATGCGGCTCAGTTTACCGCAACATTGAGAGACAGGGCTTCTGACCTTCAAGTGGATTTTCGTACTACGGGCGACCGACGCGCAGTGGTACACATTAAAGACATGGAAGAGAGTACCACAGCGCAAGAATTAAGCGAGGCTATTACGGCTGTTATTGGAGACACTGAGTCTTTCAGAATTACCTCATTACGGCAGGCTTATGGAAATACTCGAAATGCGACAGTAATAACGAATCAGAGGGCTGCAACTAAGTTAATTTCCAGTAGAATTAAGGTCGGCTGGGTTCACTGCCGGGCTTATATCAGGACTGATAATATGAGGTGTCAAAGATGCTGGGCCGCTGATCACATGAGTACGGTATGTAAGGGCCCGGATAGGTCAACCCTTTGTTACAACTGCGGTCAGAAAGGCCATGTGATAAGAGACTGCAAGGAGGCCACTAAATGCCTTGACTGCAACGGCACGGACCATCGCACGGGAGGAGTGCAGTGTGGACTACCTAAATAATGGCTAAAATAATACTATCTAACGCCAACAAGAGCATTCTTCCCACGATCTGGTGGGGGAGACTGCGAACGATCTTGAGGTTGACTTTATAGTCACCACAGAGCCCAACCTGAGAACGGCGGCTAGAGGTGACTGGTGGGCTGATGCAGTTGGGGATGTTGCTATCAGTAATGTCTCCGGCCGTCTTGGCTGGCACCTACTTCATAGAGATGAGGGAATTCTGGCAGTAGCACTCTCGGACTTTGTCCTTATAGCCGGTTATGTAAGTCCAAACATTAATATCGGGGACTTTGCGCAGTACATCAACGATTTGCAGCGAGTCATACAGCGGGCACCTAGTAGACCTATACTCTTAGGCGACTTTAATTGTAAGTCCATTTTAACTGGCAGCTCTTATACCAATGCAAGGGGACAAATCTTCATTGACATGATGATGACCACAGGGCTGCTCTGCCTGAATGACTGCACTTATACCTACGAGGCAAGAGGCCATAGATCAGTGCTGGATCTTACGCTGGTGGACGGCAGATGGAATCCTTCCATCTTTAGTTGGAGCGTTCTTGAATCTGAAACCGGAAGCGATCACCTAGCAACTTTGCTTGTTATGGAAGACGTAAGACCTTCAACATCAGCCACTGCACGATTTAGATTTAGTCCAAGACAAGTTGAGGTGGTGGTTAACAAGATTGCCAGGACCCTATCTGATGGAAGAATAGTAACGCCGCAAGTCCTTCAAGAATCAATTATTACAGAACTGTCTTAGAGTCCCGCAGTTTGGAGGGGGTCGTCACCCAGTATATTGGTGGACGTCTGAAATTGCAGATCAGCGAAGAGTGTTACAATTTTGGCGTAGGAAAAAGCAAAGGCTGCGGCCCGCTGGCGGTGCGCCATATGACCAGGCGAAGGAAAGATTTTTTGGCCAAGCTAGGCGTACTTTGAATCATCTAATAAAGACTAGTCAAAGAAACTGTTGGAAACAGTTGTGTGCTGACTTGGATTCAGACCCGTGGGGACTGGCATACAAAATAGTAATGAAGAGACTAGGACGCCGCTTGCCTGTCCTAGTTACAGAAACGGCCAGACTGCATCTTCATAGCCTCTTCCCTGTTCAAGACGAGGGACATACGGACATAATAGACTGTGAAGCTAAACGCTTCACACAAAACGAGGTCGCTATTGCCGTTTCTGGTCTGAAGGATAAAAAAAGTCCGGGTCCGGATTGAATCCCGGCTGCCCTCCTCAAAGGGTTAATGAAGATAATCCCCTGGGAAATCACTGACCTGGCGAATTATGGAGTACAAAACAAAACTTTCCCCGCATGCTGGAAGGAGTCACGGACTGTTTTCCTGCCTAAGAAGTCCGGCAATCGAGAAATCATTAGCCATCGGCCGTGAGTCTCATCAATAATATGGGATAGGTTGCCAACAGCTTGGTAGCGAACAGACTTATCCAAGAATTAGAGTCCAAAGACAGGCTTCATGATAACCAATTTGGGTTCAGGAAATATAGATCAACACTGCAAGCTCTCCATAAAATTACCAACTGGGTATTGTCTGTCAGATCTGGTATGTGGCGTACCAGAAGAATCCCGTTGCTTATTCTGTTAGATATCAAAAATGCCTTTGGATCGGTCCGGTGGGATACGATTATGGCAGCTCTCACGGACAAACAGATTAGTTCCTATATCAAAAGACAAGTACGAGAATATCTGACTGATAGGTGGACTTTGGTCGAGGCGCTCGAAGGTAAATTTAGATATCAGTTTCATGGAGGAGTGCCGCAGGGGTCTGTGTTAGGCCCCTTGCTTTGGCTAATAGTAATTGATGGAATACTCAGACTGAGATTACCTGAAGGCTCGGAAATAGTTGCTTATGCCGATGATTTGGCTATATTAATTGAAGCCAAAACTGAACGTGACCTTGAAATTACCGGTAATGAAGTGCTAACATTGGTTAATAACTGGCTCTCGGACCGAGAACTATCTTTGTCTTTACATAAATGTCACTATATGTTTCTGGCTGGAAGAAGGCGACTCAGAGACCTAAATCTCCGCGTGGGCAGTAACAAAATATCTTGGTGTCATTATAGACCCAGCTCTAAAGTTTAGTCCTCATCTCGCACAGAAATGTTAAGAGGTCGAGAATACCGCAAAGGCTTTAACAAGATTGTTGGCTGGACATGAAGCTCCACGTGTATTTAGGCGGCGGGTCATTGCCTCAACTTTAACCTCTGTATTATTGTATGCTGCACCTATATGGGAAAAAGCACTTTGTGTTGCAAGAAATGTCACAAGACTTAGAACTCTGCATAGACAAGCTCTTATAAACATCACTTCTGCATACCGCACCATCTCTTACAATGCGGCTTGTGTATTATCATCGGTTCCCCCCTATCAACCTCTTAGTTAAAGAGCGATCACTTAGCTATTGTGGCATGCCAAAACAAGAAGCCCAAGCCAACATCAGGCGCATATGGCAGGACAGATGGAATCTTTCCACTAAAGCTACCTGGACCAGGAGATTGATACCCGACTTGGGCAGGTGGCTTGATAGAGGACATGGGGAGGTTGGTTATTATCTTACTCAAATACTTTCTGGGCATGGTAGCTTTGAATATTATTTACATCAATTCGGTAGAAGACCAGCACCTATTTGCATGTTCTGCCAGGATTCGGATACTGCCGAACATACTCTGTTCCACTGTAATAGATGGACTATACATAGACGACGTGCAGGGCTGCAAGAATTAAATCTGGAGAATCTGCTTCTTTTTCTCCTGCGAACCAGTGACAATTGGAACAAAATGGAGGAGTTTGCCAAGATAGTGCTAAAGGCTAAAGATGATGTAGCCCTTTGAGAGGCCATTGAGGCCCCGTGGTAGCTTAGTAGTTTAATATTTTCGTTAAGGCAAGCAGCTATGAGGAGAACTCCTTCATTTGGGGATCATAACAACTGGGTAATGATAAGACCAAGACCCGGTTCTCTCGACGGGGGCTAGGGACGGCTTTGTCGGGCCTGGTTCTCTGTCGGGGGGGTTTGAGGCAGGCAAATTAAAACAAAAGATCCAACCGGGGAGGCTGACCTGCTGTGCTGGACGTACATCCAACGGGTGGGGAGGCCTCCTTTGAGTTTAAAGGACACTTTCCCAGGCTGCGCATACTTGAATGGATACCCGGCCCGGGAAAGTAGGGGGAAAAAAATGGATATTGACAAACTTACTCTTAGTATTCCAGCATTGGTTTATAACATGTATTGCTCGAGAAGGATACTCCTCATCAGGAACAGGTGAAAGAATATGATCCAGGTATCTCCTGGGGCTGCTAAAAGAAAAATCAGACTCTAATGGAACCTAGCTGATTATATTTCAATCTGGCACTTCTTTTTTAGCTATCTCATGAAAAAAGAGAAATATGTTCTGCACAGGAATCTAAATTCTTTCTTATACTTATCCTGTTATCATCGGCTCTTGTTTCAGAAGAAAAAATATGTATAGCACAGTTATTAGCTGGTAAATGCAAGCAAGTTTCTCCAGCAACATACTATTCCATTCTTTAAGTTCAAAATACTCCAAACTCCTATATGCAATTTAATTAGTGAGACGGGCACCTGCTAGATAAAGGACAGCGAAAGCTAATATAAATGATTTATCTAGGCAGAAAGGTTGCTTTATATCATGATCTATCTTCAGGCTGATTATCCTCTAACTACACTCTTCCTTCCCTTAACTTTGATAATTATAATTAATAATCTCTCCTTCTACAGATAAATACCAAATGAATCATTCTGCTGTCTTTTGGACTTATTCAAAGACTTTGTATACTTTGTGGCTTGCACAATAAACAATTTCATTGCTTATCAGATAAAATTATGCACCCTGTTCCTCCTAATTATGCCTGAAGACATATCCTCTTAATAAGCAAAAAAAATTACCAATCTGTTCAGAAACTGAGTCTAATTTTAAAATATACTATAACAAGTAACCTCCTCTATGAATCATGAGACCTTGCCGTTGGTGAGGGGGCTTGAGTACTCAGTGATACAGAGTACCTGGACCGAAGGTGCAAGCATATCGGAGAGGTATCTGTTGAGAGCCAGACTAAGGAATGATTCCTGAAAGAGGGCAGCAGCTCTTTCAGTAGTTGTTAGGTTGTTAGGGGCGTGAGTCAGGACGACTTAAACGACCACATCAACATCACTCAGTCCTCTGAGTACTGCGCAGCTAAAAGCAATGGAAAACTACAGCTGCTTTTTTTCCAAGAAAATGTGGCTCTCTGAATCTTCATATAACAATGATGGAGGCGCCTTCTTTGGTAAAATATTCCAGAGGTAAACTAGTCCCCCATTCGGAACTCCGGGTGGGGACTACTAAGGAGGGGATCACCAGAAAATTAAAAAATAACATTCTACGAGTCGGAGCGTGGAATGTTAGAAGTTTAAAAAAGGTTGGTAGGCTGGAAAATTTAAAAAGAGAAATGGATAGGATAAATGTGGATGTAGTAGGAATTTATTGAGGTTCGGTGGGAAGAGGAAGGCGACTTTTGGTCAGGTGATTTTAGAATAATAAACTCAGCTTCAAATAATGGGCAGGCAGGAGTAGGTTTCGTAATGAACAAGAAGATAGGGAAGAGAGTAGAATATTTCAAAATGCATAGGGATAGAATCATTGAAATAAGGATAAAATCAAAACCTAAACCGACAACGATTGTTAACGTCTATATGCCTACAAGCGCCCATGATAATGATGAGGTAGAGTGTGTACACGAAGAGATTGATGAAGCAATTAAAAGGAGATGAAAATTTAATAATAGTTGGAGATTGGAGTAAAAGCATTGAAAAAGGCAAGGAAGGAAATATAGTAGGTAAATACGGGCTGGGCAAAAGGAATGAAAGAGGGGACAGACTTATAGAATTTTGCATAAAGTATAATTTAGTAATTGCCAACACCCAATTTAAAAATCATAATAGAAGAATATACACTTGGAAAAAGCCAGGCGATTCTGCAAGGAATCAGATAGATTATATCATGGTTAAGCAAAGATTTAGAATCAACAAGTTGACTGCAAAACTTACCCTTGAGCAGACATTGATAGCGACCATAATTTGGTGATAATGAAATGTAGATTGGGGTTTAAAAACCTGAAGAAAAGGTGTCAGATGAATCGGTGGAATTTAGAGAAGCTTGAGGAAGAGGAGGTAAAGAAGATTTTTGAGGAGGACAGCGCAAGAGGTCTGAGTAAAAAAGATAAGGTAGAAAATGTAGAAGAATGGGAGAATATTAAAAAGGAAATTATTAAATCAGCAGAAGTGAACTTAGGCGGAATGCAGAGAACTGGTAGAAAACCTTGGGTTTCAGACAATATATTGCAGCTGATGGATGAACGTAGAATATAAGAATGCTAGTGATGAAGAAAGTAAAAGGAACTATCAACAATTAAGAAATGCTATAAACAGGAAGTGCAAACTGGCAAAAGAAGAGTGGATTAATGAAAAGTGTTCAGAAGTGGAAAGAGAAATGAACATTGGTAAAATAGACGGAGCATACAGAAAAGTTAAGGAAAGTTTTGGGGTACATAAACTAAAATCTAATAATGTGTTAAACAAAGATGGTACACCTATATATAATACGAAAGGTAAAGTCGATAGATGGGTGGAATATACTGAAGAGTAATACGGAGGAAGTGAATTAGAAAATGGTGTTATAGAGGAAGAAGAGGAAGTTGACGAGGATGGAATGGGAGAAACAATACTGAGCTCTGAATTTAAGAGAGCATTAAAAGATTTAAATGGCAGAAAGGCTCCTGGAATAGACGGAATACCTGTAGAATTACTGCACAGTGCAGGTGAGGAAGTGATTGATAGATTATATAGACTGGTGTGTAATATTTATGAAAAAGGGGAAGTTCCATCAGACTTCAAAAAAAGTGTTAGTCATGATACCAAAGAAAACAGGGGCAGATAAATGTTAAGAATTCAGAACTATTAGTTTAACTAGTCATGCATCAAAAATCTTAACTACAATTCTGTACAGAAGAATTGAGAGGAGAGTGGAAGAAGTGTTAGGAGAAGACCAATTTGGTTTCAGGAAAAGTATAGGGACAAGGGAAGCAATTTTAGGCCTCAGATTAATAGTAGAAGGAAGATTAAAGAAAAACAAACCAACATACTTGGCGTTTATAGACCTAGAAAAGGCATTCAATAACGTTGACTGGAATAAAATGTTCAGCATTTATAAAAAAATTAGGGTTCAAATACAGAGATAGAAGAACAATTGCTAACATATACAGGAACCAAACAGCAACAGTAATAATTGAAGAACATAAGAGAGAAGGCGTAATAAGAAAGGGAGTCCGACAAGGATATTCCCTATCCCTGTTAGGTTTTAATCTTTACATGGAACTAGCAGTTAATGATGTTAAAGAACAATTTAGATTCGGAGTAACAGTACAAGGTGAAAAGATAAAGATGCTACGATTTGCTGATGATATAGTAATTCTAGCCGAGAGTAAAAAGGATTTAGAAGAAACAATGAATTGCATAGATGAAGTCCTACGCAAGAACTATCGCATGAAAATAAACAAGTACAAAACAAAAGTAATGAAATGTAGTAGAAACAACAAAGATGGACCAATGAATGTGAAGATAGGAGGAGAAAAGATTATGGAGGTAGAAGAATTTTGTTATTTGGGAAGTAGAATTACTAAAGATGGACAAAGCAGGAGCGATATAAAATGCCGAATAGCACAAGCGAAACGGGCCTTCAGTCCGAAATATAATTTGTTTACATCAAAAATTAATTTAAAATTTTTGAAAGTATGTTTGGAGTGTCGCTTTATATGGAAGTGAAACTTGGACAATCGGAGTATCTGAGAAGAAAAGATTAGAAGCTTTTGAAATGTGGTGCTATAGGAGAATGTTAAAAATCAGATGGGTGGATAAAGTGACAAATGAAGAGGTATTGCGGCAAATAGATGAAGAAAGAAGCATTTGGAAAAATATAGTTAAAAGAAGAGACAGACTTATAGGCCACATACCAAGGCACCCTGGAATAGTCACTTTCATATTGGAAGGACAGGTAGAATGGAAAAATTGTGTAGGCAGGCCACGTTTGGAATATGTAAAACAAATTGTTAGGGATGTAGGATGTAGGGGGTATACTGAAATGAAACGACTAGCATTAGATAGGGAATCTTGGAGAGCTGCATCAAACCGCGTCAAAAGGACTGCATTGACTGCGTCAAATGACTGAAGACAAAAAAAAACTATAACAAGACTTGTAAAATAGACCTGAGTAACAGATTCCTACCAATTAACAAGTAGTAGAAAATATAATAATGGAAGGAATCCAGAAACGGGCTAAACAAACCCTTTTAGTAAAGGTAACAGGTCCATTTAACAATCGCCCTTTGTAACACTACCCACTAACACACCTAAACAGATGTTGTTCTGTCAGAAGAGTTACTGGACCCAGGCCAGGAATGCATGGAAAACTAAGAGGGCTTGGTCAATCATTCTCACACTCAACTGGGGTTTGGTCCTGCAGGTAAAGAAGATAGGAGTATAAATACTCTGGAGAAGACCAGTTGACAATCAGTTTGCGAGATGTGAGTCTGTGAGGAGAGTACTACAATAGAGGAGTTATACGAGTTGAAAGCGAGAGTATTCTGCAAGGGGGGTCAGTGAAGAAGCGAATTTCTAGTGCAGTTCGACACAATTAATGTGATGTCAGAAGTAATTTCAGTACATGAAAACAAAAAATGGTTCAGTGAGTTACTGTTAAGATTATAAGTGAAAGAGATAATGTACTAAATTTCATTCATAAATTAAAAGGGTAGTTTTATTTGTGAATAACAAGGTGTTTGCAGTAAAAGAACTTTATACTTATCTTATCTATTGTACTACTGTTGTTAATACAAGACTAGTGGTTAAAAGTGTAAAGACTAGCGGCCATGCTAGTCTTTTGTCAATGGGACTGAATTCCACTTTTCAATATTTAACTACCTGTGAATAAATCCTGATGATTACTTTAAATTCTGTTTTGCATCATGTAATCACTGCCTATTTTATTATTGACTCCTACATGGATTTCAGAAAGGGTGAAGACATCACATTTTAAGTACCCTTAAAAATTCTACATTTCATATTTTATTACTGAAACTAGCAATGTTATTAAGTGACAATTTCAGAAGCACATTATTTCTATGTTTTCTTAGTTATTGGCAGATGAATGTTTCCTATTCTGTAGAGCCACAATCTGAAAATCCCTTTAATACTTCAGAAATATGCGTTTAATAACATTTGAGACACAAAAAAATATGACAGTTACCAACCACTGTCCACTGTGATATAATATTTTCTTCTATTAATCTCTGTACAAGGTCATTAATGAAGCATATCGTTCTTGTTTCAACTGAAAAATTCTTGTGTACATTAAAATTAGAGTTTTTAAGTTTAAATATATTCTTCAAAATCTGCAAGATATCATCATTTGGAATATAAGCAATTATGGACCTATTACCTGAACTCTTCACCAAAAAGTACGAGCACAGTTATTCACGAAAAAGATCATACCATTTAAGTAAAGTAAGTGGTCGGCACAGAAATCTCTTCCAACTTTTTTAAACATCATCACCAGAAAACTTTAAACTTATGAATACATTGTTTCTACATGACCACCTGTCCTCCAAATAAATAAATCTATTTTCTTCTTAAATTTCTCATTCTCATTCCTCAGTTTTTAACCTCGCTTGCAAGACTCAATTTTCTTCTAAAAACATTGGGTGGAATTTCTACAGCATCACTTTTGGTAGCCAAATTAGCTAATTTTTTATCTAATAATTCATAAGTTACTTATCATTGTTTACACTAACTCACTATGATATTATTTTGAGCATAATTTTCAGGTTTCTGAATTATGAAACTTATACGTGCATGTGAGCACATACATGTGTTAAAAGTACCCTTTAAAAAATGCAAACCCATGAATTAGCAATTTATAGTGTAAACTGTAATGACTGAATATATACCACAATAACATGTAATTAAGGTATATAATTGTGAATATATACACAGAATGGAAAAATTGTTTAAATTAAACTCACCTAATAAGGCTAAATACCTAATTAACAAAACAAAACAATGTATCAATAATGAGATTAAAACCTTTATCCCAATATTAAAATTTATAAATAAAGGAAAAGATATGTACAGTTGTAAAAATACTTTATGTTAAAAAATTGAATCGACAAAATATTAATTAACAAAACAACCCTATTGATGACAGATAATTTAATTTGATATTTAAACAATAATAAGAGAAAGTTACATATATAGTAAATGTAATAATCAGAACCATACTGCATAAATTACCTGATATTTAATCATTTTATGAGGACTAATTATTTTGAATGTTCTATTTTTTTTAAAAATGACTTATAAACTAACAAAAAGCAAGCAAAATTAACAGGTGCAACACACATGTGCAGACATACACACACACTCTCTCTCACCCCCTCTCTCTTTCACTCACACTCACTCTCTCGCGTCAATAACTGAAATTGTATAACATTATATTGAGACTATATAAAGAGTTACATATATTATAAAAAATTAATAGTCAATTACTGGAAATGATTTGATGGTCCATGTAATAGCATTTTGCTCAGGAGCATACTTGACACTTCCAACAGTCGTTTTAAATTTTGGTGAATCAGCGTCCGCAGGCACAGGAATTACCACTTCAACATTATTAGCAGTTGACCGCCGTTTGAATTGTGACTTTGCTTTAATCATATATTCCACTCTACTATGTACATGTCGCTCGATCACGGATTCAATCCAGATGAGTGGTTTCACCTATAATTATAAATCCAGATAACAAATTAAAACTCTGTAAAACAAACTACAAAATCTTTCAGATTAGTATACATTGCATATATAATTATAATTGCATATAGTACACATATAATATTAATGTCACCAGTAAAGAAATTTAATCCATTAAATAAAGTTACTGCAATATACTTTATTTTTTTCTTATAAACCAATAGTATATCAATATGATAACCTGAATTAGCATTTCCCACCGTAATACAAACTTCTTTTTTTAATAGATAATGCATGATAATACATTTCTCACAAAATCAACCACTTCAATAATTCTTCAAATAAATTATATTGAGACATTTCAGTTTTATGCTAATTAATTCTGACAAAATAATTAAATATAGTAAGCTGCAATTCAGATTACTTAAGTGTGGTCTTAATATTTTTCCACTTGTTTAAAAGTTTTTAACCTTTAAATAAAAGTTATCAAAAATTGAAAAAGTAACAAAAAATTATTCATTAAAATATAAATTTTCAAATAGTATGTATACTTACTGAAACTGTACTAAAAACATATAAAAAAAAAACTTTTAGAAACTATAAATGCAACTGTAGCTGTAGTTCTGATTTCAATTTCTGGCCAAACATATTAACCACTTCATTTAATATTCATTATATTACCAAAAGCCTTTAAATTTTATAGCATTTATTTTCAATGAAAATTGAGACTGAAGGAAAACGTAAGGAAGTTGATGTCAGTTATGTAATATTAACAAAAAACCAGAATTCTAGGAGCACCTCCACATAAAAAGCTGTAGTAAAAGTATTAATACAATAATATAAAAAAGAAATTGTAATAAGTACATGAAAAAAAAACTAACATTACTGATTCAATGCAGCTAAAAACACTTATGCAAATATCAAAGCTCTAAAAAAAAATATGTAAATGATAACTACTATCCCAAAAAAAATCTGTAGGATCAGGTTCGTAAGAATTTAATTAAAATTATGCTCAAAAATTTATCATTTTCAAAAGCAACAAAATCTGTTATCCTTACTAATTAATTGATGTTAACTGTTAATTGTGAATAACTTAAGACACTTTAAGCAACTAAAAATACCTAAGTTGCCTAAAAAAAAGCTTCATCAATGCTTGAAAAACAACAGTTTCTAACAGAGAGTTCCCATTAACATGATGAAAAGTGAAACAAATAAACTCTTGATGCAAATTGCCCTCATCAAAAAAAATAATTAAAAATCAGTTCAGGAAATGGAAAATTATTCAAAAGTGCTTTTAAACTAACTTACTTACATGTGTATTTAAACGGTATGACATCAGCTCAAATTCACCATCAGGCGGGATGAATGAAATTGTACGATCATTTTCAAACCTGATATAAAATTAAAAATCTATTACATACACAAATATGAACAAACACAAAGTACTATTTAACAAATATGTCTGAAATAAGGAAACAATAGCAAATAACTCACAACACAAAAGATTTTTATAGATTGCTATCATAAAGAATAAGATAATGAATGTGTGAATGAATAGTATATGAAGGGTCTAAGATGGGTAAGGGTATAGAATGATCATTGAAAAAAAAATTCAGGTGTAAAAATATCATACTCCTAGTAGGAGGGAAATCCAGAAAGTAAAAACCATTTTAGTTTTATAAAAATTTATTATATTTATTTTAACTTTAAAAAATGTATCAGTCTTCATTTTTAAGCTATTTTTTCACATAATCACCTCCAAGTAAGTTCAAGCAATTGTCAATCATGGTAATAGTTTTTGTAAGCTGCCGCCAGTCAATTAAGCCATTCACAAACAGCTGTCATGATGTCATCACTTTCATAGCAGTTCCTGCCAAGAAACTCCTTCAGTTTTGTAAACAGATGGAAATTACTTGGAGCAAGATCTGGAATGTACATTAGATTATCAAAAAAACCCATCCAAAACCATTGAGAAGTTTGTAACTTTTTTGCGGCAAGTGCATTGTCATGAAGCAAACATACTCTACAAGTCAAAAGACCACGCCATCGATTTTGAATTGTGCAATTAAGTTTCATAAAAATTGTTTAATAAGCGTTAGCATTATCATCTCTCCACAAGACATAAACTTGTACAGTAAGACACTGTGGTGATCCCAAAAAAATTGTGGCCATCTTTTTGCATTTTGAAAGTGTTAGTTTGAATTTTTTTGGCTTTGAAGACAATCTAGAATGATGCCACTTAAGTGACTGATGTTTACTCTCTGGTGTGTAATGAGAAACCCACATGTTTCATCACCAGTCACTATGTGATCCAGAATTTCATCGCCATCTCTTTGGTATCGCTTCAGGAATGACGGAGAGGTTTTTTTTTGTTTGTCATCATTCTTGGAACCCATTAAGCACAAACTTTACAGTAATTTAGATGAACAGTCACAATTTCATGTAATGCTACTGTGAACATAGAGGAAATTTATCACTAAGTTCACTAATGTGAAACATTGATTCTTTTTAACAAGTCTGTCAATCTGCTTTTTCAATAATAACAGTAGGGCGTCCACAGCATTGTTCATCATGAACACATGTTAACCCTGCTTTAAATCATGCATTGTCTTTATGTTTACTTCATTCATTACTGTCACCATATACAACTGTAATTTGACGATAAATTTCCACAGGACGAACACCTTGCAGATTCAAAAAACATATGACTGATAGTATCTCGCAGTCAGCAAGTTTTCAGTTTTTTATTCATTATAAACATATGCAAAATCACTAAAAGTAACAACAGAGCTAAAAGATTTCATACAGCACTAGCAGAAAAACTGAACTAGCTGGCCCTGACCCATTGTTGTGAGTGAAGCTGTGGGCATGTGATGCGCAAATGATTCTTACTTTCTGGATGACCATAGTACACTATACCACCTCATATAAAATCAGGTAGAAATAATGATTGTAGTCGAAGTTAAAAAGCTTTTATTAAAAGAACGATCATAGTCCATAAATATAATGGAATAATAATTAAGGTCCGCTCATTTAAAATGTAACATTACTGACCAAACAGATGCCAATGTCTTATAGTTGTACATTATTAATTTTCTTACTGAAAAATATGTTTTGTTTAAATTTATATATTAATTACTGTTTTTTTACTAATGAAACTAATTTTGTACAGAGTGTCATTTGTTACGGCTGACAAATTTAAAATCATAATTCAAATTCAAGTACAGAACAATCTAGATGAAAAGTACAGAGACTGATGAGAGTGAGAGAGTAATGGAGTGATGGTTAGTTTATACTGAGTCTTTATTTTATATATATCAGGAATCTTCATAATTATTATATGTTAGTTTTTTTTTAATGTTAACCTTCCAGTAATGTTCATAACTAGTAATGATGTGTACTGCAAAAGAAATTTTCATTTTATAGGTTTAACACAGATATTTTTTCAATTTACTAATTGTGCAGCAGTTCAATCTGACTGAACTGCTACACTTACAAACAAGCAGTCTGCAAAATAAAAAAAAAGCTCAGAGGAAGTTACATCTATGCTTAACTATTTTATTTATTAAAAAAAATGTAATTTTCTGGATCCTGTTGTGCGTAAATTCTACATATTGCGGGTCGGGTGCATAAGAAATAGAAATTCTACAATTGTTATGTATCTACATTACATTTACAGTCTAAAATAGTGTTTTGAAGAAGTCATTATGATCTTGCAGTAAGAGAATGCTACTATCTTGAATGTGATAAGTAAATGGGTCTCATCAATAAAAAAAAAAATCCATGGTGTCATACAGTTGTAAATGTCTGAAATAAATAATCATCATTAATTTGTATATTTGGCAGAAAAAAATTATTTTCAAAAGCTGGGGCAATCACTTAAGTCAAATGTATGAAAGAAAATTTCCGACTGCAATTGGAGCTGAAGATGCTTCAAGATTAAGATAATGTTGTGGTACACAGAGAAGTATACAGTAGTTATAATTAGAGACAATCAAAGAAGTAAAAGGGGAAAACTTTAGAAATGTGGACATCTATATGCTCTAGTAATAGATTTGTTACATTTCTTATATGCCGATTTACTACCATGTCAGCAGAAAAGTATGATATTCTTTAACATCTGAAGAAATTTCGTGGACCTCTGGCACAAGCTTTCTTTGGTATCTAATCTGTAGTATTAGGCCAATCATCACACTTTTTATATGCTGATCAACTACCAAGTTAAGCAGAAAAGTACGATAGTATTCAATATTTGAAGAGGATTTATGATCCCAAGGCTCAAGACTTCTTTTGTAACTTATCAGTAGCAGTTCACATCAGCCGTTAGTCAGATGATTTTTAAAAATTGTAATCAACATTTTTTAATATAAACTTTGGAATTTTGTTTTACAGCAGGAGCTTTAATCAGTTAATACTTAATCCTACTTCAATTTGGTTAAAGTTTGGTTTCAGTTTGTCAGTAAAACAAAAACAAAACTCATTCAACTTTGAAACCTGAAATTTTAGTTATCATTTTGATTTTTATATTTGTAATAAATTCTAATTTTACGATTATTTTTTATTGTAGTTTCACTAATTATATATGGTTGGCGTTACAGAGTAGAAATTGGCGAATGTTCAGATTGCATGATATTAAACATTACAGAAATGGAAACTTTCAAATTATTCTCTTGTGTATTTTGTGACCGAGATAGTACCCCTGACTCTTTCATATGGAATAAAGTAACAGTATAAAAAAATTACATACATCTTACAGAAAACAATTTTTGTAGGCTGTTAGAGATACATAATCCAAAATTGTTTATAAATTTTCTGCGGGACTTCATAGTACATAATTTTATATGTCGTATAATGTAAATATAGAATATATTATAATCTACATTAAGTATTTTATGCCAATATAAATAAGGTCTAAACTATTAATAATTTCATTAATTACAATAGAATTGTAGTTGCAATTGTTAATGAATAACAGAATATAGAACTCAATGTTGTGTCAGTATATAACAAATTACTCAAGCTGGCAAAATTATTAATACATCATCAGATTACAAAGTGCAAATAACAGTGAATACATTACCTAGAAAGACGAACACATTGATGAAATTTCACATCTTCCAGCTCAACAGATTTTGATTTACCCCGTCCAGTACTTTCAAATAATACTTTATCATTTAATCCTAATCGCAATTCTGGCATTCCTGACAAGTATACTCGCATTTTAATTGCACCTACAATTTCACTTCTTAACACATTACCATTTGCATTGGCCTGAAAAAAAAATACAAATTTATTAACTGATGAAATAAATATAAACAAATTTGAACAAGTTTAGAAGTAATTTTAATAATAAGAATACAGATTGTTTAATCCAGTATTACATAATATAATACAATGATATAACAAAAAAACACCAGATGTTTTACAAGTAATATTTCAGATTTTCTAGATACACAAAATAGATTTACATACGGAATCTGTATTAGCCAATTACTGGTGTAGCATATACTGTTAAAAAGTCAGTATGCTGTTTTTTAAATAAGCTGGTTTAGTTCACATCCTGGCTAAATAAAACTGTAATATACAGTTATTTCATACTAAAAATATAACTTAAAATGCACACTTTGATCTGTTGCTTACTAACTCAACGACATATAATCTTTAAGAAACAATAAATATATTTCACGTCTTATACTCATGGATTATGATAGGTCATCTTAACATTACAAGCTCACTGGCAAGTAAGAGCTTTTGACAGCATCAGAGAGGATTTCACATACAAAGACTATTCAAATAACTATTTACTGAAACAACAACTACTCCTCTTAGTTACTCCAAGGTTCTGTGTACCATAAAATACAATAAAATCAAATCTCAACTAATATTTTATCACTCGCATAAACTGGCTTCAGACATTATTTGCTATATGTATTTTTTCAAAGCAATTGTTTACTGCAGACATAAATGTAATACATACTTACTAGAAGATTTACAGATTCAATTACATCCAAAAATACTTCATTTTTTCTATATTTTATGCCTTCAGATCTCCATGAAACAGCATTAGTTACTGCCATTGGAATTCGTGGTTGAATCTCAAGTTTATGACCTTCTTGGGTAATATACCTAAATTAAACCATAAAATATACATTAGATAATACTAAAAAATTATTTTTTTTTAGTGCCACACGGTAAAATTTATTAAAAATCGATTAAAGTTTTAAACATTTATTTGATGTTTTATTTGAAACAAAATAACACAGAAAGAACAGTACAGTACACTTACAAGAACTGAATCTGCAACTAATAAGTTTCACAAATTTATAAAAATTCTAAGTAATAAGCTTTTAATTAAAATGTCAACTTGTATAAATAATAACAGAAATTAAAAAAGCGATTCACTAAAATCAATTTTATACTTAAAAAAATAAACTAATAAAACTACAGCTATTTTAAGGAAAAAAATAATGTTCCAGAACAGAAACAGCAAAAATAAAAATAACCTATCTTTGACAGAATACAAACAGCGCAAACATCATACCAACCCCTGCAACCATACTGAGCATTGATTGTCATTGGCTGTAAAGAAAGTACAATATCCTTTATATAATGAACACATAGTACACAAAGATATAGAACTGCCCTGTAATTTTTTAATAGAAATAAATAAAAATATATAACTGCTTATTTTATTAGATTTATGAATATAAATAGCAATATTTTCTGTTGGATAGTAAAGGAAAACAAAACACATCCACTACGGCAATTTTTGCATAAAAACAATAATTGATGCATGGCAAATAGTGGCAATAGCTTGGCAGTTAGTGACAAATGGTTTGATACTAAAATGTACAAGAATTTAAAAATAATAAAAACTAAACCAATTTTAGCATTACAACACTAATACATTTAAAAATATTTAAGACCTGATATGAATATTAGAAACAGTTCATAATATACGAAAAAATTATAACTTATAATAAAAAATTATAATCATAAGTTCTTTTCCGTTAATGATAAACATAATAATATCACTTACTCCTGTAATATTTTGCTATCTGTAGTCTGAGGATATCCAAAATCTATTAACTCGTCTAACAGTTCATAAATAACTACAAAATTATCCCTAATACTTTCTTCTTCTATTTCTTTGAAGTATTCAGTCATAACCTGAAAAAAGTTTATATCATATTAGTTAAAATTTCTAGAACAATAGTTGTATTTTTTATTTAATACATTACATCAAATAATTAATGACAACAAATCTAATTTTAAAATCTATAACAAAGAAAGTCTATAAAATAAAATGCAGAGCAATACTGAAAAGAAAAGATTCCATATACAAATAACAAACAGAAACTTCAAAAACCACATCCGGAACATTAAAATTCAAGAAAAAAGATCTAAGTCCACAGACCTCATTATGGAAAATAAACACATATTTTCAAACATAAAAATACATCAATGTTAGACAGAATAAACACAAATGAAATCCCTTGCACCTGAAAAAAAAACCATGCTAATAGAAATGTATACTTAATGAAAAATAGAAATTTTAACATGATAACTGGCTTAAGGAAATAACATAGAAAATTTAAAGTATAATATCAAATAACTGTACCGATGGCAATAGTTTCATTATCCACCAATTTACTATAATATGAGAAAAGTACATTTATTTAAATGATAGAATAGTAAACATACATCTTAAGAGTTTTGAAATTTTAAATAACATTTTTAATCACATTATTAACCTTTTTAGATCATGTAGCCATTAAACTGGCTATGTACGGCATCAGTTTTAAAACGCTGTTACAAAATCATTTTATATGGTATCTAAGTCGGTTATTTTGTTTTGTATTCACAAAGGAATCAGTTTTATTAGACAATTTGAACGACATTTAAACGATGTAAAATGTTTTATTTAGACTAGAAAGAATATGACCATTTTTTCTGAGAAATGTGCTTGTGTGTGTGTGACTTGTGTATTATAACTGCTATGAGGATTACAGATTTATTTATTATTTACAAAAATAGCTTATTATATTAGCAACATATCGAGGTATTGAAACACATAATAAATTATGTTATACAACACACAAAAAAAAGAAGGAATTTGTTATTATAAATACGTCACTTTTACTTGAGGTCTATAAATATCTTTTCTGACAAATGATATCGGTAAACATGTATCACATAACGATTCGTAATGAATAATGCCATACAGTAAAAATTGTTTTTTGTCAATCTGAATACCTTTTTCAGTGGTGGGGATTTTCATAAAGCGTAGTTTTCTGAATCTACTTTCACTTATACTAACATATGTTACTAATTTGTGATTTATGACACGGGTTTTTCATCATATTTTGCCCAATTTTCAACCGATTTGCTTGAAAGTATTATTTTTAAAATCAGCAAACTATGTTTCATAAACACAAAACAAACAAAAAATTTTGCTAATAAAAAACGAGGTAGAAATGCGCAAAAACAATTCTGCAATTAACTTATCGTAATTTTTGTACCGTTTCAATTTTTTTTTTGTTACAGGCATAAAAAATATCCAATCGTAATGGTTTTTTTTGTCAGAATCTGTTAAATCTCTTTAATATACTGTAATTTTATGAAATTTTTTCACAAGAGGGTAGCATAAGACTATGAAGGGAGGCAATCAGATACCAACATATTTTCCCGGAGCGCTAATCAACCGCAGATCATTGTGATGGGAAAAGGTTAAGCAACATTTCTGAGGAAACAGAACTCTATAATTAAAAAAAAGTCAACTATAAATAGGTCATGAAAAGTGTCACAAAATAAATTTAGCCAAGTGGCCCACAAGCCTTTCAACATTCTAGATGTGATCACTTGTGACATCATCCACAAAGTTGCATCAGCGGTTAACACTCAAATGTGAAGTATCCTTGCTGTTCAAACAGGTAGTTCAACACGCGACATGAGTAGGAAAGGTTGAGCTTGTGTTTAGGCTACACTATTTGGATATTTATTTGGTGTAACTTAATCGTTATATTATAGTTTGTTAGTTGAATACGACTTGGTTTATGGTTTTGTACTCGTTTTAGAGTTTCTGGAGTGTTTTACTTGTCTTTTTTTGGTAGTGTAGAAAATCTAGTTCGGTATGTAGTTTAGATTCCCTTTGTACTGCATACCCGATGTTGAAACCAATATTTCTACTGTTATGTTGTATATTTGTTTTTATTGTTTAGAGTTACTTCAGTTTCTGACATCTATTTATTTTTAAGTTAGCTGTTATTTTCTTTTTAACAACTGTTGTTGATAGTAACCATCTTTATTTGTACGTAGCCTGCTATTGACCAATAGTTTTTATGTGTTTATGTTTATAGTTTGTAAGCAAATATTGTTTTTGTTTATTTTGTGTTTAGTGTTAATTAATTACCACTGTTTAGGTTACTATTTTTGTTGTGTTATGATTTCAGAAATGTCTGAAACTGAAGTAAAAAGGGTAAGTCTAATCGGGCTAAACCTAGTGAAGAGATTACAGAAACAATTGAGGTTAGGCTCAACGGCTCTATCCATTTCTGGGGATTAGGGGTCGCGAGCAAGTGCTTCCAGTTCTTCGTGGGCTGGGAAGAGCACTGATCAATTAATGATTGAGAAATTTTCTGAAGGTAATGGGAGGACTGGAGGTTCGGTCCCATTAGTGCAGGCGTTTGAAGAGAAGTATAACTTCTTGAATCAATGTTTGGGGAACCCAAGAGGTGCTAAGTCTAATGTGCTAGGTAAGATCCTCCCTGAGATCAGGAAACTCATACTCATTGTTGAGGCCTTGGCTCATCAAGGCTATGAAAGATTGGCTACTAAGCCTGAGATGAGAGGTTATGAGGGAGATAGTTTCCGCCCCTCCCGTGGTTCCACAGGGTAAACGCTACGCGGAGGTTCTGAATGGGAGGCAGGAGGCTAGTCTGTCTCATAAGCAGCTAGAGGTTGTGTTCGTCAACCTAAAGGAGGGGGGGGCAACTATTAAAACAACTAAGGAGATGAAGGACGAGTTTCAGGCCATCCTTCGACATAAGAGGCAGAACCTGAGAATTCGTAATGTTAGAGACACAAAGAAGGGTTTAGTCGTCATTGCTGATGACAAAGAAACTGTAACTGTCATCTCTAACTCCTTTAAAGTCGGAAAGTCCGACATGAAAGTCGACCCTAAAGGCAAGAGGCATCCTTAAGTGATTGTTTATGACATAGATCGATGGCTGTCTGAGGAAGAATTAATGGCTCTCATTAGGGAGCAAAGATGGATGGCTACATTCAAGTCTGATGTCGATTATTATTTAAATCGGGTAGGCGCGAGGCAGACCGCTATTATGGGATATTTGAGGATAGTCCTAAACTTTTCGGCAAAGGGCAGGTTTTTTGTAGACTTCTTTTTGTGTAAGTTGAAGGAGTATTTAGATGTTCATCGCAGTTTTATGTGCTGCAGGTTTGGTCACAGGGCAAAGTTCTGTGAACATCCTGCAGTTTCTGCTCATTGTGGTGATGAAGGACACATGCGTGAGGAGTGTCCAAAGAAGTCGAAAGGTCCAACTTGTATTAATTGCAAACGTCTTCGAAAGGATCATAAGCACTCTGTAAACAGTAAAAATTGTGGGTATTATCAGAGCGCTCTCGATATGTACTATAATTCTATTTCATTAAATGATTAGGCTTAGTCAGTTGAATGCTAAGGGTGCTTAAATTGCTCAAGTTGAGTTTGAAGAGACTGCATTATGTAGAGGTTTAGATCTTGTTTTGTTACAGCATCCATATATTGTGTCGGGTGATCTGCCAGGTTTTTCTCGTTGGAAGAGGTTCCATTGTGGTTCTGAAAGCATGACCACTGTTTTGTGCAAAAGGGAACTTGATTGTGTCTTTATTCTACAGCTCTTGGATAATCATGATGTTGTTGTCTGTGTAGATGTTCAGAACTTGCATCTGTATGTTGTTAGTTCATATTTCCAGTACATAGATCCTGCTGATCACCTTGAGGTCTGGGATAAAATACTACAATTCTCTGGCACTGTTACAATCTTTATAGGTGCGGGTGGTGAATTAATAGAGGGCTTTTTGGCCCAGCATGATCTACAGGTATATAACATACCTGGTGAGTTGCCTACCTACGTAGGTATGGTAGATGTGTGTCGATTGTTTGGGAACGAACACTGATGTTACCGTTGGTAACATCGATGTTTATCCCTGCCAATCTTTGTAATTGGAAGTTAGTTGATTGCTCGAGCAATCGATTCATTGTCTATGAGATTGCTGGTGGCTTGAGAGAGTGCTACCGATGTAACGTTCCAGTTCAGCAGGGTCTTTTCCTGCACAGGCATGAAGACTAGAAGAAATTTATTGATTTACTTTACTCCGAATTTTGGTTTGGAGTCTGGATGTCTTTGATTTGGAAGATCTGGCAGTTGGTTCATCAGTGTCTTTTCTTGATGCCGCTGAGTGTTCAATTCCCCAAAGTTCCGATCGAGAGAGGATTGTGCCATGGCAAAATAGGGAGCTGTCCAGCATGAAGAGGGCGGTTTGTCATTTGCGGAGAACTTCTCAATGTGAGGGAGATCCGGAACAATGATCCGTCCTTGTTGCTGAATACAGGACACTGAGATGTCATTACTTTCATAAAGTCCGAACTGCGAAAAGGTACTCCTGGCATTCCTTTGTTCGGGAACAGTGATCCTTGGGGCATAGTATATAAGGTCTTGGGACATAAACGACGAAAGGACGTTCTTATGTCAGCTCTCTCGACCAGGTTTGGTGTAATTTCGGATACTTCTGAGATTTTACACAAATTATTACATGATTTATTGTCTGATGATAGTGAAGCTGGAGAGACAGCATACCATCTACAGGTTCAGCGAGAGGTCGCTCTTTTCCACGGGGATGAAGTGTCCTTGGAGATCACCGAGGCTGAGGTGCATCATGCTATCTGTAGTTTAGGTAGGAGTAAGGTCCCAGGTTTCTTGTTCGCTCACCCCGAGCGAACAAGAAACTCCACTGGGGTGAGTGTGAGTTGTCACATGTGTATTTAATAACAGTTGTTTGAAGGATACTTCCCTGTGTGTTGGAAGAATGGGATTGTGAAATTGTTGTTTAAGGGTGGTGAAAAGGATCCTGCTGTTAGTTCGTCGTATAGGCCTCTGACATTACTTCCAGTTATTGGGAAGGTCTTTGAAAAAATTCTGCATCTGCGTATAAATGAGAGGTTAATCTCACAGATTGTTGATGGAGAATCAGTGCAGGATGCCATACTCTGTGTAATGAGTGTGGTAACAATCACTGGGACAGAATATGTTGAAGATTTTCCTGGCCATTTCTGGAGCTTTTAATAGTCTATGGTGGCCTTCTGCTGTTTACAAACTCCAAAAAAGAGATGTACTGTAAGTGAATTGCAAGTATGCGAAGTTACTTCAGTCACTGGGATGTGCTGCTCTGCGAGGGTGGCCATGAGGTTGGTAAGACGCTGTCTAAGGGATATCCCCAGGACAGCGTGTTGGGTCCAATATTGTGTGTGGTGGAGTTTGATTCTCTCCTGTGGCTGAGGTTGCCCAGCGGGTGTTGCATTGTGGCTTATGCTGACAACGGGCTCCTGCTGGTCGAAGGAAGCTCACGGAGAAAGGTTGGACTCCAAGCCACTCAGGCTTGCAGGATACTTGAGCTGTAGGGGTCATCAACACAAGACGACGTTTAGCCCAGGAAAGACCACGATGATGCTTCTCAAAGGTCATTTGGCGATGAGTCAGCACGTCTGTGTTTTGATGGCAGGCCAGTGTGTAAAGTATGTTCAGGTTCAAAAGTACCTCAGGGTGTTTCTTGATGAGAAACTGCAATTTAAGATTTAAACTGCATAGATAGAGAGGGCCTGCAATGCCTTCTTTGGTACTCAATGTACGGTCAATCCTCATTGTGATCTTAACTTTAAGACCATGAGCATCCTGTATAAAGGTGTGTGCAAGGTTATTATGCTATACGCAGTACCTGTTTAGGTGGATAGGCTAAAATATAAAAGTTATCAGGACATATTATTAGGGCTCAATGCCTAATATTGTTAACGGTAACAGGTGGTTAACATACTATTTCACGGGAGGCAGTCTTGGTGATTGCAGGCATGAAACCGATAGACTTTACTGCGTCTGAGAAGCAGCAGTGATATGTTACTAAGAAGTCCAGTGAGTTGACTTCGGATAAAGTTCAAGAAATTGAACAACATGGCAATGCCTTGTGGCAGGCCAGATGGGATGAGACAGACGGTGGGTATTATATGCATGATCTCTCTCCAAATGTTGTTGATTTGTGGGACACCTCTTGGGTGCACCCTAATAAATATGTGATGCAATTTCTTTCCGACCATGGTGCTTTTAGGGACAGACTGCAGAAATTCGGTCTGGTAGATTCTAGGATGTGTCCTCAGTGTGGACAATTGGATAACACCTACCATTTTCTTTATGAGTGCTCGAAACACAAGTTAATGCTTACAGAGACCATCTGTCAGTTCGATCCTATCGGGTCGGTATTGGATCTGTGTAAACTGGAAGAGCCAGGCCGAATGGGCAATAGTGGAGAGTTTTGTAGTGTACTTAGCAAAGGAAAGGATTGCTGAGAGGATCTAGAGCTCTGCTTGGATTTCTCTTTTATTCTATTTTTGTTGATGTATTGTTTTATAAATTATGTTTTTGTTGTCATTCTTGTCCTTTGTTTTGTTTCAATGTTACTGTGTATTTAATTTTACGTGTGATATTTTAATATTGTGTGTTGTGTTGAACTTACTTTTACCTTCTATGGATAGGTAGTTCAATTCCTTTATTAGTTTGTTTGTTAGTTAGTTAGTTCCAGTCTTGCCTAAGACTTGGTAAGATGTGTTTTGTTTTGAGTTCATTAACTAGTAGTAAAATGATGGGAATGTCACTCATAGCATTTGCATCACTGGCATCCAGGCCGAGGCGGACTGGAATATGTCAAAAGCCAAGGTTTCGAAGATGACCTCCAGTAAAGCCCATAAGGGCTTGGAAGGGAGAGAGTGGCAAAGGGTGTCTTCCTCTACGGGTCAGGATGTTCAAACATGTGTAAGATTGGCAACAATGACAAACAGAAGTAACGCCTGGAAAAATGCAAATTTATTATTTCTTTCCGATCCTTGGAACGAATATATGTCAGACTTCATATTTTACTTCATTCTAAGGTAGGAAAAATCTGAGATGACATAAAAGTATTCAATTATTACTGGTCTAAGATTAGAAAGCACAAACACAAAAATAGACGAAGTTGTACCTGGCTGTCTAAAATAGAGTTGGCACTGCTAAAAGCACATTGGAAGGATGGCGTACAATGACAGGCAATCATAGGTAGTGAGAAGCCGGTTGCCGGCTTCTCACTAGCAATCTATCCCCAGCCTTTGTGTCAATCGAGTTTTCTAGACTAGTAATGCCAATGTGTTTTAAATATATAAATTAAGCACAAAATTCAGTTTATGAATACTTCAAGATTATAAAACTTTGAAGCCCTCAATATTCATACCGCAACAGGTTTCCTACTTTATTCATCATAGATTAAACAATCATAAAGCTTATGTGAATTTTTCACTGGAAGAATCTGTTATTAATGTTGTTTACAGTTAACCATTACTGAAGCTCACAACATAGAAATTCCTTAAACTTGAACAGAATAACTGAATACCAACTAATACTATACTCAGAAGCACCATACTCCTCAATATGAATTGATTAACTTTAAAAATTATACTTCAATACTCCATATGTTTTTAACTTAGTTTGACCAAACACAGTAATTACAGTTGAAATAGAAAAGAAGCCTACATATTTTTAGTAAAAAAAAAAACAGTAATCTGCAACATTTTTTTACAGCTTTTAAATAACAATGAATAAAATAAATGAAATAGAAGCAGAGAAGTCTATACAGTTAATCTCTGAAATGAATAAAAATTAATGCAGGTATGACAAATTGTTTTTTAACCCTATCTATAAAATTTAGACAAAATGAGTAATATCAACTGCAACATAACTCATTCATTTTACAGCCAAGAAATAACCAAAGAGAATGCAATAACTTTACAGAAAATATTTTCTTAAACTGTAACAATTTCTAACAATGACAAGAGCAATGTTTAAAACTGCTGTTAACAATTATATTTTTTTTTAAATTGAAAATGATCAACAATCAAGAATAAAAATAGTCAGACCAAAAATCTCATTAGTCTAAGAAAAGTTATAAACTTAAAGTCTGAAGAGCATGCTCTAACAACATGTCTAAGTTTTTCATCCAGTACTTCATAACATTATAGACATACAATAAATGCAATACAAATAAAGTAAAATTTACCTGTACAATTTTATGCAAAAAAACAAATACTAAGGCGATATTAGCATTTTTCTTTGTTGTAGAAACTATGTAAAGATTATTGTACTTAATATAAGAAAATGTACATTCACTTGTTTGAACCATAGGAGTGAGCATTCCCTCCTCTTCTTTTTCCATTAACAGAGGCATAAATTTTTCAATAACCCCAAGATCTATATCCCCTCTGTAATTTCTAGATATAAGTACCTGCAATTAAAACATGAAAAAATTACTTTTATATTAATTGTAAAAGGAAAACAGAGATTAAACCAGTCAGTTGTATAAATAATTATTAACTACCCTAATTATAACTGTAATGTTAACCCTTCGTAGACAGAAACCCATGATGGACTACCTGTACTTACGCTGGAGAGCGGAAACCCATATATGAGTCTCTGAATGTGACCGGCTATTTATCTTCATGTTTCACATATTAATTCCAAGAGATGGCAGAAGATGTTCTTTCAATTACTTTGAGATGGGAATTCCTGATATAATGTGATTGGTTACCATTTTACTTCAGTTATCAGATGAGTTCAATGACCGTGCATTATTTTTTAGTGTTTTTTTGCTCGTTTTTAGGTAATTTGTTTATAAACGGTTCCTTCCAAAACTTAATTTTTGGCTTGATTCGTTTAAATTCAAACAAAATTTTCAAGACAAAAATTCAGAAGGAAATAAATAAAAATATTTATATTATTATTATAATAAAAGTATTATACTATTCCCTGCATAGGTGCACTAATTCTTCAAAATTGCTGTTTTTATATTGCCATCAACGTTACTACTGTACTATTATTATTCAATGTCTTTTATATAAAAAGAACTCAATGTAAAACATAACCAAATTCATCACCTACAGTTTGCAAATTCTAGTGTGCTCAGTGAGACTTGTGCCATTTTTGCATAAGCTTTTTCTCACGAGATAATTAGTGTTCCTTAACCAGATTGGTGGCAGAATTCAGCAAAAACACAATGTATATGTCGTTTTTATACATGAATGCATGTTTTAAGTTACATTAAATAGTTTTTGCATGAACTTTTTCTTTGAAAATGTTTTCTGCCTTCAGCCATAAAACATCACCACCCGTGAAGGGTTAAAATACTACGGTGTATTATACAAAAGAAGTCTTACTTTCTAAAGAAAGCAAATTTTGTTTAACAGTTATGGTGTATAGTTAATAGAGTCTATTGTTAAAATTTGATATATAGCATTCAAATCAATAGAATGATACAACCATCTTAACAATAAGATAAAGTAAAGCTGTAAAATTAATTCACCTTTTCCAGTCTAGACAGCAAACAGAAAAAGGTTTTTAAATAAAAAAAATTAAAAACAAAAAAGTTACAATAAGCATTACCTTTCCCTTGACATCTAAAATATATATAGCTGATGCAGACATGATGAAAATTATCAACACAGTATAGATCACAATTTATTTTAATACAAGATCTGAAACAACAGTAATTTATAGTTATTTAGTATATAAAGATTTCTGTAAGAAAATTAAGTTAAGAAATTTAAATTACGGTCAATCCATTTGAAGTGACCCAAGGGTGGTTACTTGACCAATTAAAAAAAAAATTTTAACTTCCCACTTGTTTTCTACATGTCTCAGGACCTTAAAACTATTTTCTTTTTATTTTATATTTAAGCAGTTTACCTGTGGCAGACATTTTTGTTACAGTGTGCACACCTATTTTTGTGATTGTAAGGGTTTATGGAAAAGTCATAACTAAAAAACTATTGGTCCTGGAGCAATGGAACAAAAAGCAATTTAATCATATTTTCTTTCATAAGGTAAAAGATTGGTACAGTGGTTTATTTACCTATCTCTCTCTTCTTTCTATGTGAAAATTACCAATAAAGTTGAACATGAAGAACAGTGAAATTTCACTTGTGATAATTTTTTTTAAGAAGCAGGAATGGCATGCATAGTTTGAATTATTTTTTTATATGTAGGTATATGTTAATATTTTTACCATAAAAAATATTAATCGTGATATACTTACCCCTAAATTTTTATGAAATTTTGAAAACGTTTTTAAACAAATTCTAATTTTGGCTTCAAATAACTCTGATGGGGCTGGTGATAAAAATCTGAAATTTGCACAACTTGCAGTGTTTTTATAGATTTTTGGCAAATAAAAAGATTTTTTGTATATTGTACTAATAAAAAGTTATAACCTCTCAAAAACATTGAAAACCTGTTAAAAGCGATACCATTATGACTCACTAAACAAGTGCTCCAAGGGGGTTTCTTGTCTTCTTGCCAATTTAGTATTTTTATACTTATTACTATAGTTGAAATAGACTTGTTTGAAACATTTAACTGCAGTGTTCACGTTATAACGGGTGCTTGAAGTCATTTCCAGTCGTCAGGAAAATTCATGTTGCAACATGCTCATTTAAGCTTGTTGCATCATTCAGCTTTACAATTACAGACTGGTCAGTCTGACATTAGTCATTGACCTGTTCACATGTCTACCGAGTTTCTCTAATTTCATCCTGTGTTTGGAAGTGTTTATTAAATAAATAAATTTTTACTTAATATCTTATTTATAAATTTTAAAGTCAGTTAAATTTTTACATTATTTTCAAGTAATTTCACATAACAAAATCAAAGCACAATTTTACATAGGAATTTATGTGAATGAAGAGTGTCATAAAACAGTGTATGGTACAGATACAGATAAAGATTGATTGTGTCAAAGTGCATAAGTAAAAGCGCCTTGTTCTGATAAACTTAAATGAATTGTCTGTTTCCTTTAAAATTGAAAACTCTGAGGAAAAAATTGGAAGATCAAAGTTCTGCGAACTCCATCCAAAATTGTGTATCTTGGCTGGTGCATCCGACTCATACAGTTTGTGTCTGCCTCCACCACCAGAACATCAAACTCATGATTGATGGTCCTAAACTTAATGTTGATTATAATGACTTAGTAGACATCTTTGTTTGTGACAAGGATAATTACAGCTGTATGATGAATGTGTGCACCAAATGTCCAGGTAAGCAAGCAGTGTTTCACAAGCTCAACTTTTCCAAAGAGTATGATGTGTTGCCAGATACAATAATGTAAAAATAGTGGATAACAGCTAATAGGACAGAGATGATTACTGTTCTTCAAGCCAAAGATGAGTTTTTTGAATCATTAGTGGGAAAAATTGAAAAAGCTGAAAACTCACCATTTCTTGTCAAAATCTCAAGCTGTTTTTCAAGAAGAAAAAATCTGAAACAGGTGAAGAAGAATGTTTGGCATTGGCAGACTTTGCAGAAAACTTTTCAGTTCTTGTACAAGATGAGATACAAAGCTTCCATTGGGTCAACAGCCAAGCCACACATCACCCTTTTGCGTTCTATTTCAAGGAAAATGATGTCTTACAACACAAAAGTGTCTGTATTTTATATAACTTGAAGCATGATACAGCAACATTTTATTGCTTTGAAAGAATTTTACAGAATATATCAAGGGAGTATATCAGAACATTAAAAAAAACTCATATATTTTAATGATGGCGCTTAAAGTCAGTATAAAATTAAAAAGAATTTTGCTAATTTGTGCAGTCACAAAAAAGACTTTGACCTTGAAGCGGAATGGCACTTCTTTGGATCACTCCATGGGGAAAATGCCTGTGATGATGTGGGAGAAACAACAAAATAAGAGGTGACAAAGGCAAACCTACAAAGGCCATTAAACAGTCAGATACTAAAAGTTGATGAAATGAATTCATTTTGTAATCACAAGCTGAAAAACATAAAGTATTTTTTAAGTTGTTGATACTAGAAGCTACCATAATTATGTTCCTGTGTCAGAAGGTATTGTAAGATGTTACTTTACTTCAGACTCTAAGGACTATGAAGACCATCCTGTGTCAAGTATTGTACCAATTTCAGTTAAGGAAAAAGACTATTGTTTGTGTGTATGATGATCAGTGGTGGGTAGAAGAAGTGGTAGATGTAAGCCTCAAAAAAGACGATGTTGTGCAGGTTCATTTTTTCCACCTAGATGGACCACATACATCATTTCAAAAGTCTCAATGACAAAGTGTGGGTACCAATCTGCTAAGTCCTAAGAAAGTTGACTTCACTTGAACTAACAGTGATGAATCATTCTCATACAACTTCAAGAGAATTATCAAAAAAGATATCACAGCTATTGGTTAACCACACTAAATAACTTTCATTGCTACAAAAACAGGCTATTTCACTAAAGAATAATTAAAATTTTGCTACAATTTATTTTTTCTTCAATAGTGTTTACCAAAATAAACCAATAAAAAAATAAAAATGAATTCTTGAAAAAAAAAAGTAGGCTACTCATTGAAATATCAGTTTGGGTAAGTTTTACAAGCATTTTTGAATCAAAATTGTATTAGGTTACTGGTATTTGTTATGTTATCATTTAATTACGACCTATCATTAATAATTTAAAAAAGACTATAATACTAGAATATTTATAAATATTGAAAACGTCAACTTCAACAACATAGGGGCTAAATATAAAAAATATAAAGTGCAAAATCCCCTTAGATCACCTTAATAAATAATAAACCACTGGAACAATCTTTTACCTAGAGAAAATATGATTAAATTGCTTTTCATTCCATCCTTCAAGGACCAATATTTTTGTAGTTATGATTTTTTTCATAAACCCTTACAATCACAAAAATAGGTGTGGGCACCATAACAAAATTGACAGCCACAGATAAACTGCTTAAATAGAAAATTAAAAAAATATTTTTAAGGTCCTGAAACATGTAGGAAACAAGTGGGCAAGTTTCAATTTTTTTTGGAATTGGTCAAGCAACCAGCTTATGTTTTTTGGGACACTTCAAATGGATTGACCCAAAGTCAACAGAATGATTAATAGTCCAATATTATAAATAGTTGCACAACTCAAAAGACCAAGTTGCAGATAAAATAAACAGCTAAACTCTAAAGAAATTCATTTTTTCATATCTTATATTTACTATCATATCTTTAATAAGTAGTAAATTCATAACATATCAGAATAACAACTTGGTGCAATTAAATTAAAGGTAAAACAATTAAGTTTAGATTCAACTGGATTAAAAAATTTAAGTTAGTTCTATTTTATTTTCGTGTACACTTCACTAAAATCTACATAAATGTATGTATATAGCAATTCTACAAAACTCGCAAGTCCTTTTTTCAAGTGGGATAATAGATGAGTATCTAAGGGAATAATTTTTTTTCAATTTGATGCAGCAAGCAAGAAAATTTAAGGCAAACAAAAATTGTAATCAATGTGATAAACACTGATTTCATTACAATCAGATCACAATTATGTTAATTAAGATTAATTTACATGTTTAAAGAACTTACAGTTTGGGTGTAGCCACATCCACAAATAAAAAATTAAGTTAAAAAAAGAAGAAAAATAAATTTGCAATTACATAGCTCCTCTATCAGTGGATCAACTGCAGCACACTGTTAAAGGACTTATATAATTACAAAGTTATTTTTCTTCTTTTTATTAAATTAATTTTTTGTAATTATGTAGCTCCGTTATTAATGTTATCGTGTTGCAGTTGGCCCACTGATAAAGGTAAGTTCCAAAATAAATGTTTGAGACACAATTCCAGGCATTTAGAAAATTAGTCATTTAAATTTATAAACACAAAACTGTTATTTAATTAAAACAACAACAAATGACAAACACAGAAACAATGACAACAATTGACAAATTTTATTTTATAATCAATAAACCTTAAATAATTTTGCTTTCTTTTGTAAAAAAATAAAAAGGTCTATAACACAACTCTTGCCATCTGTTATGTTCAAGTCTTATTCAATTTATTTAATATTCTTGTAATTTATTAGTGTAAAGAAAATTAAATATGTTACAAAACAGAGGTAAGATGCAACTATACAGCTCTTCCATTATTAAAGAAAAATAGTTCTCAAGAAATGTGTTCATTAAACACATGGTTCAGAGATATTGTTCATTCCCTGAGTACATAAAACTGGAAATTAAAATCAGATATTAAACATCATATGAAGATATGTATACAACATAACAAACATATACATAAGGCATGTCAAACTTAAGAGGTATGGTAACTGATAAGGCTTGAAATAAAATGCTGACAAAATATTAATGACTCATCTATGGGAAAGATATTAGGTTAACCAAAATTATTACAAGTTTACTACAAAAAATAAATAAATAAAAATGGCATTACATTTTTTTTTTTAATAAACAATCTCAATGACAATAAAAATTAAAATTGAGAGGGTATTAACCAAAACCTTAATACATTTACATTTACCTGAAATTTGAGTAGTACTATCAAAAAACCACCTTCCGTAAATGCACGTTTATCGCCAATGAAAGAACAATCCACTGAAGTTTAAAAACTAAAAATGTTTGAAAGAAGCAATAGCATTTAAAAAGCAAACATAACGACGAAAGTAACAGACATAAAATGGCGACCAAAAACTTCCCTAATACAAATAATACGTTAACACAGATAAGTTTCCAAACTTAACCAAAACAGACCAGGAAAATACGAAATCATATGATTTTGATATAAATATCCATTGCTTACGTATACAAACGCAAAACATGAACGTATCAATATTTATATAAATTACACATAATTTAACTATACATTTAAAGGTTACCTCGTGAATTAATAGATTACGAGAAGCGCTGTATTTTACAACGTTAACAAGTGTTGCTAATGTTGCCAACACATGAAATTTAATAATCACAAAATAAATTTTAAAGGTTTTCTTTGTCGTATCAAGAATTATGATTTTTTACGAAAATAAAAATAAAAAATCATTCAATAAGAGTTCAGTACTTTATTTTAAATATTTTTTCAGTTCCTGGCAAATTGAATAATACTGTTTCCATAATGTCCTGATATTAACTACTCGCAATGCAAAGTTTATATTCTCTGTTCATTCTGAGGAGATATCGCATAAACACCTGTAGACGACAGAGCGCTGTGGAACAGTATGCCTAAAAAACGCTACATACTTAACTTGCTATTTTTTGTAATTTTTCACAAAATATTATACTCACTTTACACTTTATTTAATTATAAATATTTATTTTATTTTATATTTAATTTATACTAAACTTTAACTTTTTAATTTCTCACAAAATGTTTAATATAATAAAATTATGAAAACAATAATATCCCAAACAATAACTACCATATTATTAAAAGCAGTAAATATAATTTAATAGGTAAAATATATAACTTGAACAAAACCTTACAACTTCGAAACGTTAAGAAAATTGCTTACCTTATTCTCTGTCAGTGTCCGACAAACTCTGGATTCCCTCCATTATATCAGATTCTTCATCACTCCCAGAAGTTGATGTTGACGAATCATCTCTAACATTAATTAATAGTCCATCAACCACATTGAGAAAATTATCTAAATCCCACATCTTCTTTACTTTTGTAGCATGCTTCACATGCTGTTTCTACTTATCAGTTGATACCTCGTTCACGCAGGATTTTGATGTCTTTCATTTTTATATGTATCATTTCGGGTAACACAGCCTTTAACTTGGCTCCACATTAACTCAATCAAATTAAGGTTGAAAATTTATTAAATTAAATGACGATCATGTTTTACATGTTCAATAAGTTCTGGTTTTAAACTGTTATCTACAAAGTGGATATTTTTGTATTGCAGCCATAAAGCAATTTCTTGTTTCCTCCATGAACTGTTTGGAATATTTTTCAATTTTACACTGTGGTATGGAGCATTGTCCATTACAATACTATTTTTGGGTAATAATGACAATACTTTTTCAAACCACTTCCTAAAAATATCTTCATTCATGTCATTGTGGTAGTCTTCAGATTTTTGTATTTAAAAACGAGTAATTCCCCCTCCAAAAATCCATTTTCATTGCCAATATGTACCACAATTAAGCGCTTTCCTTTATTTTTTGGAGGTTGCAGGTCCTGTTTAATACTGATATATATGCTATTTTTGCCAATGCAACTATCGTATCACACCAAACTCTTCAAGTGTTGTGCCCTTCATTTACCCACATCTCATCCAAATAAAATATATTTCTACCCATTTTTCTATAATTTGCTATTTTTTTTAAATAATTAAACCATCAAATTAAGATCTCTTCTCAATCAACAATTATACTTTTTTTATTTCTTTTAATAATTTTAAAATCCATCGATAACAGTAATTTGTATAAACTAGTGTGTCCAATCTTTGGTAAACTCTTGTCACCGTTTATCACAGCCAGCATTTTTTTAAGGTTGGTATTTCATTTCGAAAAAAGAAATTACATACAATTACTCATATTACATTTTTGTCAAATTCATCCCATTTTCCTAGCACAGGTTTTCCACGTTTTCTATTTTTAACAGCAGTTTCTACCTTTCCTTTCCTATTTATTTCAGTTCGTAATCTATTAGTACTACTAACCAACACACCAGTTAATTCAGAAGTAAGTTTCACTACTTCCTTTTTAACCAACATAGGATTTTTCTCCAGCAGTTGATTGAATACATTTAAAACTATCTTTTTTTCATTACTTCGCAAATGTTTCCCTTTTCTGTGCTTATTAAAAGATGTTCCTGAATTTTCAACCATATCAATAAACTATTCGAATACACACACATACAGGCTAATTACACTATCAAATCTAACAATAATCAGTAATAATTGCACAATAAATAAATCTCACAGTTATCAGACAATAACTGAATTTACACACACACTCATGCGTACCAAAAGAAGTACTGAAATGCAGAACTACAATTAAAAGAAAATTCAAAGTATCCAGTATGGAATAAGAGAATATTGTTATTTTGAAGTCAATGATGATGTGAACAATGATGTTTTGTTTATAAACATCCAGTAGTTACAACAGCTCGGCGGGTATAATAGTGTGCTGTGTATATGCACACTACCACACTCGCAGTTTGTATCATCTTTTAAGAATGAAAAGAGTATATACATAAATGATAATACCAAATGTAGTAGTACAATTTATCGTATGTTTACGTTACATACTAATTTAAGGTAAAGTGACAGATTGTTTTTCTCACATACAAAAAAGGCTAATTAAGTAAACTGGAATCACAAAACAAGGTTTAGTTTCTATAAATATACTTCTAGGTAATGAGAGTTGTAAATAAATCATATTTTACAACTAGCAATTCTAGTCTTAATTAAAACCTAACACATGTGTATACTTGTAATCATTTTTTATAGCTTACAAATAGCTTTGTTTGGCATTTGTTAGCACAGGATGAACTTTAAAAAAAATTGTATAATAAAATTACATTTTAATAAAAATTATATAACCTGAAGAAAAGGTGTCAGATGAATCGGTGGAATTTAGAGAAGCTTGTGGAAGAGGAGGTAAAGAAGATTTGAGGAGGACAGCGCAAGAGGTCTGAGTAAAAAAGATAAGGTAGAAAATGTAGAAGAATGGAAGAATGTTAAAAAGGAAATTATTAAATCAGCAGAAGCAAACTTAGGCGGAATGCAGAGAACTGGTAGAAAACCTTGGGTTTCAGACGATATATTGCAGCTGGTGGATGAACGTAGAAAATATAAGAATGCTAGTGATGAAGAAAGTAAAAGGAATTATCGACAATTAAGAAATGCTATAAACAGGAAGTGCAAACTGGCGAAAGAAGAGTGGATTAAAGAAAAGTGTTCAGAAGTGGAAAGAGAAATGAACATTGGTAAAATAGACAGAGCATACAGGAAAGTTAAGGAAAATATTGGGGTACATAAACTAAAATCTAATAATGTGTTAAACAAAGATGGTACACCAATACATAATACGAAAGGTAAAGTCAATAGATGGGTGGAATATATTGAAGAGTTATACGGAGGAAATGAATTAGAAAATGGTGTTATAGAGAGAAGAGGAAGTTGAGGAGGATGAAATGGGAGAAACAATACTGAGATCTGAATTTAAGAGAGCATTAAAAGATTTAAATGGCAGAAAGGCTCCTAGAACAGACGGAATACCTGTAGAATTACTTCACAGTGCAGGTGAGGAAGCGATTGATAGATTATACAAACTAGTGTGTAATATTTATGAAAAAGGGGAAGTTCCATCAGACTTCAAAAAAAGTGTTATAGTCATGATACCAAAGAAAGCAGGGGCAGATAAATGTGAATAATACAGAACAATTAGTTTAACTAGTCATGCATCAAAAATCTTAACTAGAATTCTATACAGAAGAATTGAGAGGAGAGTGGAAGAAATGTTAGGAGAAGACCAATTTGGTTTCAGGAAAAGTATAGGGACAAGGGAAGCAATTTTAGGCCTCAGATTAATAGTAGAAGGAAGATTAAAGAAAAACAAACCAACATACTTGGCGTTTATAGACCTAGAAAACGCATTCAATAACGTAGACTGGAATAAAATGTTCAGCATTTTAAAAAAATTAGGGTTCAAATACAGAGATAGAAGAACAATTGCTAACATGTACAGGAACCAAACAGCAACAGTAATAATTGAAGAACATAAGAAAGAAGCCGTAATAAGAAAGGCAGTCCGACAAGGATGTTCCCTATCTCCGTTACTTTTTAATCTTGACATGGAACTAGCAGTTAATGATGTTAAAGAACAATTTAGATTCGGAGTAATAGTACAAGGTGAAAAGATAAAGATGCTACGATTTTCTGATGATATAGTAATTCTAGCCGAGAATAAAAAGGATTTAGAAGAAACAATGAACGGCATAGATGAAGTCCTACGCAAGAACTATCGCATGAAAATAAACAAGAACAAAATAAAAGTAATGAAATGTAGTAGAAATAACAAAGTTGGACCACTGAATGTGAAAATAGGAGGAGAAAAGATTATGGAGGTAGAAGAATTTTGTTATTTGGGAAGTAGAATTACTAAACATGGATGAAGCAGGAGCGATATAAAATGCTGAATACCACAAGCGAAACGAGCCTTCAGTAAGAAATATAATTTGTTTACATCAAAAATTAATTTAAATGTCAGGAAAAGATTTTTGAAAGTATATGTTTGGAGTGTTACTTTATATGGAAGTGAAACTTGGACAATCGGAGTATCTGAGAAGAAAAGATTAGAAGCTTTTGAAATGTGGTGCTATAGGAGAATGTTAAAAATCAGATGGGTGGATAAAGTGACAAATGAAGAGGTATTGCGGCAAATAGATGAAGAAAGAAGCATTTGGAAAAATATAGTTAAAAGAAGAGACAGACTTATAGGCCACATACTAAGGCATCCTGGAATAGTCGCTTTAATATTGGAAGGACAGGTAGAAGGAAAAAATTGTGTAGGCAGGCCACGTTTGGAATATGTAAAACAAATTGTTAGGGATGTAGGATGTAGAGGGTATACTGAAATGAAACGACTAGCACTAGATAGGTTTCTTGGAGAGCTGCATCAAACCAGTCAAATGACTGAAGACAAAAAAAAAAAAAAATTATATCCATAAAACACTTGAAACATCATCAACATTAAAAACAAATAGGGATACCAGCACTCAATTTAAGAAGCTGCATTATTATCTATGGAATATCCTCAAGAAGTACAATTTCAATGTAAACTTCATATATAAATGAATGAATATACTTCACACGATAAACTTCAGTCATATATCATTTTCAATAATTTTAAATTTAATGAATATAATTATTAATTGTTGGTCTCAAAGTTTTCATGAATTTTATGAACTATATTTATTTCATTAAAAATCTGTGAAATAATATTTTTAACTAAGCTATAAAAAAAGTAAAAAAGCTTCAATCTTCAATTTTGGGGTTGTACAAAATTCTGATTCTGAAAGTATACAGTAGTGCATAAAAACAGTAGTTCATTAGTAATCAACTAACTAACAGTGGTATTGCTAGTGCCATTATAAATGAAACATAATGACTTTCAAATTATTATTGCCAACTTCAAACGCAGAAATCGTTACAATTTTAAAATAGTACTACTTTTCTTTATTTCAGTGTTAAGACACATGAACGTAACCAATTTGAAATCAATTCTTTTATAAACAAAAATAAAACTTTACTATAGCATATACATAAGGTTAATAACTGGTAATCCTAGTAACATTTTTAGTTAGAAACGGTTTATAATACTTAAACATTATGAGTATATATAGTGTCATTATCCCTTACTAGTTTGATGGCTAATAGATTGGAATGAGTAACTTTTGCAATGGCGAAGCATTTTCTACAATGGTCAGCAAATTTGTTTTTCAATCAATATGATAACCAATTAACAATTTAAACATA
This sequence comes from Lycorma delicatula, assembly GCF_047948215.1. Classification (NCBI taxonomy): domain Eukaryota; kingdom Metazoa; phylum Arthropoda; class Insecta; order Hemiptera; family Fulgoridae; genus Lycorma; species Lycorma delicatula. The sequence goes on along the minus strand of NC_134458.1, from coordinate 12,718,996 downwards.
ACTTTAATTAAGTTATATTAGAATCATGTATTGAATTAGATAAAATTTTATTTTGAGTTAATAAACTGGTTAATTGAATGAGTAAATATTTTAAACAAATTTTATTTGTAAAAACACAGATTATACATTTTTTTTTAATAGATGGTAATATTTTTTCAAATCATCAATAACGTACATTAAATATTCTGTAACTACCATTAAGAATAAAACTAACAGTAATTTCTTCCTTTCAATAATCTAATCCAATGGGCAACAATTGAATCTAATAAAGATAAAACTGGATTAAACTGTACTTATCAATCATTATTGTAGCTATAATAAATATAATAAACAAGATTAATGAGAATAGAATATACATGAAAAAAGAAAAGGTTAGAACATACGTCAATATCATACAACATGCCGTCAATATCCATTTTCACGTGTGCAACATTAGCTCACTCATCATGAAAAGGCAATTAATAGTAAAATCAAACATTAACATAGATTCAAGGATATAATTTACATAATTCTCTTAGTATCTTACTTAGTTCTCTTTTATATATCAGTCATCTAATCTGAGTATTCCAGAAGTTTTTTAGTTACAGTGGCTCACTGCTAAAATGATCCATTTTAAATTAAGTATTACAATGTTTTGCATTGGACATTGTTTTGAATCAACAGATGACAAAAAATAACCACATATGGTGGTTCAAACCATGCATAGAAATTTAATTTTTGGAATAATACAGCTGTTGTGGATTTTAATTACCAATTCCATAATTTTAAATAATGTATTCTTCCCTTTCCTATGAAACTGGAAACTATTTCTAGCATGAAAACTCCTTGTAATCCTCCAAATCAATTTATTACTGACTGAATCCTTAATTGGTGTACTCCATTCATTAAAAAGTTTCATCAATAAAACCCCCTGGTAGATTTGAAGTTGCAGATGTATCTTTCATAAAAAAAATTCAACTAGAATAGGATGACTGCTCTTCATACCATTACTACTTCCTTAAAAATAGTAGAATCACTAATATCTTGAGTACCAAACCTAAGTTAGATTGTGATAGTTACATATATCATGATAGATGTACTTATCCCCAATCTGAATCGTGTAACATATGATATCTTATCAGATATCATATCAAGAATAGCAATCTTAAGAATATTGATCATAATTCTGCAGTATCCTGTATTAGTCATTGTGTTCCTCCACAATCCTGCATTGGTAAATGTAATGGTTGCCGGTTTGTTTTCTTTCATTCAGCATCACATATCTTCAAGTGAGAAACTATTCTTCAAAGTATTAACTGGGAAAATGTTCATCTAACAAAACAGGCAAGCCTCTAATATCAGCTGATAAAATATATTATCTATTGTCTACAAACTAGGTAGACAATATTTAATAAATACCTCATGATATAAACTGGAATAAAGGTTAACTACTTTAAAGAGGGCTATACAATTAGCAAATCTGTTGGAATTACAATTACATTTTCATTATTGAACTTCATGAAAAAATCTTTATCTAACTCTTTAATAAGCCAAGATACCAACCAATTTTTTTATATAGATTTTTTTTTAGTTCTAGCATTTTTCATTCAAATCTATTTGTATTGCACCCATTTCTATCTCTTAAGTATGCCTTCTCATGCAAGATCAAACTCATTGTACAGTGGGTTCTGTTAAACACAAAATCTTAAATATTAACAATGTTAATGATGATTCAAACTTATGAGATTATCTCCAATAATGCATATAAATAATTCACAATCATTATTATGAATCTCTTCTGTACAATGCTGTAACTTAAAGATTGAGACATAATCTTCACAACATAAATAATCAGATAGCTTTTTAACCACAATATTTTCTATAATTATATTGTAACAAGACCAGTATAACAGACCTGAATAGCGGATTCCTGGCAATTAAGAATATAGAAGTAGAAAATATAATAATGGAAGAAATCGAGAAGGGGACTAAAAGAAATCATCCTTTTTCTAAGACTAACAAGTTTATTTAACAATCATTCTTTGTAATACTACCTGCTGACACACCTACCACAGATGTTGTTCCATGAGAAGAAATACCAAACCAGGGTAGAAATGTATGGGAAAATGTCTCTGAAGATCATTCTCATGCTTCAACTTGGGTCTGGTTCTGCAGATAAAGAGGATAGGTTCTTCCAGGGAAGATGAGTTGAGTTGTGAAGATGCGAGTATAGGTATTGCAGGTTGTGTCCGGCGTGATTGTAAGATAGTGTTATCTGTCCAACATGTAGTAGTGCAGGGTGCAGCGTAGTGTTTGACGTGGCATCACAAACATTCCAGTGTGGTTAGTGGAAGTTGTTTGGTGAGTTACTGTTAGACAGTTAGTGAAGAGATAAACTCATTCATACATTGTTAGGGTAGTTTTAATTATGTGCAGAGTATGTTATTGAAAGGACTTTAGACTAATCTTATTTTCATAGTAATACCATATCAGTTGTAGAAGTGTAGATATTAGCCGTCATTATAATGTCTTTTGTCAATTGAACTGAATTATGGTTTTTAAAATTTACTACTTGAAAATAAATCCTGACCTTACTTTAAATTCTATTTTGTATGTAATCATTATTTATTATTATTATCATCAACATTTATTATTATTTTTGTTGTGGTTGTGATCACTACTATTATTGTTACTGTTGATTATTATTATTGTTATTGTCACTTTTATTATTACTGATTTGTCTTATTTTATTTATGTTCCATATTATTAAACTAATAAATTGTAATTAAATAAATATTCTTAAACTGTTAATCTTTCAATATCCTGATCAAGCTGCAAATACCCCACAATATGTTTGGAAAGTACATATACTTGGTGTTAAGTTATTATGAGTACTTAGGAATCAATGTTTGATGCCTAAGTATTAACAATTCCTGTTTAATTCATAGTAACAACATCTATAAGAAAACAATTGCCATACAACACAATTCTTAACTTTATTTATTAATTTAAATGGCAACAACAGGCTGACACCAATAACAGTTATTGATGGATGATAACAAATGTTATAGTAAGTGAAAAATGACATGCCTGACAAAGACTAGAATCCAGAACATCTGAATGAAAGATAGACACTATCTCTCCACCATGGAGATTAAAAATAACAATAATAATAAAGGTAGTAAAATTATATACTGGTTGAATTGTATAGATAAAAAAATACTTAAGAATTTTCAAAAGTAAAGTAAAGGAAAAACGTATTTATCGCTGCATTATATAGGAGATATCACAAAGAGAGATACCTAAGGAACATGCTCTATTGATAAAATTAAAGAAGAAAAGTTGTAAAGCTTTGTTTATTAATTACATATGCTAAAAAAATTTTGCCATAATTTGTGTAATATTGATTATGTTTTTGCAAATATATGCTAATTTTATAGAAAATAGTAATTACATTTTATCATACTTTATGTTTGTAAGTTAGCACTTTAATTTACATTATAAGAAATTAATTAAATTCTTTTTGAAAAATTTAAGAATTTTTGTAAAAATAGGTAACTAAACTGTTGAGTTAGCCACTGCCAACCTTGAAATAAGCTTAGTGACATGTTTTTCTAATTATGATATTTGTGGTTAATAACTAATTTTCCTTTCAATTCAAACAAATTCTTCACAATTTATCTTTTTCTGATTCAGTACACTGAAATGCATTAAATAAAATAATAATTAATTAATTATAATTTTTTAAATCTTAATTTTAGTAGAAAAATTTCTGAAAAATACATTATAAAGGTTGTAATTTGGTTTTTCAATTCTTTGTATTCAACTACAAATACACTTTTTACATTTCATATTCTTTAATTCAACCTGATAATTTGGTTTAGAGGGGGGAGCAATTTGATTAATAAAAAATGTAACTTTTTTAGCAAAATGAGATACCAAATATTATACTTTAAGAAAACAAATTAATTTCAGTTATGAGAAAAACTCAATTATTCTTCCTATCACATATGTAAATCCTGTGAGACAGCAATTCATCAGCTTAATACCAGGACTGATAACTGCATGAATAAGGAAATTAGGAGTCTATCTCTGTATAGGAATTGGAAACTAATAACTGTTGTGAGTCAAAAGTTTTTTTAATTTGAATTGAAGCCACAGACTAAAATACTATTGGTACAGTGGTTTAAAGTAAGTAAAATAGTGAAAGACAGGTGACAGGATGAAAGACTGGCAACTATTACATTTACCAATGCAGGATTCTGGAGGAGCACAATGACTAATACAGGACACTACATAACTATGATCAATATGCTTAACATTTTTATTCTTGATATCTGATAAGATATCATATGTTACATGCTTCAATCACATGATTCAGGGATAGGTACATCTATCATGTTTCCAAAAATGTTGCATTACGTCTGGTGTGATCAGGATTAATCTTTTTACAAATGCTTCCAAGGTTAATGGTTTCAAACAAGCCTCAAAATATAGGGTAACCTGCATTTTTAGCTATGATTAAACTACAGAAATATATTACAATTTCTCAAAATTAATTTTATACTACCCTGAAGTGTACTTATCAGTGTAGGAAGAAGGTAAACATATAAAATTGTTCACTGATAGTCAATAACTCTCAAAGAACTAGGCTGATATCGGTCTAATTCTGAGCTGGTACAAGAGTGTTACTAGGTACTACTTACTCTAGCTTACAGAAGGAAGTAGTACTAGATGCTGCTACACTGAATCATAAAGGACCATGATAGAGCTAATGTATTCTTGCTGGAAAAGAGGAATATTATTTCCTTACAAAAACTTAGAGTCCATTTGAAATATTAATTCAACTGCAGCCACAACTGCTGTATTTAATCAAGTTTATGAGCACACTGGGATCAGGTATAAATAATATGTATAAGGTTAGGGAAAGATGCCAATTCACAAAGCTAGTAGGCTTTTTTCTGTCTCTAGCACTAATTAGAGATTAAACTTCAGAGTAGAAAAATAAGCCTTACAACTAAAGTGCTATGGGAGTCAGCCCTTGCTCCCTTGCAATAATAATAAATGTAATCTTCTCTACATGCTACATATGAATGGCTGTATATGTTACCAATCAAATGCTTGTATACTATTGCCTTTCCCATGCTAACTTAAATTACTGTAAATAATGCAATAATTTAATTGCCTCACCTTACAAAAAAATACTTTTAAAAAGATTACAAAATTCAGAAAAGGTGACAAATTTATTTTAACCTATATTATTTCTTTTTCATTTGTAACAGATCACAGATTATCCTATAAAGATAACAATAAAACAAACTGAATTTTTAATCTTCATCGAAAACAAGCTTATGTAAAACTGAAAAAAAATAAAATGTGATTGCACAAATCCAACAATTGAAAAAATATATTAACAGCATATAGAATCCTTTACTATACATTAAATTTTGTAGACTATATTTTTCTATGTAATTAAGAAATCACAGATCACTCTAAATAACAATAATAATTGAATGATGTCATGAATCAGTCAAATCCTGCATTCGTCTTCGTCTCTGTCGTTCACATTTTGGGCAAGGCTTAGTACGGTTCAGGCACTCCGAATGGAAAACAGCATTGCAAACACGACACTAAAACAAAATTATTTTGCACATGATACAAATTTATTATTAAAGACTAGAAAACAAAAATTATAGTACAAAAACGATAGAGGCAGACAATAGAGGGAGTCTACTTCTATCCCCTTATGGTTATTTGTTTCTACCGCCTTCTACAACATACATAAATTTATAAATACATTACATATTTATTTTGTTTCTATAAATACATTAATGTTTTTGTATAAGGAATTGATGGTTAATCCCATGTTATAAATTTATGCCAAATAAATACTATCTACAAATAATTTAATTACAATGTAATGTACCTTGTAAGTTGAACCAAGATCAAATGGATAAATGACAGATTTAGCAGAGCAAATTTCACATATAAATCCCTTTTGTTTACAAAGAGAACAGGATAATACATGTTGCCGTGAAAATATTACTGCTTTTTCAAGAGTCTGAATCAATGCATTGGTTGGTATTTTGATCAAATCCTGCAGAATTAAAATAGAAATATTTAAAATGTGCATTATAACAAATAATTACATCAATTCAATGTCATGTTTTAGCCATAAACAGAAACAAACTAATTAAAAAAGTTAATTTCATAAGAAATTACTAAATTAATAAAAAATTACTTTTGAAGGCATACATTTTTTTTTTTTTAAGTGGCACTGGCTATTGTAGTCCTTAGCAAACAAATGACAACACATAATAAAACTACAACCAGTTATTTAACTTTCATATTCTAATGGAACCATTTTATTAAACATGGTTTCAGCCCTTGACATTTTAGTTTTATTTCACAGCCTTCATTATCCAGAATACCACCAAATGTCCTTGGCCATTAAACATTACTAATTACTTTAAACATTATCTTGTAAGGAGGCAGTTACCAACTTAGTTCCAGGATCCTTTATGAGTACAGTTGCAGAACAATTTGGTGAACCAGTGCAAAACAATATCCAACAAGTAGCAAATGCTTTTTTCAAAGCATTTGAAAAAAAAAATTGACAGTATTTGAAAAAATGCTTTGGGGGGATTATGTAAACTAATCAAGGACAATAATATCATTAACATTTATAAAGATCATCAGAAAAAGTAAAATTCAATTCTAGTTTTGATTGAGGTAATTTATTCTCATTTATCTTCTAAAAAAAAAGATAACCAAAGCAAACAAATGGAAAGTCAAAGAAAAGTAGATTCATAGTTTGCACAGATGTATCAAATTACAATAGATAAAATATATAATATTCATTTCATTGCATTGCATTTCATTTAAAACTAACAAAATAAACCTATTCATACTGTTTCAAAATTTACAGACTCAGTTTATTCTACATTTTCTTCAATAGAATAAAATGTTTAAATAAGCCGATTACTGTTCTAATTTAGATTTACATTTTTACTTTCCCTATCTGTAGTAAGTTATAATATAATAAGGGAAAGAATTGTAACTTGTCAAAAATTTTGGTACCAAGTTTTTTTGGTTTCTCAATATTTTCAGCTCCGAGTTTAAAAATGCAAAACAGTAAAACTAGGTAACAATTCTGTATAAATGCATCTGTTTATGAATGCGTGCACCCACATGTGTGTTACTGGCATCTATTTATCTTAGCATTTCTGGAATAGGTGAACATATGATCATGAAGTTGATATGTTGACTCAAGTGTATGGAGCATATGATCAAACTTTTATAACTGGATGAGGGGTGAAGTAGCTTCCCCTTTAAACCAAAGTAAGGCTAAATACAACTTTTTTGCCAGATTTTTTAACACTAGTTAATTCTTTTAAATGATCAGGCTTATTATATACTACATTTCTGAATAATATACACTTTTTTCAATGCATGAAGCAAGTGAAGCTGAATATTGCATGACTTACTTAAAAATGGTATTTTAGTAATGAAAATTATGTATTTAATGATGTACATGTGAAATTTGTGAGTGTATGTGTATGTGCATGTGCGTGTGTTGTGTAGGTGCTTACCTGTTGTGTGAGTAGATGGTGGGGGTTTGGGTGGTTGCATTTTGTGCACTTTTGAATTTTGATCAAGTGCGTGAGTGACAGTGAAAGAGTGCAGATCGTTTATGTGCAATCATTAAGCAACAATAAATCAATACAGTCCACTATGTTAGTGTCTTTTCATTTTCATTGTGATCAGTAACCATGTTGGTATTCTGACTGAATATTTGTGTGCTACCAGATCATTGTGTAGCAATGAATAATTAATTAATCATAATTTTTATCATGCAGTAGTGATCTATAAATTAATCATCATTTCATAGTGGTGTACTGCGCTTATTATATTACTTTATTGTGGAAGTGAACATACTACATTAAATTACGCAGTGACTAATCAGCCTAGTATTTAGTACGTCGGCTGTTCCATTGACCTTGTGTTGTGTCTACAACATTTTTATGCTTGCGACCAATTGGAGCCTACATAACATCAGCTGCAGTTATCGCTTCGAGACAAGATAAGTTAAAACCCAACTTCACAAAACTATAAACAAATCCATTATAACTAGTGATGTGCCAAGTTAATGTTTTCCAGGCCATCCCTAATTATAACCTTAATTCCTAATGTTTCCTTCAAATCATCAACCAGTCAAACCCTTACATTCTTACCTTACTCTTCATCATTTATTTCATATATTATTATTTTATATACCATATTATGAACCTATATATTATACTTTCCTAATTAGTGAATGCTTCTATCCAATCGTTGCGACTGTGACAAAAAAAATGTACCATCATACATCATTGCAATAAGGTCATTGTCGCGACTTACATAATTATTTGTAAACTATCCGATAATTACAAGAGCGAAATTAAGTACGGCATTATTATTTATAATGCCGTCCAAGGAAAAATTAAAGGCTTTAAGCACAAAAAAGGTGTAGTTAAGGGACGCTTGACTAGATTTAGTAATTTTCTCAAATTGTCAAATGATGTAAATGAGTTGAAAATTAGGTTAGCTAAAATCCCAGAAGTGTTATCGGAATTCGAAAAAATACAAACAGAAATCGACATTGTAAATGACTCAGGCAGCTATGATGTTGATTGGAAAGAATTTGAATATACTTCAAATTATCGACAGAAGCTCATAATAAAATCCAGTTTCTAACGAAAGGTGAAAATGTGCGTAAAATCCGAAACAACAGACGAAAATAATGAATCGGGTTGGGCTCATCCCTGCTTTACATTACCTGTTATAAGACTGCCCTCATATTTGGGTGATTACAATGAATGGGCATCATTTCATGATAGCTTTAAATCATTAATTCATGAAAATCCAAACCTATCGGATTGTCAAAAATTCCATTACTTAAAATTATCTCTGAAGGACAATGTGGCTAACATCTTAGTCATTGGAAGGTTCGGCTGAAAATTACAAAATTGGTTGGGATTTATTAGTAGAAAGGTTTCAAAACAAAAGACATTTAGTAAATAAACATGTTGCAGCCATTTTCAATTTAATTAAATTAAATAAGGAATCTAGTTCCCAATTGAGAAGGTTGATTGATGATGTACAGAAAGATATGCATGTCCTTCAGGGATTACGTCAACTCACAGAATCCTGGAACACATTAATTATTTTATTTAATTGTCACCAAACTGGACAAACTGGCAATGGGAACCCGAAATTAATTCCAATGAGGTACCTACCTTATCTGATTTAACTAAATTTTTTGCAAAAAAGGTGTCAAATTTTAGAAGCGGTTGAGTCCAAACCATCATCTGCTTTAAACCAACTGCAAATGGGAAATTCTGTATCGAGGTCAAGGCAAAATACAAAAAATCACATTCGTACCACTAATTACCTTTCATCTGTTAAAAAATATTCATGTGCACTAATTCATATCCAATATATTTATGTGAGACATTCAAATCATTATCTATTAGTGATAGGAAAAAGGAAGTAAGGAAGTTGGGGCTGTGCTTCAATTGTCTTTCTTCCGGTGATCACAAAATTAAATCTTGTGGTGCTGGTTCATACAAAATTTGCAGTAAACAGCACAATACATTTATTACATTATTCAGAAAATGTCAACAACTCTGTGCATACTAAATCAAATCCATCCATTTCTAATTGTGATTCTAAAGCAACTGAGGTAGTTAGTCACATCACACATTTCAAGGCAGGGTATTTCTTCATCATCTGTGTTATTGCCTATAGCTCTTGTGTCCATTCTAGACCACAGAGGAACTCTGCATTATTGTCATGTTCTGTTAGATTCAGGGTCACCATCAAATTTTGCAACTGAAAAAATTGTCAATAAACTTGGTTTACCATCACTAAACCTTTCAGTAGAAGTGAGTGGGACTGGAAGATCAAAAACTAGAACATCAAAGGTAGTCAGTGTGTTATCAAGTCAAGATTTAATTCATTTTCTGCCACTATCGATTGTGTTGTCTTGCCATCAATTACAAAGGAGTTACCTACTGTATCAATTAGCCAATCACACTTGAAAATTCCTCAAAATGTCCAACTAGCAGATCCTTATTTTAATCAACCAAGTGAGATTGACATTTGTAGGAGCTGAGTTATTCTTTGATTTGCTACGAGATGCAAGATTCAATTTCATAATTCGTCTCCAACACTCCAAAACACTGTGCTTGGTTGGATCATCTCTGGCAAGGTCTTGGGGCAACTCACTACATCACACATTACCACAACATGTAACTTATCTACACTGAAAGACATTAATAAGATTGTTCACAGATTTTGGGAAATAGAAGACTGCGGTTCTAAAAAGCAGCATACTGGACATGATAAACTTTGTGAAGAACTATTTGTAAAAACAACCACCAGAAATGATCACGGAAGATTCCGTGTGAATATTCCTCTAAAGGGTGATGTTTGTGAACTTGGAGAGTCAAGGGGCGCTGCATTTAGAAGATTTGTGTCAGTAGAGAGGCACTTATCTAGTAAACCGGATATGCGTTCGCAGTACATTCAATTCATGAAAGAATACGAAATTCTAGGACATATGAATGAAATAACAACTTCTGAAGCTGATTCATTAAAGGCGTATCACATACCCCATCATGCAGTGGTGAGAAATGATTTAACAACCACAAATTGATAGTTGTGTTCGATTCATCAGCCAAAACAAGTTCTGATTTTCATTAGAAGACATCTCCATAGTAAGACCAAACATACAATCTGATCTTGTCAGCATTGTCAGTAGATTTAGAACTCATCCATTGGTTATTACTGGAGACATTGAAAAAATGTATCGTCAAGTCAACATTAATCCAGCACAACAAAATCTACATTTAATTTTATGGAGAGAACAACAAGAAGACCCCATAAAGACCTTGAAATTGCTAACCATTACCTACGGCACAGCTAGCGCTCCTTACCTTGCCACAAGGACTCTAAAACAGCTGGCGCTCTATGAAAAATCTTCCTTCCCAACTGCATTCAAGGTACTCACAAACAATTTTTATGTAGACGATGTTATGTCAGGTGCCAACACAGTAAAAAATGCCAAAAACCTGCTTCATGACTTTTGAGCAAACTGCTTCATCGAGGAGAATTTCAACAAAGAAAATGGACTTCAAATCATTATTTCATCCTATCCGACATTCCATTGGATAGAAGCAGCGATTGTATTGAAATTAATCAAGACACTACAGTGAAAACTCTTGGTCTTATATGGAATCCGAGACAAGATGTATTTCAGTTTTCCATCCATGAAGAAACCAAAATCAACAACGTAACCAAATGAACAATATTATCAGCTATAGGAAGGATTTTTGATCCTCTAGGAATTATTGGACCAGTCATCTTAAAGGCCAAATTAATTATGCAACAACTGCAGTCCTACCAACTTGGATGGGATGAAGTCGTACCAGAAGAAATGCTTCATATGTGGACTCAATTTCAATGGGAATTTCACATATTATCAAAAATTTGTATTCCAGGAGCCATACTTCCTAAAAAAGGGCCAATTTCAAGAATAGAATTACATGGATTCTCTGACACGTCTGAAGTTGTATATGGTGCATGTGTCTATCTTAAGTGAGCTGACCATGATGGTAACATCTCAGGTCGCATCACTAAATAAAATTTCTCTACCCAGACTGGAGTTGTGTCGAGCTGTACTATTAACTGAGTTATGCAAAACAATAACAAACGCATTGCACCTCCACATTGATTCTGCCTCATATTATACTGATTCCACCATTAACACTGGCCTGGATTCAAGCTCTGTCCTCTCCCTGGACAACCTTTGTGGCAAATCGAGTTTCCAAAATACAAACCAATACTGAGATCAATTTGTGGAAGCATGTAAGGAGTGAAAATAACCCAGCAGACCATCTATCTAGAGGGCTACTACCATCTAAGATCATCGATGCCAACCTGTATTGGAAGGGACCAGCATTCTTACACACATCAATTGTACCTCCAGATGAACCAATTTGCCTTCCTGATTGTGACCAGATGCCTGAGCGTTGTCATTCAGTATTGTCGAGTGTTACTACCAAGGAACAATTCATCCATTTTGGAAAATTCTCACATTTTATCAAGGTTCAATGAGTCATGAGTTATTGTCTTCGATTCATTCATAACTCACAGTCGTGTAACCCTCGTTTCAGTGGTCAGTTATCATTGCTTGAACTTCAGATAGCAGATCACACACTGGTAAAAACTGTGCAAAGAGAGTCATTTTCAACTGAAATTCACGACTTGAAACTAGGAAACCAATTGTCCAAGGCAAGTAAACTCGTCTCATTAAGTCCACTCTTGGACCAGCATGATACAATATGAGTTGGTGGGAGATTACAACACTCAAGCTTAACTCTAGATCAAATTCATCTAATAGTTCTACCCAAGAGTTACATATTCACAGAGTTAACTGCTAAACATTTTCACATAAAATCACTTCATGAAAGACTACAACTATTGTTCAATATTTTTTGTCAAAAATATTGGCCAATCAATGGCAGAAACTTAGTAAAATATATCATCAATGTATCACTTGCTTCAAGGCAAATCCTAAACTTCAAACTCAAATCATGCGTGACCTGCCAAAATTAAGAGTACAAGCAGCACTCCGTCTTTTTTACACCTCAGGGGTAGATTATTGTGAACCCTTCAACGTCAGATTAAACAAAAGGAGAGGATCTGTTCCAACAAAATGCTATATTGCTCTCTTCATTTGCTTCAGTACTAAGGCACTTTATTTAGAATTAGATGAAGATCTCACCACAGAGTCTTTCATAGCAGCACTGAAGAGGTTCATGTCAAGATGTGGAAAGCCCAAGGATACGTATTCTGATAATGGAAAAAAATTTTGTTGGTGCTCAACGAGAATTAGAAGAACTTTGTGATTTACAAAAGGGTGAAAATTTCAAAAATACAGTTTCAACGTTTTTAGCTCAAGATGGAATAACGTGGCACTTCAGACTACCCAAGGCTCCACATTTTGGAGGACTGGGAGTCCTCTGTCAAACTTCACCTAAAGCGGACAATGAGAACATCAGTTCTAACCTACCTGCAGTTTGTAACCTTATTAACTCAGATAGAGGCATGCATTAACTCATGTCCATTAATCCCTCTTTCAGATCAACCAAATGATCTTTCTGCTCTTACCCCTTCTCATTTCCTAATTGGTGATGTCTTTACCACCAATCCTGAACCATCACTCTCTGGTCTCCCAATCAATAAACTATCCCACTGGCAGCAAGTGCAGCAGCTATTTCTACATTTTTGGTGTCGTTGGTCGCTGGACTGTTTAAATGGCCTGCAGCAAAGAAGAAAATGGACCAATTCCTCACTCAATTTAAAAATTGGAGATATGATTGTCATCAAGGAAGATTCAGTTCCACCTTTGCAATGGAGAATGGCTCGAATCATTGAACTTCATCCAGCAGAAGACAGCACAATGCGAGTTGTTACAATAAGAACTTCAAGGGGTGTCCTCAAGAGACCAATTACAAAATTGTGCTTATTACCAATTTCTAACACTGACAATACTAATTAAGTCATTACTATAAACAGTTTATTAGTGAAGGCCTTATTTCTAATTTGTTCAATTTGTAGTTGAAGATTGCCCTTCAAGGTGGGGGCATGGATAATGTAATATGTACATGTGAGATTTGTGAGCGCGTGCGCACATGCATGTGTTGTGTAGGTGCTTGCCTATTGTGTGTGTTGTGTGAGTGGATGGTGGGGGTTTGGATGGTTGCATTTTGTGTACTTTTGAATTTTGATCGAGTGCGTGAGTCACAGTGAAAGAGTGCAGATCGTTTATGTGCAATCATTAAGCAACAATAAATCAATACAGTCCACTACATTAGTGTCTTTTCATTTTCATTGTGATCAATAAGTCATTGTGTTAACCATAGTGATCCAAGAATTAAATAACCAGTATTCTTTAATTAATTAACACAAGAGCATTACATTTTGTATGACTTTTACTTTTTGTATTCTTATAATTTTTTTGTTATAAAAGAAAAGTATGTGACATTAACTAAGTTTCCAAAAAATTCATATTTTAAATAGAAATAGAAAATAGACTGCTGTACAACTAAAAAATTGATTAAATCCACTATGCTCTATGACAATTTTTTTAATGTGTTATTTGATATTAAACGTACAAACATAGATTCATACAAGGGCCATAAGACAAAGGAAGGAATATACAGCCAAGAATGACAATTACTTTACTCATACTTTATTACTGTGTATATTTTTCATATTACATTATCTATATAATTGGTCTCCTTTAAAGTCACCACCAATTTCTTTTTCTTCTTTAGAACTTGAACAGATCTCAAGTTATCAGTTGTAACACCTGTAAGGAGATACATCTCTTACAACTGTAACTATATCTGAAAATAATTATTTAAAAGGGACTGAAAATTCTATAATAGCCAATCAAAGAATTGACTGTAACTACCTTACTTTAAATGTGGATGAAACTGTAATATAGTGCTTCTGAGGTAGATGAACAATATTAATTACATTGATAGAATTCCAATTAAATATAATAATAGTATTTCTACTGTCCGTAGTGTGAAATTTCTGCATGTTTATTAAATGAAAAATTCCCTTAGGAAGAACAATTTATTTTGTTTACAACAGAATGGAATGTGTTTTTTTTTGTTTTCAAGTCTTAATAAAACACTATTAAATTTCATCATTAATAAATATTTATTATACCCATGTATTTTCCCATTTCAAATATAATCTCACTCTTGCGGCTCCCTCAAAATGTCAGAGTGATTAGGCTGTCAGATCATTTTTTTCCACCTACAAGTATGAATCATGTAGGCCAATACTTAGTAAATTAAAAATGTTCACTTACCCATATATTTATATTTATGAATATGCAATCTTTTCTAAAAGGAAAGATCATTTACTCTTAAAAGATAACAAAATCCACTTCTATGAAGTCAGACATGAGAACTGTTTTCATGAAACTTGACTCAATACTTTGGCTTATGAGAATGGGCATTCTTATGCTTTCATTATTTATATATATATATTTTTTTTTCTATAAATTACTTAATCCTTCAAAAGATGTTCTCATCAGTTATTTTTTAAAAAAATTAAAGGTTTTTCTGTTTTTGAAACAATATTACATTGTTGATGAATATCTAAATAACAAAAAAAAAAACAAGATGTGCTGAATTGCTGTCTAATATGTAAATAAGTATAATTTTCATTAACATCATCTGAATTGTACTTTATTTTGTTGTTATTTTATACATTTAGGACATTTTTAATCTATGTATTTACATTTTTTATTATTGTTATGAACTTTAACCACATATATTTTTTATTTTACAATTGTTGTGATGCTGCTCTGATCAAGGTTGTAATATAGCTTGCCTTGATCCATCCAGGCAAATGCTGGACAGTTCCTTTTTTTATCCAAGGGTGCCTTCCCATTCCAGATCTGATCTATAAAATGTATTATTATATACCAGTCAAAATCAAGTTAATTCATTTATTTTTTTTTTATTTACATAATATGACTGCATTCCAAAAACTGACTAATACTGTTTATACAGAGAACAAAAAAAATACAGATCTCAAATTCCAACCATTAATATCGGAAAATTATGTATGTATATTTCCAAACATAACTTATCAGTATGACCAACTGTTAATTGAATGTTAGAATTAAAGAAAACATTAACATCCCTAATTATAAACCAACATTTAAACTTTACTGAAGATATTTTAGCAGGCACCAATATAGTTTTGATAATTGTAAAGATATTAAATATTACATGGCAAAACTTAAGAAAATTAACTTTAATTAATTTGATAAATGATAGATAATATTTTGAAAATTATGTTTTATTTAAATGAATAAAGGAATCATGATATATCTGAAGTATTAGGTAAAATTAAAATTATCCTACTGATTTCATTGTCACTCTTGTATCACTGAATTTTAAACTACAAGAATTTATATGATAACTCGTACTTTAGATTTATTTTAGATTAAGTTTTTAAATTTTAGATAAAATTATTAAATTTTTCTTAAGTTTTTGAGAGCTGAAAGTATTGAATTTTATATTTACAAACATAATAATGCTGACATTATTATTTTTTAATATTTTATTAATTCAATTTTCAGTAAGCTTGTAAACAATTTAAGTTTAATGAACAAAATACAATTCCAGTAACAAACCGAAACAGAATACAGATGAACATGTTCATAAAGGTATTCCTTTGGCCAAATTTGTTTCTTCAAGTCTTCTCCTACTGGTTGACGACAAGTAAATAAGTATGCCCTCAGCAAATTTAACTGCATCCTTAAGGTCTATAAATTTATAAAATCAAAACATAAGTTATCTAGAACATTAAATTAATCTCAATAAATCTATATTTAAAATTAATTGTTACTTAAAATATTTGATAATAAAAACTGTTTCAATAGTTTATACAAGTAATATTGTAGAATTAACAAATCATAAATGTAAAGCATGAGAGAAACTTCATTTTCAGTAGAATAGTTACTATTTTAACTCTTAATTCATAAGCATTAATAATAACTAGGATAACCATAAGCATTGGTAAAATTTACGACTTTTATATTATTATTTTATTTGTATGCGTAGGGTGCTTATAATAATAGAAACTGAATGCTTTAGTAAAATAATATTTATTTATAATTACAAAAAGGATATTGAATACATTTGAGATGCTTATATAGATTTAACATTTTCAAATTTTATCAGTCCTCTTATTGTTGATTATTGATATAAAAGTTTGTCATTTCTACATATAACATTAAATAATCAAAATGTAAAAAAATGTACAGATACAAAGTTATTAAAAAATTAAAAAGATCTTTTTTTAATAAAACAAAGTTGAAAAAAAAAACATTCATTTTACTTACTACATTTTTTATGATTTATTTTTACTTCATTTTTTACAATTCATTTTACTTATTACACTTATATTTCACATTCAGTGCACAGTGCTCTCCACAATATGGCTGTCTGCATGATTTACAAAAGTTTTGAGTCATATGTCGCTTCTTGGATGGACATATACTGCAGGTCCTCCTTTTGTTTTCCACATTTAGCGAAGCTGCTGGTTCTTCATCGCTTCCCAAGAAAGAAGATATCATCACCTGCAGAGATCGCTGGATGGTTGGTCACCGACATCTTTCTTCCAGCCAGGGAAATATAAGTTCTTTATGTAGCATAATGCATACAAGCATAAATGCTTTTCTTGACATACAGTTTTTCCTTTATCACTTATATTCATATTGTGAATTACATAAGCATTTATACAAACTATTTTCAGCATTCCATAAAACATACACATTAGCCAGCTTTTTGTTTTTCAGGATGTGTTGAAGTTAGAACACATTTGATCAAATGCATCCACACCTGATTTGGTTTGACTGTAATCTTCGACCATTACTGCTTTACCAGTATTCGAGACATAAGGACCTTCATGCATTGTGGATAGTAAACAAACAACACTTGTTTTTGTTTTAAAACTTAATAAAGTTTTACATTCATCAAAACAGAATTTTGTGTCACCAATAGGTCTCCCCTTTTTGTTGGTCATTTTAAGAGGTAACTCTTTTTTGTTCTTTTTGACTGTCCCTCAAATTGTTAATTTGCACAAAGCTGACAGCAAAATTGTAGCCAGAGGTACAGAAGTAAACCAATTGTTCATAGTTATGTTTCTGTTTGTATCATGAAGAAGCTCAATAAGAGATTTTACAAGTATTCAGCTACTCCAAATTCTTTTGATGTAGTTCCTTTCCACGAGTATGGTGCAGCAGAGAGCATACATTTTATAGTAACACTGCATAACATTACAATTTTGATGCTGTATTTAGCCGGCATTTTGGGTATATACATTCTGAATGAGCAATTACCCTTCAAAGCCAATAAATGTTCATCAATTTAATAACTGACTCCATAGAATTCTTTAAAATGAGAAATTAAATCATTCCAAATATTCCTTATAAGAGCAAATTTATCTAGAACACGCCTTTCTTGTTGGGTTTCCTTATCATCAAAGCGCAATGAATTCAGTAAAATATAAAATCTTCCCCAGCTTACTGTTGCCCTATAAATTTATCCACTCAGGCCAAAATCAAACATTTCTTTACTAGCCAAATGATTGTCTTTTTTAATGATTCCTGTGTTTGTATATCTGACAATCATGTTTATCATGTCATCATTTATAAATAAACTGAATGCCTCAAGCGTAGATGTAACTAACCTTGCTATACGCTTAGGAACCTCTTCTTCCATTTATAATATTTGTAGTAGGTGTGTGTATTAGCAGGAGAGGGTTCCAGAACCCATTTATTACCGTCATGTCCTTTACAAGTTATAACTGCACGCCGTATGCACACATATCCCTCTTCTACTTGCCCCTGGATGTCTTCGGATTCTTCATCACTTTGATCCTGGATACTTTCTTCTATTGTAACTCTTTCCTGGGTGTCAAATACCTCTTCGCCTACATCAACATCAACCAATTTATTAGTCTTCTGTATATCTAGTGTCACCAACTGAATGGTTTTTGAATTCTTGGCTTTTGTTTCTTTTGAGCTAAAGTCGAAGGATTATTCTGATTTTTGCTGCTGCATTTAGAAATTTTTTGTTGTTCATTTACTCTTTTCTGTTTATATCCTTTCATTTCTTCTCCTAGTTTTTCAGAACCATTGCAAACATTAGCTGTAGATGTAAAAGCTTGTTCTAAATTAGTTTGCACTAAAATAACCTGTTTTTATGTTTGTTCTTCTTGGCTTTCTTTGTTTGTAAGTGTGATGCTTTATCACTATCAAAACTGTTGTGATCAGTTGAGGGTTTCTAATCACCTTATCCTGAATATGATAATATATTATCCAACATTTTACTACCACTGGTTTGTCCTTCATCTGATTCATTGTAATTAATTACACCATCTAATTCTGACAATAAGGCCTTGATGATATATTTATTGACAAATAAAACGAATAAATATAAACATAGAAACATATAAACACAAATAAAATGAATAAAAACAGACTGTATTATGAATACAATATTATAATAAATATAACATAATAAACGTGTCAGTACAAAACCCAATAAAATATGAAAATCCAAATATAACATGTGAAGAAATTAATTTAAACAGCTGTTTGTAAAAGAAACACTTTTACTAAGCACTCGTAAAATTTACAAAAATATCCATCTGTAAAAGTTACCTCATTACCAAGCACTTGTAAAACTGAGGCTGTGGTAGCCTCAGTGTGGTAATCTGTCCTATTGTGGTAATAGGAACACTCTAACTAATAACTGAAGGTCACTGGAAGAAATGTTTCTACCTCCTTCAACTCTAATAAGGGTAGGGGGAAGGTTTTGGCTTATAGAGCACTGTGGGTGGCAGGAAACGTACGTCTGACAAAAAGTAATTTCAACTGTCGTCAAATTTACAAATGCTTATGAGGGTTAAAATCAATTTCTTCTGTCATCCATTATCAAAGGAAAATAAAGCAAGTGAGTGCTATCTTAGATACTAAAGAGAAAAAGTCCAAATGCAAAATCAGTCATAGAATGAATGAGTATAATTTAAATAATAATCAAATGAATGACAGTATTGCTAATAAATAGCAATTCACATACTTTTATAATTTAAAAGTGGACATCATCATCGCAGTCCTTGATTAAACACAGAAGTAACTTAGTTACAACAAACAGTTTTTTTATAGTTATTACTTTTTTTGTATTATTATAGTACACATCAAATTCTTCATAAAGTTCAAAGCCTGAGCATGGAAATATCTAAATATATTTTGTATGACTACAGGAATTTATACTAGATGAAAATTAATAACATATTATTATTGCATTAAAAATATATATAAATGACAATAAGATTGAATATGTTTTTATGAAAATGGAATATACAGGTATATCATGAAGTTCTCCTGAGGCTTTCATAATCTATTTACTCGTGAAAATAATGGAACTAGTTCATATACACCTAAATATGTCCTAAAACAGTTTGTTTTCGAGTTACAGCTAGTCAAATATTTTGCTTGGATTTCAGCTATCATGTTGAAATGAAGTGGTACTGAAATATTTAGAACGTAAATTAAGGAGCAAAATTAATGATTTCTTATGATTTTTGACCTAAAACATCGAGTAAAATAGGTTCCAGAACAATATCTGTAGTAGTTTTTGAGAAATCTGGGGTGAAAACCAATTAATTGGGATAAAAAACCGTTTTTTTTTTATGTTTGATGTACAATAACTAACTTTGTTAAAAAAACACATAAAACCTTTTAACAAACCTTGTGGAGAATTTAATTCTAAACAAAATTGTTCAAGTTAAGTTGAATAAAACAAAAAAAAAGTTAGGAAAATTTGAATTTTATTTAAAAACAGTGCATTACTACATTTGTCAGACAAGTACTTATTTAATATAAATAAAAATCATATTCTTTTTTTGTGATGTGAAAAATTGTAAAAACAAAATTTACTGTTAAAAACTGCTGTTAAAAGATTAAAAAAATAAAAAAATTACACAACAATCATAAAATAAGAATAATTAAATAAAAATTAATAAGATAATCATTTATTTATTAACGACAGAAATACAATAAATTATTTGAAAAATTATTACTTCAAAGTTGGCAATAAAATAACAGCTGATCAACAATGCACAGTACAGTATTAGTGTTTAAATCACTCTGTAAGGTACATTAAGTATATCAGGTACTGTGAACTACCCCCTTAGTGAAAGTTTTCTGTGAATTTTAGTTTGAATGTGATCACTTTGTCATTCAAATAATGTTGAACTTATAAACAACAGCGGAATATACTGATATGTTATTCATTTAGGGTGTGTGTAATGGTAATGCTACAGCTGCTGCAGTAGAATATGAAACACATTTTCTGAATCACATGATTCCAGATCCCAAAACAATTAACGCAACTTATCACAAATCTTTGGGAAACAGGTTCACTACTTAGTATTCATAGCAGCTACGATCTGTCCAACATGATACTATTATTGGTGAAATTATTATCGATGCAGTTCACTGCAGCCCAGGCATCAGCACACATCTTTCTAAGCGGATCAGATTTTTGCATTCGATAGTTTGGAGGACAATTAAAGAAAAGAAGTTTTATCCTTATCATGAACAGCCAACAGCCAGTTCAACATCTACACCCAGAAGACAATCAGTTTTGCTTGGAGTTCTACAACTAGTGGAATACAAATCGACAACTCTACAAGTATGTTTTGCTTACTGATAAGGCAAATTTCACTCGGGATGGCATTAGCAAATTATGTAAAGACATACATGGGCAGAAGTAAATCCTCATGAAATGGTGGAAGGCAATTTTCAACACTGATTTAGTGTCAATGTATGGTGTGGCCTTCTTCACAACCAGCTGTCTGGATCTTTTATATTACTTGGCCACTTAAATGCTGAGATTTACTTGCACTTTCTTCAAGAAGAATTGCCATAGCTGCTTGAAGATGTTACTCTACCACTGAGACCCAAAGTATAATTCCACCATGATGGCATGCCTCCCCACTTCTCTTGAGTCATTTCCACTCACTTAAATCATCATTTCCCTGAGAAATGGATCAACTGTGGAGCTCCACATTCCACCTGATCTAACACCTTTAGATTTTTGCATCTGGGGATGAATGAAAAATATTGTGTACAAAACAAAATACATTCTCGTGAGGAATTAATTTTCTGCATTAACAATGTAGCTGAGCAACTGAAGGACAGCCCTGAAGAACTAAAAAGAGCAACGAAAGCAATGCAAAAGCATGCCAAGAAATGTGTTGAAAATGGCAGGCTCATTAATGAACATTTATTATAAACTGGTATGTATAAAGCACTATGGTCTAATGTGCGGTTTCTAAATAAAACTCATATTTTTATAACTTTTATTTTTTTTTGTTCAACTTATCTTACACTATTTTGTTCAGAATTAAATTCTCTATAAGTTTTTTAAAGACTGTTATGTGTTCTTTGCACATTTAACAAAGTTATTGTATGTCAAACATAAAAAATGGGTTTTTACCCCAACTTACTGGTTTCCACTCCAGATTTCTCAAAAAATATCACAGGTACAGTTCAGGGACCTACTTTATTCAATTTTTCAGGTCAAACACTGTAAGAAATCACTAATTCTGTCTCTTAATTAACATCCTAAAAATTTCTACAGTGAGGCTGAAATCCAAGTGAGATTTTTAACTGGCTGTAACTTGCAAATGAAGCATTTTAAGACTTATGTTTATGTGCAGTTTTTCCATTATTTTCATGACTAGAATAGGTCATTAAACACTTAGGGAGAACTTTGTGATGCACTCTGTATATAGGTGATTAATTCCAGATGGCCGCCATTGTGATCTCAGAAACTATGTTTTATGAGAAACTTTAAAAGGGAAATCTTCCCTAAATTTTTCCCTACATTAAAAATGTAATATTACCATTTTTGAAATATTTGACATTTTTCCAATATGGCAGCCAATTTCATTATTTTGAATGGAAACCCATGTTTTAATGGCATTTTTGGGTAGAATTAAGACATTTTTATTCTTGGGTATTTTTCTATAAATGCAGCTGATACGGAGCAATAGGCTGACTATTGTAAACTTACAAAAACAATTTTAATGCTAAATAATTATCAGTTGTTTTTGCATAGTTAAAAAATGTCTTATATTTAAACTGTACACTCATTGATGGTTAATGTGTCACTCTTATTCATTAGTTGTTTGAATTATTGTCAAGAAGTTAATAAATAATTTAATTTTTAAACTCTTTATTTGTGTTAGTTTCTTTCTTGAAGCATTTATTTCAGTTGTTAATATAATTTTTATTTTAATAATGCAGTTTAATAATAATGAAAAAGTAGATATGCTAGAAATTAACTTTTTAAGTAAGAGGATTTCAACATTAGTGAGAAATAAATATGTACAGCGATATCATGATAGACATCCATCTCACCATAAACTACTTGCAAGATTAGTTGGAAATCTATAAGTAGTGGGTCATTTCAAGAAAAAAGACACAGCCAAAACAAAGTTGTTACTGAAAATACTGAGACCAATATTCTGGCCTTCTTTGAAGCATATCCTTCAGCTCCCATAAGGGAAGAAGCTCAACTGCTACCCATATCATATGGCTCAATAGCAAGTGTGTTGCAGAAGCACAGTTACCATGCACATAAAGTTGCAATTCTTCACATTATGATGCCTGGAGATGAAGGAAGAAGGCTTGAATTCAGCAGTTGAATTGCAGAACAGGTTGTAAATTATCCTACCTAATATTATTTGGTATGATGAAACCAATTTCTCCAGTAATGGAATGCACAATCAAAAACAACCATTACTGGTCAAAAGAAAATCTATTAAACTGTCAGTGACAGACACAGTTAAATGAAATTTTCTATTAACCACTGGTGTGCCATCATCGACAATAAAGTTTTCTCTGTGCATTTCTACAAGGAATGTCTTACAGGAGCTAGATATCGCCAATTGCTACAAGACATTCTACTGTTATCTACTGATAACTTGCCTTTAAATTTGCGAATGCAAATGTTCTTCCAACAAGATGGAGCTTCAGTACACAACTACGGTAAGATAAAGGAATTTTTAAATGCTCATTTTCAAGCAGTTATTGCATGGCCAGCGAGAAGACCAGATTTTTTCCTGTTACATTACTTTCTATGCGAATAGGTGAAAGACTAGTTGTACACATCTCTGTATGCTACAAAGAAATAACAGCTAGTAGTCAAAATTTTGTACAATACCCATCACACACATTGTTGAAAGTTGTTAATGACATTTTCAGAGGAGTGACTCCCTGCACTTTTACTAGTGGAGGCCATACTGAAATTCTGTTATAACTGTCCTACAATTCTGTTGAAATTCTTCCTTCTTAATAAATAAAAGTAAAACCAAACTGTTCAAGATAAAAGTCTTTTTAAACTTATCTTTATTTTCAACTTTATTTAATTTTTGAACTTTGAAAATATTATCTGACGACCAGGTACCACCAGATTCCATTTAGAATAATGCATATTTGATTATAATACCATATATTATTTTACAATTGTCAGCACACAGCAGCTTAAAAGTTTCTTTAGAGAAAAATACTCAAGAATAAAAACATCTTGAAATACTATTTTCTACCCAAAAATGCAATAAAAACATGAGGTTTCCATTTGAAATAAAAGAAGTTGGCTGCCATATTGGAAAAAGAGTGAAGATTTTCAGAATAGTAATATACTGTATTTTTAATGAAGAGAAAAATATGTGGAAGATTCCCCATTTAAAGTTACTTATAAAAGTTAGTTTTTCAGATCCCAATGGGGGTCATCTTGAGTTGATTATCACCGTGTATGTATGTTTTTTTTTTTTTTTTTTTTGTCTTCAGTCATTTGACTGGTTTGATGCAGCTCTCCAAGATTCCCTATCTAGTGCTAGTCGTTTCATTTCAGTATACCCTCTACATCCTACATCCCCAACAATTTGTTTTACATACTCCAAACGTGGCCTGCCTACACAATTTTTCCCTTCTACCTGTCCTTCCAATATTAAAGCGACTATTCCAGGATGCCTTAGTATGTGGCCTATAAGTCTGTCTCTTCTTTTAACTATATTCTTCCAAATGCTTCTTTCTTCATCTATTTGCCGCAATACCTCTTCATTTGTCACTTTATCCACCCATCTGATTTTTAACATTCTCCTATAGCACCACATTTCAAAAGCTTCTAATCTTTTCTTCTCAGATACTCCGATTGTCCAAGTTTCACTTCCATATAAAGCGACACTCCAAACATACACTTTCAAAAATCTTTTTCTGAGATTTAAATGAATTTTTGATGTAAACAAATTATATTTCTTACTGAAGGCTCGTTTAGCTTGTGCTATTCGGCATTTTATATCGCTCCTGCTTCGTCCATCTTTAGTAATTTTACTTCCCAAATAACAAAATTCTTCTACCTCCATAATATTTTCTCCTCCTATTTTCACATTCAGTGGTCCATCTTTGTTATTTCTACTACATTTCATTACTTTTGTTTTGTTCTTGTTTATTTTCATGCGATAGTTCTTGCGTAGGACTTCATCTATGCCGTTCATTGTTTCTTCTAAATCCTTTTTACTCTCGGCTAGAATTACTATATCATCAGCAAATCGTAGCATCTTTATCTTTTCACCTTGTACTGTTACTCCGAATCAAAATTGTTCTTTAACATCATTAACTGCTAGTTCCATGTAAAGATTAAAAAGTAACGGAGATAGGGAACATCCTTGTCGGACTCCCTTTCTTATTAGGGCTTCTTTCTTATGTTCTTCAATTGTTATTGTTGCTGTTTGGTTCCTGTACATGTTAGCAATTGTTCTTCTATCTCTGTATTTGAACCCTAATTTTTTTAAAATGCTGAACATTTTATTCCAATCTACGTTATCGAAAGCCTTTTCTAGGTCTATAAACGCCAAGTATGTTGGTTTGTTTTTCTTTAATCTTCCTTCTACTATTAATCTGAGGCCTAAAATTGCTTCCCTTGTCCCTATACTTTTCCTGAAACCAAATTGGTCTTCTCCTAACACTTCTTCCACTCTCCTCTCAATTCTACTGTATAAAATTCTAGTTAAGATTTTTGATGCATGACTAGTTAAACTAATTGTTCTGTATTCTTCACATTTATCTGCCCCTGCTTTCTTTGGTATCATAACTATAACACTTTTTTTGAAGTCTGACAGAAATTCCCCTTTTTCATAAATATTACACACCAGTTTGTATAATCTATCAATCGCTTCCTCACCTGCACTGCGCAGTAATTCTACAGGTATTCCGTCTACTCCAGGAGCCTTTCTGCCATTTAAATCTTTTAATGCTCTCTTAAATTCAGATCTCAGTATTGTTTCTCCCATTTCATCCTCCTCAACTTCCTCTTCTTCCTCTATAACACCATTTTCTAATTCATTTCCTCCGTATAACTCTTCAATATATTCCACCCATCTATCGACTTTACCTTTCGTATTATATATTGGTGTACCATCTTTGTTTAACACATTATTAGATTTTAATTTATGTACCCCAAAATTTTCCTTAACTTTCCTGTATGCTCCGTCAATTTTACCAATGTTCATTTCTCTTTCCACTTCTGAACACTTTTCTTTAATCCACTCTTCTTTCGCCAGTTTGCATTTCCTATTTATAGCATTTCTTAATTGCCGATAGTTCCTTTTACTTTCTTCATCATTAGCATTCTTATATTTTCTACGTTCATCCAACAGCTGCAATATATCGTCTGAAACCCAAGGTTTTCTACCAGTTCTCTTTATTCCGCCTAAGTTTGCTTCTGCTGATTTAAGAATTTCCTTTTTAACATTCTCCCATTCTTCTTCTACATTTTCTACCATATCTTTTTTACTCAGACCTCTTGCGATGTCCTCCTCAAAAATCTTCTTTACCTCCTCTTCCTCAAGCTTCTCTAAATTCCACCGATTCATCTGACAACTTTTCTTCAGGTTTTTAAACCCCAATCTACATTTCATTATCACCAAATTATGGTCGCTATCAATGTCTGCTCCAGGGTAAGTTTTGCAGTCAACGAGTTGATTTCTAAATCTTTGCTTAACCATGATATAATCTATCTGATACCTTCCAGTATCGCCTGGCTTTTTCCAAGTGTATATTCTTCTATTATGATTTTTAAATTGGGTGTTGGCAATTACTAAATTATACTTCGTGCAAAACTCTATAAGTCGGTCCCCTCTTTCATTCCTTTTGCCCAGCCCGTATTCACCCACTATATTTCCTTCCTTGCCTTTTCCAATGCTTGCATTCCAATCTCCAACTATTATTAAATTTTCATCTCCCTTTACGTGTTTAATTGCTTCATCAATCTCTTCGTATACACACTCTACCTCATCATCATCATGGGCGCTTGTAGGCATATAAACGTTAACAATCGTTGTCGGTTTAGGTTTTGATTTTATCCTTATTACAATGATTCTATCGCTATGCGTTTTGAAATACTCCACTCTCCTCCCTATCTTCTTGTTCATCACGAAACCTACTCCTGCCTGCCCATTATTTGACGCTGAGTTAATTACTCTAAAATCACCTGACCAAAAGTCGCCTTCCTCTTCCCACCGAACCTCACTAATTCCTACTATATCCACATTCACCCTATCCATTTCCCTTTTTAAATTTTCTAGCCTACCAACCTTTTTTAAGCTTCTAACATTCCACGCTCCGACTCGTAGAATGTTATTTTTTAATTTTCTGGTGACCCCTTCCTTAGTAGTCCCCACCCGGAGATCCGAACGGGGGACTATTTTACCTCCGGATTATTTTACCAAGGAAGGCGCCTCCATTGTTGCTATGTGAAAATGCAGAGAGCCACATTTTCTTGGAAAAAAAGCAGCTGTAGTTTTCCATTGCTTTCAGCTGCGCAGTACTCAGAGGACTGAGTGATGTTGATACGGCCGTTTAAGTCATTGTGACTCACGCCCGTAACAACTACTGAAAGAGCTGCTGCCCTCTTTCAGGAATCATTCCTTAGTCTGGCTCTCAACAGATACCTCTCCGATATGGTTGCACCTTCGGTCCAGCTACTCTGTATCCCTGAGCACTCAAGCCCCCTCACCAACGGCAAGGTCTCATGATTCATAGAGGAGGGTATGTATGTAAATGAATAAATATATATATATGTACACACACACACATGGTGCTTATATGTACATGTTGTTGGTGTTAAGAACGACCGATCTTGTAAATCTGGCTTCATTAGTAAAGAAAATATCATTAAAAAAATTCAGATTAGTACATTTTCGGATAAGCCATTGACATAGCTAAACACGGCGAGTATAACTCAAGGTAAAATAGCTTGTACTTTCTGATAGTGATAGGCATGGAGTTGCTGGTCATGCAAAACCATTCAAACTGTTGCATTACTTACACTGAACTCAAAGGCCAGCTCTCAAGTACTTTTTTTGGGATGTTGGATATTTCATCTAACACATCCTCCTTGAATTCGGGAGTATATATCAAATATGGTCATTGTGATTTAGCAGTGAATGAATGTTTTTCACTAAGCAAACTATGAATAGATAAAAACAGTGTGTGAAAAGGTAATACTGGATTAAGAAAGTGTTCCTGATACAGCTGTCAAACCTCAAGAGTGTTGCAACGTGTGAGACCATACAATAAATGCACATCAGCCGTTTCTCAATTGGTATATAATGTGATTCACATTACCTGCCATGGTGAATAAGATAATGGTAAAAAAAAAATTAATTAACTTGTATATCGCAGATCAATGCATTCACTTGTTCAATAGCTAAAGACAAGCTGGATATTATTTTTTATTTACATTTACAACAATGACTTGTTAATTCCAACGTCTGTTTTAATGCAAACTATTTTTCAATATTAATATTATTTATTATTATAATATTTTCATGATTTCAATATTTTATTTTACTGTAATATTTACAACATTATTAAATTATTATAATTTATTACATGGTAACATTAAAAAAATTATTCCAGTTGAGATTGTGTTGAGTTATTTAATTTTATTCGAGAGGAAATGAAAACTGGTTTTTTAATCTAGAGTGCCTCACTTTGAGAATTTTTGCCATAACTTTGTTATTTATAAATGAATTTGAATAAATATGGTGTCAATTTCTTTGTCATTAAACACTTAACATTTTTTATGATAACATAACATTTAAATAAACCCCCAGCAGTTGCAAAGATATTAACAATTAAAAGTTTTACATGGTCACCATTTTGCAATGGATTGAGAGATCAGGTTCAATATTTCTATACAAGTAAATCTCAAGGTACCTTAGCACTATACACAATTTCAGCTCAATACCATTCCTGAGAAATAAATTTTTATGTTAAAAATACAAAGTGGCAGATAGCTGGTAAACTAAGCATTTCTGAACATATGTCGATTTAAAGGTTTTCCTCTATTTCGATGTGGGGAATCATCTTCTGAATTCTTGAAAGGATTTTTACAAACACTCTATATATATATATATATATATATATGTATATATATATATATGAGGGTTATTTTTTTTTTCAAGGTCCGATCGGTTGCAAAATAAGTACCCATGCAAAAATTGGATGAACCTTTGCACATATGTTGCACAGCGCCTCTAGTATGGCCTTCAATCACGCCGCATCACTTTGTTTAGTTCAGAACATGCAGCTAGCACATAAACATGTCTACAACAATAGCATCTCCCACCAAGTGTGAAGTGCATGCAGTAATTCGATTTCTTCAGGCTGAGGGGTGTAATGCAGCTGAAATTCACCATTGTGAGTGAGAGACTTCAGTACTGCAAACTGTGTGTGAGATGGGTTCCCAAGATGCTGTCCGACCATCACAAAACAATGAGAATGGACGCCTCCCTAATGTTTCTCCAGCGCTACCACAATGAAGGAGAAGATTTTTTGAACAAAATTGTCAGGGGACGAGACATGGGTCCATTTTGAAACTGAAGAAATAAAAGAACAATCCAAAACAGTGGATGCATTCTCATTCTCCCAGTACACCAAAGAAGTTCAAGCGAACCTTCTCCAACAGAAAGTGTATGACTACTGTCTGGGACCGGAATGGAGTTCTCTTGGTGGGAATTCATGGAACATGGCACGACCATCACTGCAGCCTCATACTGCATGACTCTTCAACGTCTACGACGGGCAATTCAGAATAAGCAGAGAGGAATGTTGTCATCAGGCATTGTCTTTCTCCATGACAATGCTCAGCCGCACACTGCAGCTGTAACAAAGAAGCTCCTGCAGCGTTTTCATTGGGAAGTGTTTGATCACCCACCATACAGCCCAGACTTGGCTCCATCTGATTTTCACCTCTTTGCTCACATGAAACGCTGGCTAGGAAGACAACATTTTGGTACAGACATCGAGCTGCAGACCAGCGTAGAAACATGGCTGAAAACACAGGCAGCTCCGTTCTATGACGAGGGTATTGGAAGGTTGGTACCATGCTACAACAAATGTCTAAATCGGAGTGGCGACTATGTAGAGAAATAGCTTAACTATGTAAGTACTTGTTAAAAATAAAAAATTTTTTATTTTCACTGCGGTTTTAATTTTGTGACTGATTGGACCTTGAAAAAAAAATAACTCTCGTATACATAGATGTACATGACTGAAAAAAACTAATACAACAGGACCATTACTATGGTTTTGTTTACAAATAAATTAACATCAATTGTTAATTTACTGAAAAACTAATAACTTTTAGGAAGCAGAATATCAATAAATGGCAACATCATATACATACAAATTAATTAAGCAGTAAGGAAGGGCAAGATACAAGTATCTGAACATTGTACACACCTGAAGTTGAGCCATTTCATCAACAACAACATATATTCTTGGATTAATAGCTTTCATATCAAGAAGAGGATGATCTTGAATTTCAGCAAGAAACTTTTCAGCTCTTTCAGATATAGATTGCCTTTTAAAATCCCAATTATGTAGTACTCTTGCAGGTATTATCCATTCTTCTAATGGACAACCGTAGCACTCTTTACAATAATACTCCCCCGTAAAACCACAAACACTAGGAAAAGAAAAAAGAAATAGCTTCTTCACAAACAAAATAGTGATGAATATAAATAGATATGATAAAAAGTGATGAAAAACATTAATTAATAGAAATTTTCTAAAATAATATTCCTGAATAGTTCACAAATTAGTATAAAACAATTTTTATTTAGTGACAAGATTAAATAGATTTGAGTACATTTCATTATTTATTAACGGACTTACTTAGTGGTGCAGAGGAAGAAACAGATTTAGCTATTTCAGGTACAAAATTCCAATAGTGGATTGTTTTCAGCAATGAGATTGGTACAAAACTGCCAGTCAGTGACAGCAAAATTCTCTTCTCTTGGTGCTGAAGTTGTAATATTTGATCATCAGGATTTAAAAATTCCATATTTTTTATGTTTTGTAACAAATTTCATTACATTACATTCCTGATAGCTTTTAAGTGCAACTCTTTATTTGTTGTAATATAAACAAATAGTGCTATAATTTAGTAAAGCTTAGAAAAAAATATGGGTCAAAAAGAGAAAAATGCTTTTTATGTATTATAATACAAGTACTGTTTACTTACACATGTGTGAATGTAGAGAATGACAAGAGAGAGGGAATCATTTATTTTATGTGCATTCTAGAATGTTTGTCACTCTTCCTGCTGGTAAACATGCATGCTTGCATTATTTCACTCAACACTAGCATATGAAATATTTTTAGTAATACACATATTTTGTGAAAGTAGTTCACTACTTCTAGAATAAACAAAAAATAGTTTTTAAGTCTTATGAAAATTGTTGTGATTACTGAAATTTTATCTTATGCACGTTTTAAATTTAAATTTATCCTGTAAAATTGGAGTTTATAGATATATTACAACATAAATTAAGCATTGAAGATGCCAGTTCATAATGAAAATATAGGAGACAAATCATAAAGAAGAAATTGAAAATATAAATAAACTACTATTAAACTATGAATAATCTAAACTATAATAATAAATAATAATCAGTAAATCTCGAACACCTATCAACCTTCTTTTTATTCATATTATGAGATTTGGAAGTAAAAATAATCAGAAATACCTGTCAGTCTTTATGTTTATACTTTTGTTTATACTTTATGTTTATACAGAGTGAGTAACATAAAACCAAACCCATAATGAACCTGGTGACTGTTGCGGAGCCAGGGGGTAAACTGGGTAGCATAGTTAAAAACACCCTGGAATTCTGGGCAAGAAAGTATAAAAGGAAGGTTACTATGTTTCACACAGGTGACCCGACCGAGGAACGGCGTGAGAGGCAGACCGAGACTGTGGTCCTACGGCAGACGGGCAAGTCGTATGCAGAGCTACTACGCCAAGTGAAGGTAACAGTGGGAGAGGAACTGGCTCCTAACATACTCTCAGTTCGTAAAGGCAGGGGCGAGGATGTCGAGGTACGGGTGCGGGTGGGGACCAACTCTGCCCAATCCCTACGAGAGAAAATGGCACAGAAGGCGCCAGAGGTGAAGATTGGTGGGAAAGGGCGGTTGGACAGAAAAGAGGTTGTCCACATTAGAGACCTCGACGCTGTAGTGACTAAGGAGGAGGTGATGGCGGCGGTACAACGCGCGCTGGAGGGAAAGACGTCTGCTAGGATCACGTCGGTCCGCCAAGCATATGGACAAACACAGAACGCCACTGTGGTGCTGCCGTTGGAAGAGGTGAAGAGGCTTACGTCCACCTGGAGGCTCCTTGTAGGGTGGCAATCGTGTCGAGCGGAGATACGAAGACCAGATGTTAACTGCTTTCGCTGTTGGGAGACGGGCCATTTTTCGGCACACTGCACGAGTCCCGATAGGAGACCCTGTTGTTACAACTACGGGGTGACGGGGCACAAGAGGGCAGAGTGCCGGGAACCCACCAAATGCGTGGGTTGTGAAGTGATTGGGCATAGACTGGGTAGCAGGGACTGTAAACACGTTCGGAAATGAAGTGTTTACAGCTTAACGTAAACAGAGGCGTGGCTGCCCATGACTTGGCATGGGCGGCAGCGCTGGTTGGGGGATACGACCTACCTGCTGGTCGTGGAACCTAATCAGCGGCTGGTTAACTCAGGCCACTGGTATGTTGACCAGGATGGCGATGCTGCTATACGGAATGTCACCAGCAGGTTTGCAGTCACGAAGGTAGTTAGAGGTAGAGGGTTCATGGCTGTAGACATTCATCAACTCACGGTGATCAATGGGTACATCTCTCCCAACAGCGGAATGGATCGACATGAAGAATTCATCGGAGACCTGGAGGAATGCATACGGAGGGCTGGGTTCCCGGTACTGTTGACCAGGTACTTCAACTCCGAATGCACTGAACTCGGAGGGTGCCGGTCCACGCGGAGAGGCTACACTCTAGCTACAATGCTGGGGGCCGCAGGACTGGTGGTCATGAACACGCCTAGGGTGCCTACATACGACGCAAGGGGTGATGCATCGGTGTTGGATCTGACAGCGGCCTCGGATAGGGTGGCAAGAAGGATAGTGGGCTGGCAGGTAGTAGAAGATGATTTTGCTAGCGACCACAAAGCCATAATATTTGAAATACAAGGAGGCAGAAGGAGTCTAGCGGAACAGGACCCTATCTGGAGGCCGTTGGAACAGCAGGCCGCGACGGTAGCGGATAGGATGGTGGCAGAGGTGCCCCGTAGGCGTGTTCACACCCCCGAGGAATTCATGGCCATCCTACAGGGGGAATGTGTGAAACAGCGGCCACAGCCTGGGAGACGCGTAAAGAATGTTTATTGGTGGAACAGGGACATTGCGAGACTGCGTGGTGAAGCCAAAACAGCAAGGCGGAGGATGCAGCGCGCACGACAAAGGGACTCTGAGTGCCTACAGGAGGAAACGGAGGTGTTCCACGCGGCACGAAGAAGCCTTTGTAGAGTCATTAAGGCTGCCAAGCAAGAGACGTGGCCACACCTCGTGGAAGACCTGGAGCAAGATCCGTGGAGCAGGGCCTACCAGATCGTCACCAAGAAGTTTGGTAGGCACCTGACCCCATTGACAAGGGAACAGTCTCTCACAGCGATAACGGAGCTCTTCCACGTCGAGGAGGAGGAATGGGAACCGATAGCTGGTGATCAACAAAGGCACTTCACTGTAGGAGAACTACAGTGAGCGTCCAAGAAGATGAGCCTGCGGAAGAGCCCGAGCCCAGATAACATCCCTGCGTCCATCGTGAAGGTGGTGGTGGATAGGCACCCGTGGACGGTGTTAGACATGTTCAATGGGGCATTGTCCACGGGGAGTTTTCCCGGCTGTTGGAAGGAGGCCAGGTTGGTCCTCCTCCCGAAACCGGGAGCCGAAGAAACCAGGAAATACCGGCCGATCTGCCTCATCAACACGATGGGAAAGCTGTATGAGAGACTGATCGCTGAAAGACTGCGGTCGGAGATTGAGGCGGGCGGAGGTCTTTCCCCAGACCAGTACGGCTTCGTTCGAAGCCGGGGAAGATCGACCGTCGACGCCGTCCGACGTGTGCTAGAGTGGGCCAGAGTCCAGTCGGCAGGCACGTGGCGACGAAGGAAGATCCCATTGATCATTCTCCTACACATCAGGAATGGATTTAACACCGTGCCATGGGGACTCATCATGGGAATACTCCGGAAGAGAGGGATCAGCGGCTACTTGCTCGCCGTAATAAATGACTACCTGCATGAGAGATCTCTGCGGGTACGCACAGAGAAAGGAGAAGATGACTTCAATATGTTTGGAGGCGTTCCGCAGGGGTCGGTGCTTGGGCCACTTCTTTGGAACATCGCTTACGACGGCCTTCTGCGGGAAGAACTCCCGGAAGGATGCCAGTCGGTCGCGTAC
The DNA here is from genome assembly GCF_047948215.1 of Lycorma delicatula. Lineage (NCBI taxonomy): Eukaryota > Metazoa > Arthropoda > Insecta > Hemiptera > Fulgoridae > Lycorma > Lycorma delicatula. The sequence continues at coordinate 12,684,498 of NC_134458.1, read as the reverse complement.
GCAGATGACCTCGCGCTGATGGTGTCGGGACGGACGGAGGAGGAGGTAGAAGATAAGGCAAACTTGGCAGTGGCAGTCGTCAGCAGATGGCTGGGGGAGAGAGGACTACGACTGGCACCGCACAAGACGGTGACTGTCTTGATCACCGGCAGAAGAAGACTGAGGGGAATGTCCTTCATGGTGGACGACGTACGGGTCCACACGTCCGGTTGCGCTAAGTACCTGGGCATGTGGATTGACAAGAATGGACTGTCTAACACCCACCTCAGAGAGGTCACGAAGAGGGCCGAGCAGATACAAGACTCTCTACAAAAACTAATGGGCAACAAGAGCGGACCACGGGCTGATCCTTTCAGTGGTTTCCTCCGTCTTGCTGTACGCGGTCCCGGCCTGGAAAGACGCACTTTCGAGAAAGAAGAACGTACGGATGCTAGCCTCCCTTGCCAGAAGAGCGGCGACACGCATAACATCGGCGTATCACACCGTATCAGGATGCACAGTGGCAGTCATTGCAGGGGTGCCTCCCATCTAGCTGCGGGCCACGCAGCTGGTCTCCACATACGAAGGAACGCCGAAGGCGGAAGCCCAGAAACAGCTGATGGTCAACTGGCAGGAGATGTGGAGAACGGCTGATTCTGCTGCGGTTACGTTATGGATTCTGTTTTATGTTGCTCACCCTGTATTATGATATCTGAATCCAGCCAAAAAAGAAAATCTAATTTTTTTTCCTCAATAAGTATTTAAGCGTGAGCTGTAAAACATGCTAATTTGGAGCATTAGTAGCTAAGGTACATGTGTTTTTTTTTTGTAATCTTATTAATCATGTCAGTTGTTGTACAGCAATCACTGTATTATTCTAACAGGTGCTTGATGGATTTTTAGTTTTTGCATAATGACAAAATGCATTGAATAATGTTACAGTATTAGGTTCTACCGTAAGCTTGAAGATATCCAAAGTAAAACGATTTGTAAGATTATAAACAAGCTTTTGGAAACAAAGCTCTGGAGGGTTGCACAAATTAAACAATTGAGATAACTATTTTCAAAACGGGCAGACTTCAGTTTTGAACAACTAGTGTAACTGTAGGCTGTCAACAAGCTGAAATCCAAACATCATTAACAATATGTGGTCTGATAATGAAAAATCATTGGCTGAATGTCCAAGAAACCACAAAGCTATTGGGATTAATGAAGGTTCCTTACATGTGATTTGGGTATGCGTAGAATGGCCAAAACATTTGCATGAAGCTGTTTTCACTTGAACACAAAGACATTCATTTTGACATTGCACAGGACATGCCTAGGGTGTGCCAACAGTGATCCTAACTTTCTCAAGACAGTGATGAATCTTTGGTGTATTATAACTCAGAAACCTCAGTCATCACGTAAAAGTCACTATCATCCCCAAGGCCAAAGAAAGGAGACAAGTGAAGTTAATGCTGTTCTTTTAAATAAATAAATAGATACATGTGTACTACAGAGTTTTTTCATTTAAAAGTCATACGCATCTTTCTTTTTTAAAGATGCAACCATACCATGTTAGTGATATAAAATTTTATACAGAACAACTGTTAATCGTTTTTTGTTAAACTGATTTTCATAAAAAAGTAATAAGTGATCCATGAAGGCAGAAATAAGGATAAACCACTTTTAGTTCCAATAAATAATGTGCATGAAATTTCTTGAAATAATAAGTTGCTTTTTAATAATATACATTTAAACATAATTACCGAACATTCTCCATATTAATTCCAATAGGATTTTTGCAATATGCACAACTATAATTCTGAGCATCAAGCCCTTGTTCTCTGGCTAGATTGGTTAAATACTGGATTAAATTGTTGTATTCCTAAAAAATAAATAATAATAACAAATTTAAAAATTAGTAAACTATATTTATGCTATATGTATAAATTACTTTGGATATTTTATTTTTGAGTTTAAATACATGTTAATTATCAGTTCTATATAAGATTAGCTATCACAAATTGTTAAGAGAAGTTTAATACAGAACCTACACAAGCTGGTGATGATTTTGAACACAGTTAAACTTCACTTAATAACATTGTAGATATATAAAAACCCTTGTAGTAAAAATAACCCTTCAAATTACAATAAAAAATCTACGATGACAAAATTAATAAAATGCATTTTTTACTATCAGTTAATGTTAAGACTGTGAACTTGAAATCATGGAATTTGATCTTATACACTAAAAAAGGACAACTTGCACTTTTTTTGTGTATACAACATTCTGAAATAAGTATGGAACTGATTGTTTTGGCTTATGTTGAAAAATAAAAACCTTACATATTTAATTGTAACACACAACACTATTAAACCTTTAATTACAAATAATTGAGCTGGTAGTAACACAGGCCGTAGAAAGACGTGTTGTGTCTTTAAACTTATATCAGACTGTGTTATTCAGCTGGTGACTAGACTTCACACAACAATCACTTACTCCACTGCTCGACTAATTGGAAAACCCTCAACATACTCCCCCTCCTGTTGATCGGTGATCAATAAAAAAAATAATACAAAACTTAAGAATCTACGGGTAACAAAATTATTTTTGAAATAACTCTTTTAATAATGTTTTGTCCAATCTTAATTGAAACTACCCTAGTTAGCCCATCACTACCAGGAAAAGTCTTTTCAATTAGTCCTAAATGCCAATGAAGGGGAGGCAGATTATCATCCTTCACTAATACTGTCATGCCAGGATGCAGGTTCGGCTGAGATGACTTCCATTCCTTTCATTGCTGTAGATTGTTGAGATAGTCATTTGACCACCTGGACCATATATGCTGACGCATCTGCTGCAAATGTTGCCATCTTGTGAGATGGTTGACTGAAAGATCTGACAGATTGGGCTCAGGGAAACTAACTATTGGACTACCAATCAGGAAGTGGCCAGGAGTGAGATAGGATGGTTCATCTGGATTATCTGTCAGAATGCACATAGGTCTAGAATTTAAAATAGCTTCTATCTGGGTTAGCAATGTATTAAACTCTTTAGATGTTAGGCTGGCTTTTCCAACTACTCTTTTTAATGATATTTCATAGACTTAACACCAGCTTTCCACAGCCCTCCAAAGTGGGGTGAATAAGGAAGAATAAAATGCCAAGAAAAATTTGAAGAAGCAGAAAAATTGCCGATATCTGTAACAAAATTCTGTGACAAAAATAATTTCCTTAGTTCTTTCAGATCTCTTTGGGCTCCAACAAAGTTCGTGCCATTATCGCTGCAAAGATTTAAAATATTTCCTTTTCTTGAAATAAATCGGCGAAGAGCCGCAATAAATGCTTGCAAAGTTAAATCACTCGCTACTTCTAAATGGATTGCCCTTGCTGTTAGATAAATAAATAATGCTACATAAAATTTTGTAGACGATTTACTTCTTACTGAACCACTTTTGATGACAAATGGTCCTGCATAATCAACTTCAGTATTTATAAAAGGACGACCAATTTGTACTCTTTCTTTCGGGAGTTGTTCCATTAACTGATTGGTTGCTGATGTCTTCATGCGGAAACAAATGATACATTGATGAATTATTTTCTTAATGAGTTGCTTAGCTTTTGGTATCCAAAAAGTTACCCTAGTGAAGCTAGTAAAACCTGAGAGCCTCCATGCAATAACCTTAGGTGTTCATGACGTATTAATATTACTGTAAAATGATGATTTGAAGGTAGAATAATTTGATGTTTCTGATTAAATTCAGTATCTGTATAATGTAAACGTCCTCCAATTCTTAATATTTTATTACTGTCAACAAATGGATGTAAAGATAATATTGAATTTTTCTTGGAAATTGCTCAATTTTCTTGAAGTGATTTGATTTCTGGATCGTAAACTGCATTTTGAATGATAAAAATACAAGAATTGAGTGCTTCATAAATTTCTATAGTTCTTAGAACTCTGTTTTGTTTATCAGCGTGTTTACTATTGTAAATAAATCTCTTGCAGTATGAAAAAACTCTTAATAATTTTGACAAGGTTGAAAATTTTGTAAAAGTTTCATCAAGACTAGTTGTCATATTAACTAAATTGGTAACAGGACGTTCTTCTGTATATTTTTCAATTCAATCTCTTGGTTATGAGGCCATGAAATTGAATCCTTCATCAGCCAATCAGGTCCATGCCACCACATGCTTTGAATAAGATTGTTGACTGGCATTCCACGAGATATAAAATGTGCAGGATTGTCTTTGGTTGGAACGTGACACCATCTTGCATTTTTTGTCATTTCCTGTATTTGAGCTACTCGGTTAGCAACAAATGTCTTCCATCTTGTAGCAGGAGACAATATCCATGCTAGGCAAATTGTTGAATCAGTCCATAACAAAATTTTGCCAAGCTTGGTGTACAGAATTGGAACAGTCTTTTCTAATAATTTTGCAAGTAATAGCAGTCCACATAACTCAAGTCGGAGTAAACTCAGTTTTAACTGATGCAAATCTAGATTTTGAACAAAGCAACCAAATTAAAATCTTCCCTGATTTATCAACTGAACAGATATATAAACATGCATCGTATGCTTATTGTGAGGTGTCACAAAACCCGTGTATCTGTATGTTTTTGTGATTATTTGTCTTGGTATAACTATTTATTTTACAGCTGAAAGTTGTTGTACTACATTATTCCACTTAACTAAAAGTGGCGATGGAAGTGTATCATCCCAATTTATTCCAGAAAGCCATAATTGTAAAAATATTTTATAAGAAATAATGACAGGAGTAATGAGTCCTAATGGATCAAAAATTGATGCTACTTCTCTTTTTGTAACTGGTTTTAAAGGGTTGACTTCATTATGTGCAATTTTAAATGTGTCTGACATGGGTAACCAAACAAGCCCTAGTGTCTTGTTTAACTGTAGAGGTGAATTGTGTTCCATGAGACCAGGTGTTAACGATTCAAGAATTTGTGGGCAATTAGACGACCACTTTTGTAGTTGAAACCCAGCAGAGATGAGTATACATTTCTTCAAACACCTTGTAGCTAAGAAAGGAGCGGAGGTGGTGCTATAAGTTACAGTAGTAAGCTCGTAGTTCTGAATCGAGTCTGTAGGTTTCTCTCTCCACAAAATTTGTTGATATTTGCAATTGTCCGGATGAACTCTAACCTGATGGTACATCTTGGCTGTCAGCCGTAAAACCAATTCGATGTGTTCTACATCTAAGCATTATGGAATATAAATCTTGTTGAACTGTAGCTCCAACGATTAACGTGTCATTCAGTGATCTTCCAGAAGTTGTTTTAGCCGATCTGTTGAAAACCACTCTAAATTTGGTCATGCTACTACTTTCCCTCATTACAGCATGGCATGGAAGAGAGTACTGATGTTAATCATTTGTGTTTAAGTCTACAGGCTTCATGTGACCAAGCAACTTGTATTCATCAATAAATTCACAATACTGTCGATGATAGCTGGGATTTCTTTGAAATCTTTTCTCTAGTTGTAGCCTCATGAAATGAGTCTCCTAATTGTGGATGTTGTGATTTGAAAAAAAGCCTGACAAGGAAGTGACCACTGTCATCTCTCACTGTTGTTTTCAAGAAATATTTCTCAGTCATCTTGTTCCTTTGTCGTCTGAACCATAGTAATTTCTTCTAGCTCCCAGAATTTTGTTAATTTTTGCTTAAGATCATCTTTGGTTTGAGTAAAATATCTTTTTGTAGGAGTCACACCTTCTTCAGTTGATGGAGTCCTTCTAGACAAGATCCAGCCTAAGCCGGTTTCAAAAAGCACAGGATGATTTCCAGGTCTACTCATTTTATTGCTTCTTAAAATGCTAAGATACATTTCAGCTCCAATAAAATATCTATACATGCCGATTTAAAGAAATATGGATCTGCCAATTGAAGATCTTCAGGTAGATTCCAATTGTCTGGTTGCAGCAGGGTAGCTGGCATGTCATTTGTAATTTTTGGTAAAATTGAACAAGAAATATTTGTCTTAAAACTACTATAATTTGAAAACAATTCTATCTTAACACTACATTTTGTATCAGTAGATGAATTATCGCTTCCAACAACAGGGATAGGATTACTGATTTTTCTCAAATTAAGTCTTTGAAAACAGCTATCAGTTATAAAATTTGATTGACTAGCCGAATCAAGAACACGGCAGGTCTTAAAATTGCCATATCAATCTCTAACTTTCACTAAAGCGGTTGACAAAGTACATGTTGTCATACTTTAAATTTCATGGTGCAATAAGCCGTAGAGCTTTCTTTAATTTCACTATCACTTTTTGCAATTACAGATCCTTACTGTAACTAGTACCAGAATTGTTAGGAAGTGAATTCTGTTTGCTGGCACTAGTAGTCATAGGAAATTCAGTAGAACCTTTGTGTATTAGAGTATGATGCTTATGTTTGCATATTCTGCAGCCACTAGAACAGTTCTTCAATATGTGACTTGTTCTCAAACAATTAAAGCACAAAGATTTGTCTTTAATGAATTTAGTTTTCTTCTCAATATTTAAATTACTAAATTTCAGGATGGTGTAAATCATGCTTTTCTTCGACTTGCCACAGGTGCGTTTAGATCGAGCCACATTGCAAGCTTACTTGTAGACAGTGGCGAGCCATCACTTTGGGATAGACAAGACCAGCTTTTGTTATCTTATTTTGCCTGTCTCAAAGGACAGCCAAACCACCCAGCTTTTGACCCAGTTCTTAAGAATCCTAATTTAAGGAAGTATGAGGACCGTCCACGTTGTACTGCGCCTGTGGGTGTCCGTACACGACGTCTGCTGCAGCATATAAATGTTGACACTTCCTCGTTATTTCCATCATGTCCATGCTCGAATCCTCCGTGGAGAATAAACCTTGTACATTTTACATTTGACCTCACAACATACGATAAACGATCAACACCACCTACTGTTTTCAGGCAGATGTTTCAGTTTATTCTCACAAAGTCGAACCCAGACGCGGTGATATACACTGATGGGTCGAAACATGACGGTAACATTGGTTGTGCTTTTGTTATCAATGAAAAGACTTATATGTTTGGCCTACCCGGTGTTACGAGTGTGTTCACCGCAGAACTACTCGCTGTGGATAGGGCTCTAAGTATCGTTAGCCCTAAATATAGGAGCATTCTTATTTGCAGTGACTCGTACAGTGCTCTCCAGGCGTTGGAAAACTTTTATTCCAAACATCCTGTCGTCATTGACATTTATGATAAAATCGCTGAGTTAGATAAGCGCAACAGAGAGGTAGGTTTTTGCTGGATTCCTAGCCACGTTGGGATTCTAGGTAACGAAAGAGCAGATTCTGCTGCCAAAGAAGCGTGTATTCAACCTCCTTTCACCACCCGAGTTACTACCTTTGATTTTATCAATCATATAAAACAATCACTGAGAGCAAGGTGGCAAAGTGACTGGGCGACTACAGTCTATAATAAACTCCGACAGATTAAAGAATCAGTGTTGCCATGGGGCTCCTCTTGCAGAAAATCTCGTCGTGAGGAAGTTGTCCTCTGCCGGTTACGGTTAGGACATACGAGAATCACACACGAATACCTAATGTCAGGAGAAGCCCCACCCCTATGCACACGATGCAACTACTGCATGACTGTGCACCACATTCTTGTGGACTGCATATGTTATGTGGCGTTGCGTCGTCAGTTTAATATACCCAGAAACATCCGTGATATCTTGTGCAATAATAACGGGATTTTGGACCGGATGTTTCTCTTTTTGCATAGTACCAGGTTACTGCAAAGAATTTAATATTATCATATATGTTTTTCTGTAAGAAGAGTTTTTTTAATAATTTTAACCTTTACTTTGAATTTTTTTTTTGGTTTTTAATTTAATTTTACTATGTATTTAATTTTACTATCCTTGGAGGGGATTTTTGCACAACTCATCGGAATTAGGTAAGTTTTATATAGTTTCTTTATTCGATTATTTTAACTTTCATATTTTATCAACTTCATCTGTGGTATTAGTTTTGAGTTTTATTTTGCCTTCTTGGCTTGTTTTAATAAATTTTTATTATATGATTAATATTATGTTTACACCTTATATAGTTTATTATTTTGGAGTTATTTTACCCTTTTATTAATAAAATTCTGGGCAATGATAACGCCCAGGCGTTTTTCGCCCACAAACAACAAAAAAGAAAGAAAACTAAATTTCAGACATTTATAAATTGAATGCTGTTCACTGCATAATTCACAATTTTTGGATCCTGTTACTACAAATGAGCTGGATTGATGTGCTGCCCATTTCGGTTTTGAGCCATCATCATTTGATTTAATCTTATTAATACTAATACTAGAGTTGCTAACTAATAAGAAGACTTGGCATTTTTTCTCTAAAAATTCAAAAAAATTCTTTTTTATTATAAATTTCAAAATATTTTACCTTGACATTTATGATGCACATAAGTCTGAAAAATCTTTTGTAAATTTTATTAAAATTATATACGAAAATAAGTCACTTTACACAGCACAGCACACCACATTCACAGTTTATGTTTAAATTTAACTAAAGACACTGAACATGTGTTTAACAATGTAATAAATAAAATTAAAAAAAAAACTCATAGTAACCTACCACTGCTATAGACAAGCCCTAGCAATGGATATTAATTAAGATCCGGCCCAGAGGACCGATGTTTCGGCTTACGTTGCGAAATAAAAACCTGATATATTTAATTGTAAACTATTTATTTATAACACACAACACTCTTAAACCTTTAATTATAGACAATTGAGCTGGTAGTAACAGAGGCCATAGAAAGGCGTGTTGTCTCTTTAAACTTATATTGGACAGTGTTATTCAGCTGGCGACTAGACTTCACACAACAATCACTTCCTCCACTGCCCAACTAATTGGGAAGACCTTCAACACTGATTTTCATGTTATTTGAATGATTTAATAACAATCTGCATTTCATTTTACATTTTTTTTTTTTACTAATATATTTACTTCATCTCTACATCTTAAATATGTATTTTATAAATTTTAAATTTTTTCCTCCCTCAAAAATGTTTACTCTACCACTTCCTTCTCAGACCAAATTAATTAATTATAGATATCTTAATTTATGGTCAACCAACCTAATTCTTTTTGCAAATTCCTCCTTCACAATTTTATTTTTTCCAGTTCATCTTAAAAATCTTCATTTTAAACTTCATCAACCCACCTTACTTTCAAAATTCTTCCCTAATATTACATTTCAGAAGTCGTCATTGTTTATCTTCAGAGCTTTTGTATCAGAAAACGTTATAACTCAATTATAAATATTTTTAGGTTTTTCTAAATCGTAAATGTACAATTTATACCAGCAAACTTCTTTTTTGGCATACAAACTCACCTTGGATGTACTAGTCAGCTTTTGACTTCCTTATAATCTTCCTTATTCCATCATATGTTGTTTAGAATTTTAAATTAAGTTTTTTATTATACAAAAATTTCAAACCAAAAAGTGCGTTAAAAAGATTCAAATAATTTATATTTTTAAACTCTGGTTGGCTCCCCCACCCCCCAATATTGCCTCTAAAGTTTTTTTTATTTTTTAGTTTTTTTTTTGTGTAGCTTGCACTATTACTATGCCTAGGAAAATGTAAAAATAATTTGGTTAAAAAAGATGAAATAAATAAAAGGATAGCTTCTCCTGATTGTTGGGGAAGGGGGAATTTTGGGGTAAAATTTCCTTTTAAATGGTAAGATAAGCATGCACTGTAATATATGCATGCACTAGCTAATATAAAGTGGGATTACATTTGAAAAATTTTGAAAAAATTGACCCCAAAAACTATACCCCACCCCTTGAGATATTGACCCAAAATTTTACCAACAAAATCCCCCCTTTTTTTAGTATCTCTGGGTCACGAAACGCTGAGAAATTAAAAAAACTCATATCACTTCTTTTTTTTTACTGATTACATACTTTCCTTTTGGCAGCATAGTTTGAGAGTATTAGTTCTCAAAGTGGACAATAACACCCCCTTGTGAACACTAGAGGTCTTCTGACCCACAGAAAATTGGGGGCATTCAGGCGGTTTAGGAAGGCGATGGCTGATTAAAAAAAAGGCAAAAATGATGTTTTCCTGATATTTCAAACTAAAATTAAATACCTACTACAATAGTACAAAAATTTAAAGAGACACTTATATTTTATGATAAAAATATGATTGTATTCAAGCTATTTTAACTTTGCAACCACAAAACTTAGAGACAAAAAAATTAAAGCTTGAATACTCTACTTTTTGAAAGCATACTTCAGATTTCAAAAATCATCAAATTAAAAAAAAAAATCAGTGAGAAGAAAAGTTTTAAAAATTTGAAAGTTTATCTTTGTGTTTTATTGAGTGCATTGGGGAAACGTTTTATTAGAAAACTGCATTAAAATCATTTAAAAGCTTAAGACTTTAGTTTTAATTTCTTTTTTATATGTCTCTATGATTTTTCTGAACCGAAATATTCCACATTAAACAGAAAAGGCCACTTTTGTCTTTAATGCTGCATATCTCCCGATCTAACCATCTCATTGATACAAATTAATATGGAAATGAAAAGGTTTTGATCTAGCTTTAATGACAAATTGTGAAATCTTTAATGCAGCATTGCAGTTTTTGACTTTTGTTCATTTTGTGCCTAGGTATTGAAATCTTTAAAGATTGGGACTGCGACATGTATCACCCGCTCTCAGCTTAACCTAATATATTTAAAACAATAATTGTAACTGCTGTTTCTTAAGACCGCATCTTAAAAACAGCAATTGCAATTATTATTTTTAACAGATGGTAAGTTGAAAAATTTTGGGGGTGCTAGAAAAGTTTTGATTCTCAATGTGGGCAGTGGGCATAAAAGTTTGAGAATCAATACTCTAGAGCTATGAGGCCAGGAAAGTAAAACTAGTGTGGTGCAGTGTGCTGTTGTCATGGGGCTAATAATCATAGCAGTTGATCCTGGTTAAATCTATTGTAATTAGGATATCAATTAGAGCAGATGAATAGAGTTGATTTGTTTTGACTGTTACAAAGTATTGCATACTTCAGTCAACCATAGCACTAAATGGTGGATAAAACTGCCTCAATCTGAATAACATTTATTAACAATTGTGCAAAATGGGGTAATGTATATATATATATATATATATATAATAAAATACAACTTTTTTTTAAGAGAAATTTAGAACATAGGTAAGATTTATTTTAAAGATATATATAGAGTAATTCATGAAGAATGTAATAAACTTTCTGGAAAATTCTTTGGAGAAAATACAGAAAGTTCATATAAACTTCGAATATGCTTCATTAGAAAGTATTGGCTGGCTAAAGATTTCACCCTGATTTCTGCGCCTTCGGTAAAATTACACCAGACTGTAACTCTTGGGACCCAAATTAAGGGGTAAATTAGTGTATAACAAATCAGACCTGAAAAAAAAATAGGTCCCAGAATTGCACTTTTTGGTAGTTTTTGAGAAATCCGGTAAACAAATGGTTGAGGTTGAAAAACACTATTTTATGTTTGGTGTAAAATAACTTTGTTACATGGATAATAAATAGATAAAATTTTTAAACAAAACTTGTAGAGAATTAGATTCTGTTAAAAATAATATCAATATATATTTTGATAAAGAACGACATTAGAATCATGTGGCCAATAAAATCATATAACAAATAGAAACTAGATAATCTGGAGAAATTTCAAAATTGCATATGTAGTCTACATCATACTATATGCTAATAATATTTCCCAGAATTCTTTAAAAAAAAAAACACATAATAATTTAATAAAAAAAAAGACTTACTATAGAAAAACTCACTTACTGGAATATTACTACGCAAAGATGTACTCACTGGTACAACTTCAAAATCACAACCAGAAAATGTAGATGAAATCATCTGTAAAACACAAGAAAAACTTAAATGAATTAAAAATTAAAAATAAATAAAATTACAAGTATTAATATAAAACTGAAGATTTGATAAAAATCAGGTTCTTAGATTTCAGTCTTGCTTTGTATGGGGATTGTGAGGAAATTTTCATAACTAACAAGTAACTAATAAATTTCTTAACAAGATCTTTTATTTTACTTCAACATATCTACTCACTTTCCTATGTAGTCCCCCAAAACATTTAGACACTACCATGATGTATAACCTTATCGTACTCATTAACTAGTAGTCCATTAAGAAATATAGCAACTGCTTCTTCTTTTTTCAGTTCTTTGCCACTTAATAAGCATACTCCTTTGAATAATTCCTTCAATTTTGTGAAAAGGTGGAAATAATTAGGGGCTAAATCCAAGCTATAGGATAAATGGTCAAAACCTTCCTATTTGACTTGCGCTCAAGGAGGCTGAGTTTTGTTTCAGATTGGTCATTTTGCCAAAAATAATCATGAAGATTCTGTCCCTTCCAGCATTAAATTTTTTACACCAAACATAATGTGTGTTCATCTGCAAAATCACCATGACCTCCTTACCTATTATGAATCTCACAAAGCCACTTTTTTCTTTTTTAATTAAAAATCAAATAACAGCCCTCACTTCACACACAATGTGATTTTCAATTTTATCATTCAATTTTAAAAGCCACCAAAGCAATACAAATTTTTTTTCAACTATGAATATGACAAAACATGCTAGTAATGATGATTGAACTTGAATTGGTCTGGATGATTGACCAAAACAGAAGAGATGAATACTACTTGTAGTATTACTAATAATAACTTACTAATTCACTAATGCAGGAAAAGATATTTAATGTTAAAAAATACAGGATCATATATTCTTATTAAACTTACATATTTTCAAATTATAAGTTTATTACAATTTATAACTAAATCTATTTATTTATTTTTGTGCATAACAGAAACATATTTACTATATATAAATATGCAGTCTGTGTTCTGTAACACCTTTAACATTTGTGTTAAAAGAAAGTTTTTCCATAAGTTGAATGATGGGACATTTCACATACACAACCAGCAGAACTTGAATAATTGTCACCGAGTGTTCCTGCTGTGTGTATGTGTGCGCGCGTGCAATATCAATATACATTGTTGCCGAATGGATTCAATAGCACATGGCAGTTTAAAACTTTGTTGTGGTAGCCCTGAAAACGGCTGTGTGAGTTTTCTGGAGTAATGGTCTTGAAAAGGATATTTGTGCATTTTGTGAGGTAGCCCTGAGAAGGGCTGTTGGGTCCGGAGAGGCAACGAATTGAAAATTCACTCTTTTATAGGCATCTGCGAGTGGTGGGAGAGGTACACAGTCAGCTGGCTTGGTGGGGAATGTGGCTTGCGCCGGCACGTACATATACTGCACTCATATGCCGACATCTGAGCTGCTAGTTGCCTTCGTCAATATGAAGCTCAGTATGTATGTGATAACTCCCCCCCCACAACCATCAAGGCGGGCACATATAGATCCAGTTCTAATGAATCTCACTGCTGTAATTCAGCAGCCAGAACATGGTCTACAGATTTGAGCCTAGAGACGTGTAACTTTAGCCGGGTGCCTTTCCAGTCGATTTTGTAAACTTGCACTGTACGTTGAAGGACAGCATACGAGCCTTCCAATGGAGCCTCGAATCCTGCGTATCAACGATCCTGAGCAGGGCCAGTGTGCTGTCTAACCAACACTTGATCGCAGACCTAAAATGTTGGTTGCTCTTCTCTGTTGTCTACAAACTTCTTTTGACAGTAGACCTCCTGGTGTGATGCTGCCTTCTACTCTTTTTCCTCACTGGGTTGAGACGGTTCCTCTGCTTTTGGGTGCTGCCAGTCCCCGGGTCTCTTTAACTGTCTCCCAATGAGCAGTTCACTTGGTATCGTGCCGGTCACAGCATTAGCCCCATTTCTTAATACAAACATAAGTCGCGGCATACTCTTATCCCAGGTTAGATGTTGGACATCCTGCTCAAGAGTTATCCTCAGTGTCTTCTTCACCTCCTCATTACAACATCCTGTGGGATTCGTCCATGGATGGTATACAGGTGTATGTAGTCCAGTGAGCAATGTGTCATTGGCAACATAACTTCTTCCACTTCCGGCTTGTGAGTGCAGTCCTGTTATCTGTCAGGAGGGCTGCAGGATACCCCCAGTGGCAAAACACTTCCTTCTCCAAACAGCTGAAGATTGTGTTCGTGTCAACTCAAGGAATGGGTCTAGTCTCTATCCAGCAGGAAAACAGGTCAGTCGCCACTACTAGGAACCTGTTGCCTTGTTCCATTTCTAGATATGGACCCATAATTCAATCGCCACATGCTTCCAACAAGTTGTAGACCTCCAAGATCGCTGATTGTCTGGTGGAGGGTTTGGTCCTCGTTTGTAGCAGGCGCATGTGCAGCAATCCCAGATGTACTGTCGAATGTCCTTCGTAAGGGCCTGCCAATTGTAGTATTGGCAGATTGTCTGCCAGGTCTCTTCTGCTCCGGGGTGACCAGTTTCTGGAGCGTTGTGGTAGTGTCGAATGACAGCCGAGCAGTTGCCAGGCTGCTCACTCCCACTGATCAGAGTCCTGCCCTAGTGCTACGTACTGCTGTCCATACAATGCTGTTTTCGTCCACTCTAAAGTGAGTGCCTGAGGCCAAATTTGGATCCTGGTGTAATTGCTAGAACTCTGGATCATTTTCTTGTGCCTCCCGCCCCTGTTGAAACAGAGAAGTGGGAACAACTTCTTGCAGTTGGGATGCAACTGCTCCAATCTCTTCTTGGCCACATTCACTTGGATGTAGTCTATCTTCATCTCGTAATACTGCAATATTTTTCTTCTTCTGCTGGTTCTCTTGACAACAGGGTAGTTCATTCTCCCAGCCAGGACAGTGCTATAATGTAAACTTGAAACTCTGAACCAATAAGACCCAGCGAGCATATTTTTTTCTGCCCGGTGGCCTGCCATAGTCATGTCAAGGCCTTGTTGTCCATTCTGAGGATGAAAGTTCAGTCTTCGAGGTATGTCCGATAGCATTTGATTGCCCACACCAGGGCAAGGCATTCAAGCTCATTGGAATGATATCTCTTTTCTGTCTCCAAGAGCTCCATGCTGGCATACAAGATGAGTCTTTGCTCCCTGTTTTTGGCTTGCTGGTAAAGCAAGGCTTCCAATCCTTGCTGGCTGGCATCGGTTTGCAAGACTGTAAGAAGCTCTGAATCCATCCGAGATAACCTCAACAGTTGGCTAAAGGCCTGCTGAACAGCTTCAAATGCTTGCTATGCAGTGCCTGTCCATTTCCAGTGTTTCCTATGTAGCAGGTCAGTCAATGGTGCGGAAAGCTCTGAGAATGTTGGGATATATTCTTGCAGCCAGTAACAGGTGCAGAGGAATTTCTGCATTCTTTTCTTGATCCGGTAATCTTGTGTTTGATGATGGCAAGTAGGTGTTACTGCTGCAGAATATTGCCTGTAGATGTGATCTCATGGCTCAAAATGACACCTCGTCTTGGTCAAATTGGCATTTCTCCATAGAACAGTCAGGTGGTGATATTGTAGGCGTTCCAGCAGCATGTCTAGGTGGCGTAAGTGTTCTTCCCAGCTACTGCTGCAAACAATGATGTCATCCAGGTAGACCAGGCAGCATTGGCGGAAGAGGCTAGTGAGAAAGTTCTACAGTTAGATGCTGGAATGTGCTAAGTGCATTTTTCAAGTCCAACGGCATGACTCGAAACTGCTATTGGCCGCCATCTGGAACTGAAAAGGCTGTAAACCGTTTGGCCAATAGCTACTTTTAAGGTTGACTGTCGAGAAGATGGGCACTTCCCAAGTCTTTAATAGTCTCTTAGATTAGTGGCAGTGGTGAATCCACATCTTACGTGAAGTCATTCAGGCACCAGAATTCTAAACAAAAACGTGGTGAAGAGTACTTCTTCTTAATAATGACCACCGGAGAGTTATACAGTGATGTTGAGGGCTCTATCACCTCCTGCCTCAGCATCTCTTCCACTTGTTCTCTTAAAATCCATTTCTTTTCTTTGCTGTACCGGTACATTGGTAAATGAAATGGCTGGCTTCCTTCCCGAAGTCGGATCTCATGTACTGCTGACCAAGCTGGCTGCAAGGGAGTGTTATAAAATACTCTCTGGTGCTGCTTCAACACCGTCTCCAATCTTGTCTTTTCCTGAGGGGGTGCTGTACTTTTCACAGCTGACCATTCCAATTTCAATGCTGCAGGTTTGGGTTGATCGTGCCAAAAAACGGTTTTGCGGGTTTCCTTGCCCAGATGAAGGCAGTGACGATTGTAGTCCAACACAGCTAGTTGCTTCTTTAGCCAGTCGTGTCCTAAGATGATTTCTTCCCGAAGCCCCAGGACTAGCAGAAGAGCTGTGGGAATTTTTGTGCCACTGCAGTGAAGCTCTATTTGCACCACTCCTCTATTATGGCAGGAAGTAGAATTCAATGCCAGATCTATCTTGATGTTTGTGTTGGAATTGGCTTCACAACTGTAGTCCAACACAGCTTGTTGCTGCTTGCAGTGAAAGTCGAATCTGAGGTCTGAGCTGCTCCAACAGTATTGGTAGGAAGGCAACTTCACTACCGGAAGCTAGTCAGTAAATGAGTTTCCTCTTCTGCAACAGAAAAAGCTGCGCTGATTCATCGGGGCCCTTGGGTTCGTTCTGATCTCTTCATTCGTTCTGTTTAAATGGATGATGGTCTATATTGTAATGGTCCAGAATTGATAATAAAAAGAAAAAAAATTTATATTGTAATAGTTTACATTTAAAGTTTAAATATTGTTTCTTATTGAAGCATATTACTTTTGATTTATTAATTTTACTCTTTAAAAATTGAAGATGTTTATGCTGCAATTTTTAAATAATTTAAAATTAGAATATGCATTATACCATTTAACCCTGAAGTAAAGAAAAATTGAATTTCTACACATGAGGAGTAAAAAGGAAATAAAGAATGGGGTTACATGTACTGTATATGTAACACCACATTACAAGGGAGTACATGTAATACTAAAAACTTTTCTAAGTAGTTGACCTTTAATCAGTATATCCATCAACTCCTTTAGTTTACCTTTGCAATTACATCAGGGCAGTGGTAGTGTTTCTGTCCAGGTAGTAATGCTTCTTGAATTTCTTTCCACTTGAATTGCATGTGAATGTGATGAACAAATCTGAGCTATCACAGTGTCAGATGTTAAGATGTTTGTCATTACATCTTGAGCTCGCTCCTGCATATACCATGGACCTCCTGTGAAAGAAGTCAGTAGCGCAACTATTCTTCCCAGATGATCAGCTTGGACATCATGTCTTCCTACAGTGTCTTTCCGATAACTAGTTATCTGCCTTCTTTCTGACCCCGTAGGGGAAGATACCCACCATGTGACAGTTGTGGTTACCACACCACCCCCTCCATACCTAGCCTTTATGGGCTTTACCAGAAGTTATCTTCAAAACCTCGGCAAAAGGCATCTCTCAGCCTTGTTCTTGCCTCAGTCAGGATGCCAATGATGCTAATGCCACATAAAAAATTCTTATTGATTTAATACTATCCCTAAAAAAACAACAAAACTAAAAATAAAATGCATCTTACATTAGTCTCAAACAAGACTAAGTAAGCAAAATAAGGAAAGGAACTGAAATCTACTACCTACCCAAAGGTAAAAGAAGTGAGTTCAACATGCAATTACAATAAAATAGACCCACAACAAAAACTTAGCAACTACAAAACAAATAAAAGAAGAACGCGGTAAAGCCCATACTTCACCCTAAATGCCCTCGGTAATCCTTCTTTTGCGAAATAGTGTATGAAATTCTTAACTATTATCCATTCGGCCTGGTTTCACCAATTGACAAGGAGATCCAGCGCTGACCCGATAATATTGAACCAACAGATAGTCTCCATACACATTATCTCATACTTTGAATAAATGTACAGAACATGATGTACATCGTCCAATTGTCTACATTTCAGATACATTCCTGAGTTCACCAGGCCGAACCTCAGCAGCCTGTCCCAGAAAGTGTCATGGCCAGAAAGATATTGCATCATGTACTTATTCAGATGTACCCAAAAAGCACTTGCAAACTAACAACATCAGGAAAGAGACCATGTGTACAACGTTCACCCTCTGCCTCATCCCATCTGGCCTGCCACAAAGCATAACCATGTTATTCAATTTCCCAAACTTTGTCAGAAGTTAATTCACTTACTGAAAAAGAATTTGGATGATAAGAATAGTTTTTTTATAATCTGAACTTATACTATGTTAAACATGTGGGGGGTAGAGTATATGATTGTTTAAACATAAAAAATGAACTATTCATGATAAAAGGGATGAAAAACAAAATTTTCAAATTAATTCCAAAACATTTTTAGAAGCAAACAATTTTATCTAAGCAAGGGTCACCGAATGATAACAGTGACATTAAATCACAACAAACTTGGTTCAAGGCTGACAAAACTCATTTGCTGTGACTTAGAATAGGGTTTAGTAAGCTCTGCTTCTACCTGCAGTGGTATGCAAGCTTTGATGTAACAATTATGGATCTATGTTAAAAGAATAACACGAAAATAATAAAAAATTATCCTATATAACAAGTTAAGTGCTTTACTACTACTAACTACAATTATTATTCATTAAAACAAAACATATGAACCCTATTTAAAAAAATTCAATTTCAGTAAACCTGGTTTCAGAAAAATATGTTACAACTGTATAAAATCAACAAATTTATATAATTCTAATAAGAAGATAATAATACACAACTTTATTTACCTCAGGATTATCCAGTTCCGTGCTGTAAGCATTTGTTCTAGAGATAGTATTGCTTTCATCAGTCGTCAATGACTGATCATATTGCTGCATAACATCTTTTAGGTTTGTTGTTTTTAGGGTTGATCCAGTAACATTATTATAACTTCGAAGAAGTGAATCATAACTTTGTTGTGGTAAACTAACATCTGTACTTACAGGTGATGATTTTATACCACTGGTTTTACCATGATGTTCTTCAAGTGAACTGACAGCTTTGACGGCATCAATTGGCTGTACTAATTCACTGTTATCAGTACTTTCTGCAACAACTGATGGCGCATTAATCTGCAACTGAAAAATTTCCTCAACTTCTAATTCACTCACATCTCTCGCTAGATCTTCAACTTCTTCACAACTATTTTCAGCATTCATTTTAATCTGTAAAGGAGACTCATTAACAGGTGTACCTAGTATAATTTTGAGAGCTTCTTCTTCATCGACTATCAACTTTGGATTCTTAATACGATTTGTATAACCATATATAGATATCGAATGAGTGGCGCCATCATTTAATTCACTGGAAACATCTTCTTCTGAAGTAAGAGTTTGAGCAACATCGGTACCAGAAGTTATGGGACAAGATCTTAAAGGTGCAGTAGAAATACCTGCCATTAACAATGGCATATTTGTCCAAATATTCAATAGACTAGAATTGCAAGCAAAGCAAAACGAACATGTTTCAATTCCTTCAATAAGCTGTTTAGCCAAATCTAATTTCTCAGAATCTCTCAAAAATGCATTATTATTGTAGTATGGTTTTAATGCAGCATTATCCACAGTCATAGAATATAAGTAACTAGACAGAAGGCATTCATTTAATGCTAAACGAAGCCAAGCTCTACCTCTGCCAACATCAGTTGTCACCTGTGACAAACTACTAATCTAAAAAAGAAATGAACAGTTTGTAAGGAAATAAAATTTATACTTGAAATAAATTGAGTTTAAATGTATGATTACATAATAAAATCAATTTTTCATCCTATAAAATTTTTTTAAAAATTCAGTTTTTAAAAATACATAATAAAATCAATTTTTCATCCTATAAAATTTTTTTAAAAATTCAGTCACCATATCTGCAATGATTATTCCTTTAAAATATTATAATAGGTAATTTAAATTCATGATACCTATTTGATATGACATTTTCAAATTCTATAGAAAATAAAAATTTACCACGTTTTTTCCTAAATATTTACATGCTTGATCAGAGTTCAATTTAAAAAATAAATACTTTAAAACTAATTCTTAAGATTCTGCTAGTATTCCATTAAACTGTGACATCTTAATGTACTATATATCCAAGAAAATATATTTATCAGTAAACATACCACTAAAATTTTTATATCCCTTCTCCTGCAAATCCTACAAATCAAATATCTACAGCAGCAGATTATTTTGCCATTACTGCCTTTTCAAAACACATAATAATTATGTAATTTAAACAGAAACAAGCAGGAACTGATGGCAAATTAAAATTAAGCTGTCATTTTCCATAAAAATTTATACAGATACATGACTGATAAAAATTTCTCACCCTATGAAACCTTTAACAAACAATCTAAGAAAAAGCTTTACCTAATGATCAATGACAAACAAATTTATATTTTCCATTTGCTACAGAGTATTCAGAAAGTTACTGTATACTAACTTTATAGAGTGATAACAATGTTTGATGCAGTAGTGTAGGAAGATAGAAGATAAAACAGTTGCTTTTGGAGCCACAGTGTTTAATAAATGTTAAAGTTGTCAGCAGTGTTTTGGTTCTTTTACATGTAGAATGCATTTTTCTTACTGATTATTTCTTTCATAAAGGTGAATAGATATTGTGAAGCAGAAGTTTTCTCAGCAATTTTCAAAATCCCTCATCTTACATCACAATGCAGTTTGAATTCTTATAAAAGGTTCTGTGAACTAATCCCCAATCTCAGATACCAAATGCAATGGAACACAGTATATACCGAATAAACAGAAGCAACTAGAGATTCTGGATGCTGTTAAATAAGTTAATTAAAATAAGTTTTTTTAAAGTGAGAATAGAAGCACAAAATCAATTTGCAACTGCACAAAATAAATAAAACTGTAAGATAGACATCAAAGTTTTCCATAGTGAATAAAAATTACAAGAAAGTGATGATAAAAAAGACTACATTAAGGTGAACAGTTTCATTCAAGATAAATTGTAAGCTACATCCTTTACAATCTGTTTGGATATAATAATTCCCACATTAAAAGATTTTGGTCATCACAGAATCCTCATAATTCACACGACTGGCTTGTAAGTTAAAATTGGAGTGAAAGGTTAAATTTTCTACAAGTTGCATTGCCAACTCTCATATTGTTTGAAGAGAAAGTGACCAGTTTGAAATTTTTTAAACACACTTAAGCTGTGGACTCAGAAGTAGAGATACATTACAGTAAGTTTCAATAAGATTCCACTATAGAATACACAAGCGTATCAATAACATTCTCATACTGTCTGTGAAGATCAAGTAATCTGAAGGGGCTTGTAGCATCTTGAGAACCAGATATGAATTCACTAGATTTCTTATTGTGTGGAGTAGCAGAATAAACAGTGCATAGCAACTACATGTCCTTTAATAACTGAAATTCAAGATAACTGTATACCATTACAAATATAAATTATAAATAAAATAATAAATCTAATCATCTGCAAACATCTATTATCTATTAGTTTTTGTAATTATTAAGCAATAAATTTTAGCGAACAATAATGTTCTGAACACTCTGTATTATAACAGTATTTTTTTATGGATGTAACAACTTACCCTTATATTAAAACTGGGCAGTTTTATACTAAACCAACTGAAAAAGCTTTTTACAATCTTTTCAATATTATGATTTCTGAATATAAGAACAATGGTATTTTCATGCTGTTCTAGCTCATGTCAATGAAAAAAGCCTAAATCAACATAAGCTGGGAAATTATGACAATTATTAACAAATTTTAATATAATGTATTCTAGTGTAAATAATACATGTATTTAGTATTGCAATTTATTTAGTATTTAGAATACACTGATAATAAATGTATTTTAGTAATGAAAATGCATCACAGCATGAATCCCCAAACAGCAAACTAATATGTAATTAAACAAATCTAATACTAATTGCATTTTATAAAAATTAGCATTATTCTATTATCTATTATTTTATATTAATATTTTCTATACAAATAATTTTTAATTACATTGTAGATTGAACAAATTATAAAAAAATATAAATCTTATTAAATGCTACAAACTGCTACCATTCACAGTATGCAACTCTGACAGTACTTTTATGAAATTTAAGGAAAAAATCAGTAAGCATCATATAGAATTTTCACATAATCATAAATATAATTTGGCATAAGATAAAAGAACCTTTTCTTTCTTTCATGAATTATCTGCAAAGCTACTCTCCCTCTTCATCATTCAATAATCTTTTGCTGTTATTAAGCATCACTCGCTCTCACAAATATTACACTCTTGAGTAATATTTGCGACATTTTATTTAACAAATGTACAGAATTTTCCAGACAATATAGTTAACACTGAAATCCCAAGAAACTTGTTCTAAGGATGATCATTTACGTTAGATCCATAGGCTGATCAGAATAATAATTTGAATAAGCTAATCAAAATAATCATTGAATATCATCACACCCCACAGAACCTTTCTGCAGAAAATGGATCAGCCACCACCTTCATTTCACATACAAGGCAAAGGAGGCTATAGATGGAATTACTCAGAAGAGTGATTATCTTTAGGTTAGTCAGAAGACTCAGCTTCCTAATTTCATGTCGCAATAAACAGCCCCTGTAATGCCCAGCATGTCTGTTGGGTAAAGGCCAGTTTCTAGTCTCATTGTTAAAGAAAAGGCTATCTATATTGTGATGCTATTTATATGAATATGTGCTTATGATATTTTCAAATTGTACGGAGCTAAACCAATTTTACTGAGAACTTCATCTAGAACATGATAAAAACTCGTATGGTAAAATATAAACCAAGAAAAAGTTGTTACAAACCTGTCTAATAACATCTCTATGTGAAAATATAAGAAGAGGTGCCCAAAAATTAGGATCAGGTCGCTGTTCGAGATCAGTAACAATCACTTGTGACATTCTGTTCATTAAAGTTTCTTTCAAGCCATGAATAAAGATAGCTTCCAGTACTGTAGACAAAAAGCTGGCTGAAGTATCACTGTTACTTTCAGCCGGTCTAACATCCGCTTGTACTTCCTTCACTGCAATAACCAACTGTGATAACAAAGCATCCTTCACAATATTATCATCACTTTGTCTAAAAAATGAGTCCATTGTTATTTTTGTATCTATCAACTTAAATCAGATTTTAAAATTGTACAACCATTTATAAACACACACATAAAGATCAGGAATTCCTAAATTCTGGGTATATGCCAGAAATGCCATTAATTATAACGGCATTAACCCATGTTTCAATAATAATTCAGTAGTTTCCATCAACGCACTACCTTCTCTAATCACTTTGAACTTCCCTTGAATGCTTAAATCAACAATAGTCGAACCAGCTCTACTCAAAGAAGATTGTTCTAGATTTCCTCCATCAAATACAGCAGACAAATGAGGCCAAACAGGCATAAATTCACAAGGTACTAAGGTGCTTGGATTATTACTTATGTTTGCACTGGTTAGTGCTAAAGGTCGACCTAACCTATTAACAATTTCTTGTATAAGCCAATAACATGGTATACGTATTCCAACCTTATCTGTATTTGGATTAAGTGATGGGTTTAAAAGGTGAGTTCTTTCTAAAATTATTGTCACTGGTCCAGGTAAGAGATCTGTGAAAAGCTCAGATGGTATATTTGTTACAACACCCCAACTACTAATATTTTCAATTTTATCTAGACAAATCGCTACTGGTTTTTTTAAATCCCTTATCTTTATCTGATACAAAGCCTTTACAGCCTCATCATTCTGAACATCACATGCAAAGCCATAAACTGTGTCTGTTGGAAGTGCTATAACTCCACCATCTTCTACAAAATTAACAGCAAGTTCAACAGCGTCTTGTTTTACGTCTGCAAGCCTAACAAAAACAAACATATTCTCAATTAGCAACTGTCATTTTGACAAACTTAAATAAACAGTATTAATGTTTCAAATGTTATCCAGTTTTTTTATTCTACTGAAATAATTAAGTTAATATAATTAATATTAATCACCAAATTTATAAAAACTAAAATAAATTTAAAAAATTTATTCACATAACACCCATTCCTTCATACAGAAATAACTACAATTTTCTAAGGTTATTTTATATCGGCAAGTTCATTCATTCAATACCACATGTAAGTTCAAGTGCCATTAAATCATATCAAAATAAAACCATTACTATAAAAAAAACCATATAAGAATAACAATTAATCCCATTTTTACCTCTATACAGAAGTTTAATATTTGGTTTACAGTGTGGAATGCCCCAGTAAAGGGCAATATTTAGAAAAAATGTACTGTATTATAATAAATATAATGTAACAATCTTTAAAAAGAAAAAATAGTTTCAAAGATTGTGTCACCTTATATTTGAATCCACCACTTGTAAAATATAATTGTAGAGACAAATTAATATCACATATGAATATTATGATAATTTTTTTATTAATTTCAATACATATATTTTTAATCACTCTTCACTTAAAGTGAAATTGTGGAAAGACAAAAAGAAAAACAATTTCCATTAAAAATATTTGCGTACAATAACTTCAAGTATGATTTTGTAATAAACAGTAACCAAAATTACAACCTTTTATTATAACTACACTTCTTTCCTAATTACTAAATGATAACATAATATCTTTCAATGTTTATTTTAGAAGCTCAGTTTACTGTTTTAGTTTTATGTGTTTTTCACAACAAATAAGAGAACTTACTCCATAAGTTAGTTATTGTTAAGTTAAAAAAATGAGTGATGAAATTAGAGATAGTACTGAAGGGCAAGTCGATTTGGGTCTCTGATAAATTACAATTCCAATTTTACATTAACAGTTGTTGGTGAAGCTGAAAGAACAAATAACTACAAACTTTCAATAAAGTATAATGCTACAGTAACTGACATTAGACAATGGTGACAGCAGAAAAATCAATTATTAATATGTCATTCAACAAGAAAAGCATTTCAGGATACTAACAAAGAGTGGTACAAGGAAGTAAATAAAAAGAAGTGGCTGAATGCATAAATTGAAAGCATTAGTTTGAACAATAATACAGTTAATGAACAAAAGAAAAAATAAAGACATTTAATTTAGCAACACTTAAATTTTCATAAATACTTTCATAAAATATTTTTATTTTTATTTTTTATTTATTTTTTTTTTTTCATAAAATATTGTCATAAATCTTATTTTATATGATTTCATGGAAAAATAACTAACACTGGAAAACTACAGTAGAAATTTAAACATTTTACACATACCTATAAATTTACAAGCCTTATATATAACATTAACAATTATTACACAATAGTTGGAGAGACTGGAATGCAAGCATCGGAAAAGGCAAGAAAGAAAATATTGTAGGTGAATATGGGCTGGGCAAAAGATATGAAAGAGAGGGACCAACTAATTAAGTTTTGCACAAAGTATAATTTAGTAATTGCCAATATCTGGTTTAAAAATCATAATAGAAGAATATACACATGGTAAAAGCCAGGTGATACTGCAAGGTATCACCACATAGATTATATCATGGTTAAGCAAAGATTTACAAATCAACTCGTCGACTGCAAAGCATATCCAGGAGCAGATACTGATAGCGACCAAAATTTAGTGATAATGAAATGTAGATTGGGGTTTAAAAACCAACAGAAAAAGTGCCAGATGGATTGGTGGAATTTAGAGAAGCTTGAGGAACAGGAGGTAAAGAAGATTTTTGAGGAGGACATCGCAAGAGGTCTGGGTAAAAAAGATAAGTTAGGAAGTGCAGAAGAATGGGAGAATATAAAAAAGGAAATTCTTAAATCAGCAGAAGAGAACTTAGGCGGAACAAAGAGAACTGGTAGAAAACCTTGGATATCAGAGGATATATTGCAGCTGATGGAAGAACGTAGAAAATATAAGTATGCTAGTGATGAAGAAAAAGGAATTATCAACAATTAAGAAATACTACAAACAGGAAGTGTAAGCTAGCAAAAGAAGAGTGGATTAAAGAAAAGTGTTCAGAAGTGGAAAGAAAAGGCATTTGATAACATAGACGAATAAAAGGTTTAGAATTTAAAAAAATTTAGAGTTCAAGTATAAAAATTGCTAACATTTATAGGAACCAAACCGCAACAGTAAAGATTGAAAAACATAAGAAAGAAGCAGTAATAAAAAAGTGAGTCCGACAAGGATGTTCCCAATCCTTATTACTTTTTAATCTTTACATAGAACTAGCAGTTAATGATTTTAAAGAACATTTTTAAAAGTGGGAAACCTTTGATTTGACAACTTCTTTCCATAATCTTGAGTTATTGTAGTCCAGTTTTGATGTTAAAAACTGGACCACAATAAATTCATATGAGTTTACAGGAAGTTGCATCGATTCGAGCAAATTCAGATATGAGGAAATTTCATTAATAAATTTGGTTTAAGTACCTGCGGATTCTCTTTTCATAGAATCTGATCTTAAAATGCACACAACATTATGAAATGCAATAATATATTTGTTATCTAATCATGTTTTTAATAATTCTAGAGCATTAACATAATTTTCATTTGTTATTAGTAGATTTTTAATGATATCTAACTAAGGCTTTAACCTTCAAAGAGGAATGTAAATAGTGTAATTTTTTAATATTAGATATATCATCTCTATTATGTACTAAATCAATAAGTATATTAAAACAGTGCTGCCACTCTAACACATTAACTCTAAATAAAGATATATTAATGGGTTGTAGTTACGTTTGTTTAAATGTTATATTTGAACTAAATTCTTGATTATTATTTATTAAATGTTGCAATTTGGACTCTATAGTACACAAATCTTCTTCGACTTGTATAAGATCCGAAGCTAAAACATCAACAAAATATTGCAATTCAATTTCTGATTGAATGGTGTCATATTTGCTTTGCAATTTTCCTTATTTTAATTTGTAAGGTAGGAATATCTAGACTACTTAAAAATAGGGCAATAGACAAATTCAATTAATAAGAGTAATAAAAATGGTGAGAATTTATAAAGAGTAACAAAAAAAGTAAAGTAAAAAAAGTAAGTAAAACAAATTGTTAGGGATATAGGATGTATGGAGTATACCGAAATGAAACGACTAGCACTAGGTAGGTAATCTTGAGAGTTGCATCAAACCAGTCAGTCAAATAGCTGAGGACAAAAAAAAATATTACACTGATTTATTTAATCAAAAACAGAAAAAAAAACAATATTTTTTTATTATAATTATTTACATAATTATTTACCTTTTTATAATATATATATATATATATAAAATAAACTAAATAAAGCTCAATCATTTTTTTTCACAAAATAAGTCAAAAGTTTAAAAAAACGTCATCAATAAATATCAAATTTTAAAAACAAATTGTCATTTAAAACTACTTTTATGGAAATAAAAACATACATAATTTTGATTGTACATAAAATTATCTCATAATTTTTGAATAATTATTACACAAAATCCTTTTCTTGAAACAAATTAATTGATTGAAAGTTAAATAAAATATATATTAAAAAAAAAGACTTACTTAAAATATTTCATTTTATACTCTTACTTACACTTGCTCAAATGAACTGATGAAATTTATAAACACTGAAAATTACAATCAAATATTAGATAATAAATATTATATGATTTGATAAACATGTCATTAAAACACTATGGAACTCGAGAGATAATGACTGCATAACATTATAAAAAACTAAAATTACATAATAGGTCCATAGCAAAGTTATTTACTCAATAATACACAAATTATTACCAAACACTTGCAATCGGTAAATAAAACAATTTTTTTTTCAAATTTTCTTAATTAACTGATGTTTAAACTTTTGCATATCTTAAAAAATTATGCTATGTAAAATTGATAAAATTACCTGAAACAAATACTCAACATTTACTGATGTTTCATCAGAAGCTACAGAAAATTATTAATAACTTAATTCACCAAATTTTTAAGTGTTGATATAACTGTTTTACTTGAATGACATATTGTTCACGTATGCACAACTGCCAATACACATACAATAATAATAAGTAAATTTCTATGTACATTAACTTACGATCAGTGCTACTATTACACCCGTTTCAGTTCCATAAAAACTTATTTTCAATACTTATTTTTACAATATGTTGTAAAAATTCATTATTGGGTATGCTTTAAAAGATGTGTATAAATCATTTACTCCCTCTATGAATCATGAAACCTTACCATTGGTGAGGGGGCTTGAGTGCTCAGTGATACAGAGTAGCTGGACCGAAGGTGCAACCATATCGGACAGGTATCTGTTGAGAGCCAGACTAAGGAATGAATCCTGAAAGAGGGCAGCAGCTCTTTCAGTAGTTGTTAAGACGTTTGTTTAGTTCAGGACGACTTAAACGGCCATATC
The DNA here is from genome assembly GCF_047948215.1 of Lycorma delicatula. Classification (NCBI taxonomy): domain Eukaryota; kingdom Metazoa; phylum Arthropoda; class Insecta; order Hemiptera; family Fulgoridae; genus Lycorma; species Lycorma delicatula. Next base: position 12,656,164 of record NC_134458.1, on the reverse strand, counting down.
AACATCATTCAGTTCTCTGAGTACTGCGCAGCTGAAAGCAATGGAAAACTACAGCTGCTTTTTTTTTCCAAGAAAATGTAGCTCTCTGCATTTTCATATAGCAATGATGGAGGCGCCTTCCTTGGTAAAATATTATGGAGGTAAACTAGTCCTCCGTTCGGATCTCCAGATGGGGGACTACTAAGGAAGGGGTCACCAGAAAATTAAAAAGTAACATTCTACGAGTCGGAGCGTGGAATGTTAGAAGTTTAAAAAAGGTTGGTAGGTTAGAAAATTTAAAGAGGGAAATGGATAGGATAAATGTAGATATAGTAGGAATTAGTGAGGTTCAATAGAAAGAGAAAAACGACTTTTGGCCAGGTGATTTTAGAATAATTAACTCAGCTTCAAATAATGGGCAGGCAGAAGTTGGTTTCAAAATGCATAGCGACAGAATCATTGTAATAAGGACAAAATCAAAACCTAAATCGACAATGATTGTTAATGTCTATATGCCTACACGCACCCATGATGATGATGAGGTAGAGTGTGTATAAGAAGAAACTGACGAAGCAATTAAACACATAAAAGAGGATGAAAATTTAATAATAGTTGGAGATTGGAATACAAGCATTGGAAAAGGCAAGGAAGGAAATATTGTGGGTGAATACAGGCTGGGCAAAAGATATGAAAGAGGGGGACCAACTTATTAAGTTTTGCACAAAGTATAATTTAGTAATTGCCAATATCTGGTTTAAAAATCATAATAGAAGAATATACACATGGAAAAAGCCAGGCGACTCTGCAAGGTATCACATAGATTATATCATGGTTAAGCAAAGATTTAGAAATCAACTCATACACTGCAATACTTACCCTGGAACAAATATTGATAGTGACCATAATTTAGTAATAATGAAATGTAGATTGGGGTTTAAAAACCTGAAGAAAAGGTGTCAGATGAATCGGTGGAATTTAGAGAAGCTTGAGGAAGAGGAGGTAAAGAAGTTTTTTGAGGAGGACATCGCAAGAGGTCTGAGTAAAAAAGATAAGGTAGAAAATGTAGAAGAAGAATGGGAGAATGTTAAAAAGGAAATTCTAAAATCTGCAGAAGCAAACTTAGGCAGAATAAAGAGAACTGGTAGAAAACCTTGGGTTTCAGACGATATATTGCAACTGATGGATGAACGTAGAAAATATAAGAATGCTAGTGATGAAGAAATTAAAAGGAACTATCGACAATTAAGAAATACTATAAACAGGAAGTACAAACTAGCGAAAGAAGAGTGGATTAAAGAAAAGTGTTCAGAAATGGAAAGAGAAATGAACATTGGTAAAATAGACAGAACATACAGGAAAGTTAAGGAAAATTTTGGGGTACATAAATTAAAATCTAATAATGTGTTAAACAAAGATGGTACACCAATTTATAATACGAAAGGTAAAGTCGATAGGTGGGTGGAATATATTGAAGAGTTATATGGAGGAAATGAATTAGAAAATGGTGTTATAGGGGAAGAAGAGGAAGTTGAAGAGGATGAAATGAGAGAAACAATACCGAGATCTGAATTTAAGAGAGCACTGACAGGCTCCTGGATTAGATGGAATATCTGTAGAATTACTGCGCAGTGCAGGTGAGGAAGTGATTGATAGATTATACACACTGGTGTGTAATATTTATGGAAAAGGGGAAGTTCCATCAGACTTCAAAATAAGTGTTATAGTCATGATAGCAAAGAAAGCAGGAGCAGATAAATGTGTAGAATAGAAGTGCAGATAGAAGTGTTACGAGAAGACCAATTTGGTTTCAGGAAAAGTATAGAGACAAGGGAAGCAATTTTAGGCCTCAGATTAATAGTAGAAGGAAATTAAAGAAAAACAAACCAACATACTTGGCGTTTATAGACCTAGAAAAGGCATTCGATAACATAGACTGGAATAAAATTTTCAGCATTTAAAAAAAATTAGGGTTCAAATACAGAGATAGAAGAAAAATTGCTAACATTTACAGGAACTAAACAGCAACAGTAATAATTAAAGAACATAAGAAAGAAGCTGTAATAAGAAAGGGAGTCCGACAAGGATGTTCCCTATCCCCGTTACTTTTTTATCTTTACATAGAACTAGCAGTTAATGCTGTTAAAGAACAATTTAGATTTGGAGTAACAGTACAAGGTGGAAAGATAAAGATGCTATGATTTGCTGATGATATAGTAATTCTAGCTGAGAGTAAAAAGGATTTAGAAGAAACAATGAATGGCATGGATGAAGTAATACGCAAGAACTATCGCATGAAAATAAACAAGAACAAAATGAAAGTAATGAAATGTAGTAGAAATAACAAAGTTGGACCAATGAATGTGAAAATAGGAGGAGAAAAGATTATGGAGGTAGAAGAATATTGTTATTTGGGAAGTAGAATTACTAAAGATGGACGAAGCAGGAGCGATATAAAATGCCGAATAGCACAAGCTAAACGAGCCTTCAGTCAGAAATATAATTTGTTTACATCAAAAATTAATTTAAATGTCAGGAAAAGATTTTTGAAAGTATACGTTTGGAGTGTCACTTTATATGGAAGTAAAACTTGGACAATCGGAGTATCTGAGAAGAAAAGATTAGAAGCTTAAAATGTGGTGCTATAGAAGAATGTTAAAAATCAAATGGGTGGATAAAGTGACAAATAAAGAGGTGTTCCGGCAAATAGATGAAGAAAGAAGCATTTGGAAAAACATAGCTAAAAGAAGAGACAGACTTATAGGCCACATATTAAAGCATCCCGGAATAGTCGCTTTAATATTGGAGGGACAGGTAGAAGGAAAAAATTGTGTAGGCAGGCCACGTTTGGAATATGTACAACAAATTGTTAGGGATGTAGGATGTAGGGGTATACCGAAATGAAATGACTAGCACTAGATAAGGAATCTTGGAGAACTGCAATAAACCACTCAAATGACTGAAGACAAAAAAAAATCATTTAATCATATTTTATGGAATAATTATTAAAAAGCCAAAGTGAAGATTGGAAAGATAAAAGAATTTTACTCAAATAAGGAGTGTACAAACTTATTGTTTGACTCTTTTTTTTTTTTAATATGAAAAAAAAAACAAGAGTTCCATCTTCTCCAATTTTGTTCAATTGACCATAACTGAACAGGTCACCTTCCAACACTGAAACGAAGATGTTGAAATAACTGTTCTTAATTCTCACGAAAGGGTATGGAAGATAAATAACTTCATAAAGTTTTTATAATAAAACTGCAATATATGTATAATTTCTACTAGAAGACAAGTAGCCACACTTGCACAAATACAAACATAAATCAATTACGTATATGCTCATATAATATAACACCAGCGAATATGTATTTTTAAATTTAAACAGTAATTAATAGTAGTCTTCAGTTTATTTGGATCATTCGAGTTTACTTTATTAATAATATCTGTAATTACTAACATGATATAAAAAAATAATAATTAAGAGATAGTCAGTTCAATAAATGGTTTTTAATAAATTAAGAGTGAAGAAAAATGTACTAAATTTGAATTTATTGTAGTATTTTTTTTTCTAATTATTGAACAAAAAAAAAGAAAACACTTTCTAAACACTTTACAAAATTTTCATATCAAACAAGTCATGGAAAAAGATAATAAAAGAAAAAAAAGGCAAAAAAGGATGAAAATTAACAACTATCAATGATTCAATATAACCATCATGCATGATATTATCAATGGTAACTATCTGCCCTAAGGTAGGTCCTTTGCATCATGTCAATCTCCAATCTTCTCTATTACTAGCAAACTTGATCGTGATATCTCCCATTTTATTTCTGGTCATCTATAATATTTACTATTTTCCAGCCTCTCTGTACTGCACCTTCTAACAATCCTTCTAGCATTGTTTTAATTAATTCTTCTATCATACGTTCAAGTAAGATAGCTTTCCTATTTTGAAATGTCCTGATTAAGTTTCTATTCTTGTTAACTCTCCTTAATACTTTTTCATTTTTCACTTTGTTCTTTAAATCTTCATTCAACTCCTCAATACCCACATTTTAGATATCTACACCATTTCTTTTTCCCTTTTTCAGAATTTTCATATTCAATCCATACAGAAGTACACCCTAAATACAATGCTTTACAAGATGCATTCAACACAACTCAATCTTACTACATAACAGCTATTTCTGTTAAATACTTAATATAGCCATTACTATTCTCAATTTTACTTTGTTTTCACTTTTGCTATCTTCTGTTAATATGGTGCCTAAGTATTTGTACAGTTTTACTTATTCAATTCTACCTTCTTTTATACATATTCACTGCTTACTGTTTCCTAACCTCATTACTTTAGCTTACTAGCATTAATTTTCATCCCATATTCTTTATAATTCTTCTAATTTTGGAATCATTTGTTAAATATTCTGTCCTATCCTTCATCTCCTTTGTAAAAAAAGGAAAAAGAAAACACCTTTTCTGCAAACCTTATATAATTTATCCTCCTTCCTCCAACTCAAATTCCTTCATCTTCTTCAAGACACTTTTTATCATATCTTCAATAAACAATATGGTCGATGACAGGCAGCACTCTTACCTTACTCCTCTTCCTAAGTTAAACTACTTAGTTCGAGCATCCTTTATTTTCATAGCTGTTTTCTAATCCAAGTAAATGCTTTAATTAACCTTAACTTTCCAATTTATTCTATGGCTTCATAATATGTCCATTACTTTATCCCATTTAACATGGTAAATTTTTTTTCTTCAGTTTCTGTAAAACATGAACTTATTCCTTTACCTTTTTCCACATAACTTTCATCAATAGTTCTTATTAGTCTAACTGTATCCTTTACTCCTTTCCCATCCTGAATCCATATTATACTTCTGTAAACATTTGCTGCATTTTTTAACTCGTCTTCAGTTTGGAATTTTCAAAATATTTTTATTGGATATGAAATTAAACTAACTGTCCTACAATCATGATGCTTTACTGCACCATGCTTTTTTGGAATTGGCATCAACATTGAGTTAAGAACATCTTCTGGCCAAACACCACTATTGTAGATTATAGCATAAAGTTTTACCATATCTTTTTATTTCCACATCTAATCAATCTTTTTAATTAAGACATTTAATCATTTCTATTGGCAGCTCATCTACTCCCAGCTGTTCTATTCTTCTTTTACTGCTCGTATATTTTCCTGTTTTATTTAAAAGAGAAAGATTACGCTACCAATTGCATATGTGTCTTTACTATGTAACTTCATTCCTTTCAGACTCTGTTGTTCATAGACTATTTCTGTCAACTTGCTTAAATTTCTTTTATTTTACTTAGTTTCTGAGAAGAACTGATTTCCCAACTAAACAATCATTACCGACATATCAAATTACTCCCACTATTTCACCAACCAGTTCCAGTATTTTTTATTATAATTGTATTATTTAAATATAAATTAAAACATGTAACTTAGATAAATTTCCTTTTTCTCACAATAAACTGAAAGCACACATTAAAAATAGTTAAATTAAAAACTTACCAATATTTATGGAAAGTTTTTTTAAAATAACAAAAAAGGAAAAACACAAAAATTATAAAACTGACCCAAGGACTAAAGAGGAGACTCTTAAGAAACTAACATTTAATCAATAAAGCAACCTTTATTTTTATTCATATGATATATTACAACCGGATTTATAAGAGAAACATTATATTTATTCCCACTCTTTCCTGTTTCTCAAAGTTTACTTTTTACAGCTATCAAGCCCAACATAATTATTCTTTAACATCTATCAATTAACACGACGTAACTGTTTAAAAATATCAACTTTAATTACAAAACTGATATTATTTTCTACAGGAAAAGAGTACTCAGAACTTTATGTCTTAACACATACATAAATTGTGTGAATGTATTTTTTTAATCTTATTTGGCATTACAGATCCTGTTTTGTCAAATTTATTAGTTATTGTATCTTGTTAACTAATAAAAATTAACTTCTGCACTGAACATTACACTCGCAAAGAAGTAACTGTTCATTATTCTATTCCATATCATACTGAAATAACTATAAAAACATGACACATCATGGCAATGGTTATTTACAGGAGTGACATCTTACTCAGCTTACATACAAACATATACTCTTTTTATTAATACCAAAATTATAGTTTGAGTGATAAAATTTAAATGTACAATAAAAACAAATTTTTCCAACATTAGTGGAATCCTTCATACACAGTTTTCACTGAAGATCTTGTTGGCCTCTGAGTAATTTCTGACAACAGTAACATACAAAACAGTGAAAACATATTCATCAAACATTTCACAGACATAAGAAAATTGTTTATATGATAATCAGAAACTAGATTCAGGTAATATTTTTTTTCAATTATACATAATGTCGAGTTTTCAAATGGACCAATTCATACACATCACCGTGTGGTGGGGCTGCTTATTTTTTACTGAATTATATGGAAAATATCATGAATATTGAGGGAAAGTTTTGTTATACTAAGCCCAACTGCTGCTAATCAGGAACCCTTTAACTAGAAAACATAGGTAGACCCCAAATGCAACTCCATAAGGGGAATTTACTGGTCAAGCATAATTTGAAAAAATTTCAACCAATTCTATTTTATAATAAACATGTATGACTATGTTAAAAAAAAGCTGGCAAAATGTTATAAAGCATAAATAACATCATAGCTCAATGCTATACTGTTTAAATGTCAACAAAAAATCAAGAATCACAAAATATATTTTTTCATGAACATATTAACTAATTACCCAATAAAAAAGTCACTAACTAAGAACTACAGACAATTTAATATTCAACATTAATTATTTTATATTCTACACTATATATAAACAGTATTACAAACTGTCTTGTTAGATATTCCATTCTGTATTAATTTCTGATTATGCTGTGGCTAATATGTATTATATTACGTAAGTACAGGCATAATTTAAGTTTTTATATTTATCATTACTAAAATTTGACCCTCACTAATGCTAACATCCAAAAAACAAGCTAGATAAAACGTATTCTATAGAATTAAAATACCTCTAGCATGAATTAATGAAAAATTAATGTTACTTTATAATCAAATAAATTATTTAAAAGTGGAAGCTATGTATAATTAGTACATGCATGTATGTAATTACATCTACTATTGTAGTATACGTGTGATTATGGGCATTAAATTAATTAAAACAAAAAACTATCTGAAATTCGATGGCATAAAATGTATGTCTGCACGGCACTAATCACAAATATTTTTTTTATTTAAATTTTGTTTGGTTACTTAAGTCATTAGTAAAAACTGCATCAAACACACTACCTTAATTTTGTAATTACTTTTACTGATTGTATTTCGGTATTTAATTCAACAAAACCCTATACGCAAATTTCATAGGTTATGTTATACGTAAAAACACAATCGCTCATAAAATAGACTAATATAACTTTTCTTCAAGATGTCATTAAATTCCCATACATTCAAACAACATAAAACGTATCAAAAATTTAAATTTAAATATTTATTTTACCTGTGGAAGTAATTAATCACTATTTAATAAAAGAAACACAACATTAAAATTTGGAACTAATGTAAATACTTTCAGCAGTAATATTTAACGACTGCACAAACGCAACAAAGAATAATTTTGACAAACTAAAGAAGAAAAATCGTTCATATTGTTATTTTCATTGATAACTATTCATTTTACTACACAACTGACCGACAGTCGGATGTAGTAAATATTTTCGAGAACAAGTCGCTCTACTGAAAGACATGTCTCCTATGATTGCAGTTTTACTCGTACGGTATGAACAACCCAATCTTCTTAAATAGTCAAAAAAAACCGTCGAATAAAAATAATAAATACAGATAAACTTATATTCTGATCAGTATATGATATAGATCTTTATAATATGAATTATAAAAAAACCTTTGCTAGAATTATATAGAAACAATATTGTTTGCTAATGTTTTGCTATTTGTTTGCAATTAAATTTTACGTAATTTTTATTTATATATATAAAATTTGACTTAACCTTTATATATGTATACAAATAGATAACACTAGTCAAAAAATAAACATTTGTGTACCTGAAATCATACATGGTGATTTTAACTAATTTTGGGGTACTGAAGTTACCCAAAGTTAGGGTTGGTCTAGTGGTGAACGCGTCTTCCCCGGCTGGAAGCCGAGAGTTACAGCGTTCAAGTCTTAGTAAAGCTAGTTATTTTTACATGGATTTGAATGCTAGATCGTGGATACCGGTGTTCTTTGGCGGTTGGGTTTCAATTAACCACACATCTCAGGATTGGTTGAACTGAGAATGTACAAGACTCTACACTCATACATATCATCCTCTGAAGTATTATCTAATTGGTAGTACCGGAGGCTAAACAGGAAAGAGAAAGAAGAAGGGGTACTGAAGTCAAAACATTTATCAGAATTTGTGTAAATATTTCATCTTTTTTAGATACATACTTTTTATTTACCAGTAAATGCATAATCACTCTGAAATCAATATTAAAAAAAAAAAATATTTATGGGTACTCATTTAAAATTTGTTTAAATCAACTAAATTTGCATTTATTCAAACACATAAATTTAAATACATTACTACAGTTTTAAAATAACAGTTTCTAAAATTCTAAATCATTGGAAATGTCTTTAAAATAACAGTTTTTAAAAGTTTAAATCACTAGAATTCTTGTACCTTTAATTTTTAAAATATGTTGACAAACGTTTTCACTTGTAAATTGTTTGATCAGTTTTTCTAAACAAAAACCAACAATAGTCACCCATCATTCCAGGATCTCATCTTCCTTGGTACCTATGCTCCATGGTCAGAATATCCTGATGAAAACACTCCTAGCTCATCACTGACAGAGCCCAAATTTTCAGGAATAACATCTAAATGGGAGTGTAGGAAATAAATTTTCAATGACATCCTACATCCTAAATATTTGCAGTTTTCTAACAGCTTATTAAAAAACAAAAAACAACATAGTTTTCATCTTTTCTGTTGCTTAAAAAACTACAAACAATATATTTGAAGGACTTTCATGCAGCTAGTACATATTAACTAAAGTATATTGTAAAAAGTTGAGTCCTTAAGCAAGTTCTTGATTTGCAGACCAATAAATATACCCTCCTTGAGCTTATCATCACTCAATTTAGGAAAACTTATTTTAAAATGTTAAATCCTGGTCCATCTTTGCCTAGTGCCATTACAAAATTTTTCATGATCCCAAGTTTTATGTAAAGTGGCAGCAGTATGATTTTACCACTTTTAATTAATGATAAATGCTTAACATTTTTTCACCAGCCACAAAGTTCTGCCGCAATGGTCAGTTCTTTAATTGATAATGACTTTTTGTATCACAGCTATTGCAAAGACAAAGGAAACAACAATATTTTTTAAACCAAGAAATAACGCAAGCACTTTCAGATCACTGAAAACTTTCCACATATGCTTTTTGTATTTTATTGGTTCTAATATTGCTGCCATAGTTTCATACGTTTTTTCATGTCAACTGCATGAGCTAATGGAATGGGTGGCTGTTTGTTACCATTATACAATAAAACTGCTTTCATGCTAACATTAGAAGTCAATAAAAAGATGCCATTCTTCAGGAATATGCTGAATTCCATGCTCTTTCATCAGGCCATCGATATCAGTATCAAAGCATAATGAATTTTTCATAGTAAAATAAGTTGAAAGAGTTTTATTTCATGTTCTAAACATAGTAACTTTTGTGTTTTTCACTAAAAGATTCCACTGTGGCAGTCTAGACCCCAGAAGTTCAGCTTGCTGCTTTGATAACTTTAAATAACTAAATCATTAAGTTCATGTTGTTGAATTAAATGAAGAGATTTTTCAGCAGATACAGGAAGAAATTCTTCAACATCCTCTACATCATCTGTTTCATTTTCAGATTGTTCTTCTAGCAATGTCAGATTAGATAGTGGTACAGGTACAAGTAACTCCTCTCTGTGTGGTACTGGCTTTATAGCTGAGGATACATCTGCATATTTTATGAACTTTCTATTTTTAAATGAAATATATTTGTCATGCAAAAGTAGCAGTCAGTGAAGTGGTCCTTAGATTCATGTCAAACCATTGGTACAGCAAATGGCATGGCTCGTCGTTTCCCCTTCAATGATTCAGTTAGAGTTATTAAGCACGATATGCCAATAATATTAGGTATCCAGATTTTATCTCGATCCCCGAATGTACAATCAAAATAAAATTTGTAAGCTGTTTTTGTCAATTCAGAAACAGTCTTTCTTTGAGATTTAGGTGTAAATTTACCTCAGACATAACAAAAATTGTCTGAATGATTTGAACCACCCACAAACTTTTGCAGAAGCCATGTTGTAGCAAATAAAAATGAGAAAAATCACTTTTGTATTATAAAAAATTGATTAAAATACAGCAAAACACTAATAACTCTGTAAAACACAACACACAATAAAGATAAGTGAAGGTAGACTGAATAAGACTAAGTTCTGTAGTAGGCAACAACAGATGTCTGTAGGATGTCATCTTACAGACATGTTTGTATGTGTCTTCTTCTCATGATACATTGTATAAATTTATTTTTTCTTTATTAAGCAAGTATGCATATTTTTTAAAAGTAACAATACACAAACTATTCTTAATTATAACCAGTAGTTGATCAAAATGAGTTTATTATAAAAATATTTTACAAATTTATGATTTACATAAAACCTTTCTGTAGTAACACAATCTGAATAGCATATTTGCAGCACCCAAATTACAGTGAGAAAAGTTGTGTAACATGTTAGACACAAATTCTGCGCTGGCTAGTGTAATTAAATCAAATTAAATTTAAATATATAATAATATTCAAAATATTAGCTATACATTGAAGAGACTAAAATTTAAAAAAATTACGTTCTGTGATCCAATACTAACACTACAATACATCTTACAAAGGCCCATTCACTGTTAGGTAATGAAGCAAATGTTACGCTAAAGGATAGTAGAATGATTCGAATTGCGGCTGTCGATGCCCTTGCACCAAGCATCAAGAATGGTTGCACTGCCTGAAAATATATTAAACATAAAAAATTACAACAAAATAATTTATAATTCAGAAGCCACTACTGAAAATTATTTTTAGCATATATTTGTGTACACATTTAAAGGGATAAAGAAAAACAAGTTTTTAAAATTATTTTTTAATTTTTTTTAAAAATAATTTTTAATTTAATATTTTACTTTTTTTTTTTGTCTTCAGTCATTTGACTGGTTTGATGCAGCTCTCCAAAATTCCCTATCTAGTGCTAGTCATTTCATTTCGGTATACCCCTACATCCTACATCCCTAACAATTTGTTGTACATATTCCAAACGTGGCCTGCCTACACAATTTTTTCCTTCTACCTGTCCCTCCAATATTAAAGCGACTATTCCAGGATGCTTTAATATATGGCCTATAAGTCTGTCTCTTCTTTTAGCTATGTTTTTCCAAATGCTTCTTTCTTCATCTATTTGCCGGAACACCTCTTTATTTGTCACTTTATCCACCCATTTGATTTTTAACATTCTTCTATAGCACCACATTTTAAGCTTCTAATCTTTTCTTCTCAGATACTCCGATTGTCCAAGTTTTACTTCCATATAAAGCGACACTCCAAACGTATACTTTCAAAAATCTTTTCCTGACATTTAAATTAATTTTTGATGTAAACAAATTATATTTCTGACTGAAGGCTCGTTTAGCTTGTGCTATTCGGCATTTTATATCGCTCCTGCTTCGTCCATCTTTAGTAATTCTACTTCCCAAATAACAAAATTCTTCTACCTCCATAATCTTTGCTCCTCCTATTTTCACATTCAGTGGTCCAACTTTGTTATTTCTACTACATTTCATTACTTTTGTTTTGTTCTTGTTTATTTTCATGCGATAGTTCTTGCGTAGGACTTCATCTATGCCGTTCATTGTTTCTTCTAAATCCTTTTTACTCTCGGCTAGAATTACTATATCATCAGCAAATCGTAGCATCTTTATCTTCTCACCTTGTACTGTTACTCTGGATCTAAATTGTTCTTTAACAGCATTAACTGCTAGTTCTATGTAAAGATAAAAAAGTAACGGGGATAGGGAACATCCTTGTCGGACTCCCTTTCTTATTACAGCTTCTTTCTTATGTTCTTCAATTATTACTGTTGCTGTTAGGTTCCTGTACATGTTAGCAATTGTTCTTCTATCTCTGTATTTGACCCCTAATTTTTTTAAAATGCTGAACATTTTATTCCAGTCTACGTTATCGAATGCCTTTTCTAGGTCTATAAACGCCAAGTATGTTGGTTTGTTTTTCTTTAATCTTCCTTCTACTATTAATCTGAGGCTTAAAATTGCTTCTCTTGTCCCTATACTTTTCCTGAAACCAAATTGGTCTTCTCCTAACACTTCTTCCACTCTCCTCTTAATTCTTCTGTATAGAATTCTAGTTAAGATTTTTGATGCATGACTAGTTAAACTAATTGTTCTGTATTCTTCACATTTATCTGCCCCTGCTTTCTTTGCTATCATGACTATAACACTTTTTTTGAAGTCTGACGGAAATTCCCCTTTTTCATAAATATTACACACCAGTTTGTATAATCTATCAATCGCTTCCTCACCTGCACTGCGCAGTAATTCTACAGGTATTCCGTCTATTCCAGGAGCCTTTCTGCCATTTAAATCTTTTAATGCTCTCTTAAATTCAGATCTCATTATTGTTTCTCCCATTTCATCCTCCTCTTCTTCCCCTATAACACCATTTTCTAATTCATTTCCTCCGTATAACTCTTCAATATATTCCACCCATCTATCGACTTTACCTTTCGTATTATATATTAGTGTACCATCTTTGTTTAACACATTATTCGATTTTAATTTATGTACCCCAAAATTTTCCTTAACTTTCCTGTATGCTCCGTCTATTTTACCAATGTTCATTTCTCTTTCCACTTCTGAACACTTCTCTTTAATCCACTCTTCTTTCGCCAGTTTGCACTTCCTGTTTATAGCATTTCTTAATTGTCGATAGTTCCTTTTACTTTCTTCATCACTAGCATTCTTATATTTTCTACGTTCATCCATCAGCTGCAATATATCATCTGAAATCCAAGGTTTTCTACCAGTTCTCTTTATTCTGCCTAAGTTTGCTTCTGCTGATTTAAGAATTTCCTTTTAACATTCTCCCATTCTTCTTCTACATTTTCTACCTTATCTTTTTTACTCTGACTTCTTGCGATGTCCTCCTCAAAAAAACTTCTTTACCTCCTCTTCCTCAAGCTTCTCTAAATTCCACCGATTCATCTGACACCTTTTCTTCAGGTTTTTAAACCCCAATCTACAATTCATTATCACTAAATTATGGTCGCTATCAATGTCTGCTCCAGGGTAAGTTTTGCAGTCAACGAGTTGATTTATAAATCTTTGCTTAACCATGATATAATCTATCTGATACCTTGCAGTATCGCCAGCTTTTTCCAAGTGTATATTCTTCTATTATGATTTTTAAATTGGGTGTTGGCAATTACTAAATTATACTTCGTGCAAAACTCTATAAGTCAGTCCCCTCTTTCATTCCTTTTGCCCAGCCCGTATTCACCCACTATATTTCCTTCCTTGCCTTTTCCAATGCTTGCATTCCAACCTCCAACTATTATTAAATTTTCATCTCCTTTTACGTGTTTAATTGCTTCATCAATCTCTTCGTATACACACTCTACCTCATCATCATCATGGGCACTTGTAGGCATATAGACGTTAACAATCGTTGTCGGTTTAGGTTTTGATTTTATCCTTATTACAATGATTCTATCGCTATGCGTCTTGAAATACTCCACTCTCCTCCCTATCTTCTTGTTCATCATGAAACCTACTCCTGCCTGCCCATTATTTGACGCTGAATTAATTACTCTAAATTCCCCTGACCAAAAGTCGCCTTCCTCTTCCCACCGAACCTCACTAATTCCTACTATATCCACCTTCATCCCATTCATTTCCCTTTTTAAATTTTCTAGCCTACCAACCTTTTTTAAGCTTCTAACATTCCACGCTCCGACTCGCAGAATGTTATTTTTCAATCTTCTGGTGACCCCTTCCTTAGTAGTCCCCATCCGGAGATCCGAACGGGGGACTATTTTACCTCCGGAATATTTTACCAAGGAAGGCGCCTCCATTATTGTTATGTGAAAATGCAGAGAGCCACATTTTCTTGGGAAAAAAACAGCTGTAGTTTTCCATTGCTTTCAGCTGTGCAGTACTCACAGGAATGAGCGATGTTGATATGGCCGTTTAAGTCATTGTGACTCACGCCCCTAACAACTACTGAAAGAGCTGCTGCCCTCTTTCAGGAATCATTCCTTAGTCTGGCTCTCAACAGATACCTCTCTGATATGGTTGCACCTTTGGTCCAGCTACTCTGTATCACTGAGCACTCAAGCCCCCTCACCAACGGCAAGGTCTCATGATTCATAGAGGAGGATTTTACTTCAACAAAGTAATATTGTTTCCATAAAAGGAAATTTTTAAATTGTATTTTAAATAAATTGGTGTGAACGTTTTTCAAATGGTATGACAATTTATTAAAAATGACAAAAGAAACAGAATAAGGCCCTTTCTCATAAGCTGAAGTATTTCTTTTTTTTTAAGTGAGATGAGTGGGCATTGACTGCTATTATCATTTAACCCAAATGGAAATCTTTAGCATATGAAAAATGTCTTGCCTGGCATTTACAATAGTTGGAGATTCCAATCTCCAATTACTGTAAAATTTTCATCCTCTTTTATATGTTTAATTACTTCGTCAAGTTCTTCGTACACACATTCTATCTCATCATCGTCACCATCATGGGCAATTGTAGGCATGTAGACATTAACAGTCATTGTTGGCTTAGGTTTTGATTTTATCCTTATTACAATGATTCTATTGCTATGCATTTTCAAATACTTTACTTCTCTTCCCTAATTTCTTGTTTATTACAAAACCTACTCCTGCCTGCCTTTTATTTGAAGCTGAGTTATTAATTCTAAAATCACCTCACTAAAAGTTGTTTTCTTCTTCCCAGCGAACCTCAGTAATTCTTATTACATCTACATTTAACATATCCATTTCCCTCTTTAAGTTTTCTAACCTACCAACCTTTTTTAGACTTCAAACATTCCATGTTCTGACACGTAGAATGTTATTTTTTAATTTTCTGGTGACCTCTTTCTTAGTTGTCCCCAACTGGAGATTCAAACGGGGTACTAGTTTACCTCCAGAATATTTTACCAAGGAAGGCGCCTCCATCTTTGTTACATGAAAATGCAGAGAGCTACATTTTCTTGGAAGAAACAGCTGCAGTTTTCCATTGCTTTCAGCTGCGCAGTACTTAGAAGATTGAGTGATATTGATATGGCCATTTAAGTCTTCCTCACCTACACCATCAACAACTACTGAAAGAGCCACTGCCCTCTTTCAGGAATCATTCCTTAGTCTGGCTCTCAACAAATACCTCTCCAATATGGATGCACCTTTAGTCCAGCTACTCGGTATCACTGAGCACTCAAGCCCCCTCACCATTAGCAAGGTATCATGATTCATAGAGGGAGTCTGAGAATATATGAAGGCATAATAAATATTTTATAATGATGATAAGCTTAACATTTATTAAGGCACTTCATTTGCATCTAATATAAAGATATTTCAAGCTTCTAATATTCACAATGAAATGTAATATTGCACTAGTAAATCAAAACTTCACAGTCTCATTTTATAGTTTCTCTTTTAATACTGAGTGCCCTACCAAAATCACTTGCTATCCCTTTCTTAATTTTAGTAATGCTTTTAATAATATATTTGTAGAGTATGTGTAATTCATATTAGGTTCATTTATTTTCATATTTAGTTCAGCTATCTTCATTTACCTTAATATTATTATTTCATAGGTTTGTATTTTAAATAATTAATATAGATGTTAATCACATCTATTTTTTTATTTTATAAATAATTGTTAATTTTGTGATGCTGCTCTGATAAAGGTTTTTCATAGTCTTCCTTGCAAATTCAGGCAAATGCTGGGGCAATTCCTTTTATATCCAAGGAATAGCAAATCCATTCTTCTTAATGTGATCTATATAGTATTACTATGTACCAACCAAACTAAAAGATTTATTTTGTTTATTTATTAATATGTTTTTGCTTAGTAACATCATCTGTGACTTATACAATACTGACTAAAATAGTGAAAGACAATTCCTAAAGAAGTGTCTAGAAAACAAATAAATAAAAGAAAAAACATAAATTTCATTGATCACATTTTATTTTCGTTTTCAAAGATGATTTATTCTTCCAATGATTAAAGCCCCTTTAAATTCAATGGTTGTTTTGAACATGCTTGAATTTTCTTTGCTAGAGGCTTTGTCCTTTTGATCTAGAATTTTTTTGGGATTATTTCACTTAGAATCATTATTTTAACAATAATGATGTGTGTAAAATTTGCAGCAGTTTCAACTTAGAACAATGATTTATAACCTGTAATTCACAAATCCCAGCAGGCTGGCATACTCTTCAAGGAAGCTTTGAAGGCTTGTAAACATATGGTTATAACTCAGAATAGAGGATTTGCTATTAAGCCTGACGTAACGAGATTTATAAATGTACCACTATGATTTAAAAAAAAATGTAATAGCAAATACTGTAAATGTAAAAAACTTTTAAAAAATGTACACTGTGATTTTTAATGTACCACTAGCTTACTCATTAGTTGAAATTAAAAGTAATTTAGGCCATCACTGACTCTTCAGTCTTAGTATTACTACTTTAGTTTTTATGGCTTTATTCAGATAAAACAATTCATATTTAGTAAAAGAGTGTGCAGTAATTAATTTTTCATTTCCTAAAATCTGAAAACCCCAGATGAGCAACTTTAAATGTCTGATGCACTTAAGGATTTAAACCATTTTTGTAAAACAAACAATCTTTAACAATATACTGAATCAGTTTATTCAATTTTCTGTTTTAAAAACTCAGATCACAACACTTTCAATTGCTATTGCAGCCATCTTCAGTGAATGGTGCTAGTGTTTCTCATTCCAGTGTCAACAGATACCAGCAGTTATTGAGTTACAAGAAATGTAGTTAGAATCTGGTATATAATTAATTGTTAAATTTGAATTGATTTGTTCATTTAGTGTATGGTGTCAAGGATGTCTGTATATTTAATGACATTTCAGTTTGTTTAGATGTGGTCCTTTTCTGTGTATTGAAGAATATCAAGGTTTTTATTAATGTAGGTGCATTTGTTATTTGCATATATGATAGGGGTGGAAAATGTTGATTGTTTGCTATTGAACTTTTTGAAGTGTTTATTATATCTTTGAAATTATATTTCATTTTTCATACAGAACCTCATGCAGTTGAAGGAGTAAAATTCATGCATTTCAGGCATATTATGGTTATCTGGTGAATATGTTTTTTTTGTAATTGTTTGTTTTTCTTTTTAAAGCTACATCTTATAATTTTTTTAATTTTTGAACAATTTTTGTAAGTCTTTGTTCGTGAATATTATTATAATGTAGTTTTTATTCTACTTATTCTCTTAGAGTTAATTAACAGCAAGCTCTTTGGACCGAAGATGGATGCTGCACTTTCAAATTACATATTGATCATATTAGAAAGACTACCCTCCAAAGGATTTTTTTAAGTTTATTATCTCAAAAAGGTCCTTTGCTCCAAATTTTGGAGATTAACCTCTGTGTATTTGAAAATGAGTTGTTTATATTTTCAATAATTTTAGTGTTAATCACATTTCTCCATACCATTCAAAAAGTTTATTCCATGTACATGTGAGTCATGAGTGTGCTATTACATCCATTTTTATGCATTAGGTATTTTATGGTTTGAATTCTATTAAATGATGGTGGCATGCATATGTTGATAATTCATACATCTAAGACCAGATAGTCTATATGAAATTCAATTCTTTTTTAAGGTCGAGTAAGTTTGGTCATCATTGGTTTCCTGCATATTTTGGAAGTGTGCTTTTGTTAGTTGCTTTCTGCGACTAGTGTCAAGAAAATTAATTTGTTTATTGTTCGGCTATATAGTTTAATTTATGGTGTATTTGATTTATGGGAGTTAAAAATTGTTCAGTAAATTTGTGTTGCTTTTGTGAGTTAAGTACTACATGTGTTTAGCAGATATTAAGTTTAAGTTATTGTGGATTACATTCATGTGCTTATTATGTCTGTGAAACTCTATCCTAGTTACCTTACGTAAAAATTTGTATAGTTACACCAAGTCAGTTTGTATAATTATCCTGGGCCGTTGTGGTTGCTTGTTGAATGTGTTTCATGTGTAATTCTGATTTGGTTTTTTTAATTGAAAACCTATTTTTTAATTTTGTGGGTTTTATTTTCAGAATCTTTATTTTTATTTGTTAATCTGATAAATCATCCATTTTTATTTTACTTTATTTTGAGTAGGAATGTGTGGTTAAATATATTTTGTTAGGGCTGTTAAATGTTTTATGACATGCACTTTTTCCTTGTGATCTTTTGGTAACACGAGTAAACCGGGTAACTTATAAATTGTAATACTAAAAGCCAGTGGTGGCTCATATATAGGCACTGTAGAACTGTAGCATCTCCTATTTCCACTTGATATTAGCGATAAAATTTAATATAATGAGTCCTTTTTTCTTTAATTCTTTCTTTATACTTGTACAATATATAATCCTTAAGCTTAATGTCAGTAGCCATCCCCCAGTTTATGAAAAAGATACAAAAATCTTTGTATGGAACTGTGCGCTTCACAGTTCCAGCAGCGTGGTTTTTGGTTGTTGTGCACATGTGCGCATAGGAAGCTGCATGCAAGGCTGTGAGGGAGAGAGAGGACTGTTACACTCGCAGTGCCGACCCTGGCGGGCTGGTTGAAGGTGGTTTTGTTTTTACTCTGTGTGTGTATGGAACGTTCCTTTTTCTAGTTTAGTGGGTGGAAGGAATATGAAGGTGGATTAGCTGTTTTTTCAGTAGTGATCAGAAGATGGCAGAAAGCAAGGGTTCTCTGATTGGGTCCAAATCAGTCCAAAAACACACTAGAAAGGCAAAAGAAAAGCTAATTAGTAAAAAATAATTATGTATTTGTTTCTGTGTACATAGAAATTTAAATTAAACACCACTGGACTATAGTGTTTTGAAGCGGACATTTTATTAAATTGTTATCTAATAATACTAAAAATATTATCTTTATTGACATTTTATTATTTATTTGGTTAAAGCAAATATGGTTTTTAAGCACAATGTGTTTAAAAACCGTGTACCATATTCTTGAATGTGATAAAGGGTAGAATTAGATTATTATCCTGCTTCCAGCTATTATATTTGATTCATTTTATTTTTTTGGTTCTTTTATTTTACAGAAAACTTTAACTATGGCCTTGAAAAGCCCCAAAAAAAATTTTCTGGAGCAGCAGTTCTACTTACTTTGGCTGTGACCTGCCACTGCTAAAAACTAAGTTCATATGAGGTGTGAATATTAATAAACTAAAATTAAAAGCTGTGCATGAACCAAACAAGCATATAATAAATTCTTTTTTACATCAACACAAATTGTAACAATCAAGAACATTACTTTGAAATGATACAGAATAAAGTTTAACAATCTAAAATTTCTGTAAGGAAAACAAAACAGTTATGCTGCATTTTGACAGATTAGTAGTTTTCAATCGCTTCATTCATAATAGTCTGTAGTGAAAATTAAAAAAATTAATTAATTCTTTATTGATAAATCAAACCAAATTTATTATAATATAACATTTTTAATCTTACGTCTTACATCACACTATTTTCAGTCAATAAGTCAATGAAAATGACCACAAAAATGAGTGAAAGTGTTATAATGTGAAAGTTTAAAAGCAAAATTAAAATAAATTCATTACACTATGTAGTTAAAAATTACTAGTTTTCTATAAATCATACTTCTTCAAAAGTGGTTCATTACTGTGAAATAGACAGAAAGAAACGAAGAAAAACTACACTAAAGTTAACTGATAAGAACTAAATTAATATATTTTCTCTTTAAATAAAAATAAGAATGAATTGACATCGTATCAAAACTCATTTCGGCAGCCTTTTTCTACTGCTTTGTGAGATCATAACAGTGACTGATTACATTGTTTATCGCATCTCTTTATGAGTACTTATGTAATAATGAAACAATTAAAAGAATATCATACAATTATAGTAGAATTAGTGCTACAGAATGTATCAGTCTGGCAACTTTTATGCAAATTAACTCAGTAACTAAATACCATATCGGGCAAAGCGGAAACCCACTCCACTCACAGATTCCAAAAACACATATGCACTACACACATTCAAAATAGAAATATACAAATTACAAATTTATTAAGACGATTTACTGTTCACAGAATTTGGTAACAAACATTGTGAACATAATCACAAATAAAAAATGGCCATTTTGTTTATGTCAAAATTTTTATTATGTAAATTAAATTTCAATAAGAAGGATCAATCAGGGTTAGAGAAATAAAAGAAAACATAATTATTTGTTCTAGTATAAATTTATTTTTAATCATGTAATCTCAAAAATCTCTTGATTTCCTCAATCTTTTTTTATATTTTCATTAATAATATCCAAAAATTTACAACAAAATTCTACTAAAACTCTGTATGTTCCAATGCGCAACCTGTTAAAATCCTTATCTGAAAAAAAGAAAAGTTATTATAAATTGATTAATTCTTTCTTTCAGTATTCTTGCATAAATAATCAACTGATTTTTCACAGATTTGAGTAAATTGCAGTAAACTGACATACATCAAACGGATCAAAAAAACAATGCAATGAAATAATGATTTCATTATGATGAATCTTTTCTTTTTTAATCAGACTTATGCAAAATGTGAAGACAGAATTTTCTAAGTTAAAAACTATTAAAAATACTTAGTTTAAGCTACAAAAAAAGTTAGAAAAAACAATGTAAAAGTTTTTAGTTCTTATAAATAAAACTGCTTCTGCAAAGCAAATTTGCAAAAGTGCTCTGAAGTGAACTAGCCATATTGTAACCTCCAATATGGGTCTAGCTGATGGTTTTATATTATGTTGGATGCTTTCATAACCAACATAATTTTAGGGATGGAAAGGTGTCACTAAATTTCTAAATAACCAATGTATTATTAAATTGTTATCTGTATTGCATTTCATATTTCATCATTAACTTTAATATTAGAAATTCATATGAGTTTAATATGTCAGTTCATCAATTCTCCTTTTTTTACAAATTACTAATTTATTTAAAATTTTAAAGTTATTTTAATCATATTTTTAAATATATGTTTTACATTTTTATATAGAAAAATTACCAAATTATACAATTTTATAAATAACATACCTAATTTTATTAATGACAATAATAAATTACTACTAAATTCTCAAGTCTTAATTTTCTTAACAGTTACTGATTCAAGTGAGAATTCTTTTCTCTCATAAAAGTTTTCAATTTTTAAACACAAAAAACAATGTCTTGAATAGTAAAACATCATTAACACAATCATAAATATTTTTTAAACAGAATAATGTGTTATAAACCTACCAGAAGGAATGACATTGCCTTTAATAACCACAGACTGTTGTGTTAATGATGCTATTATTCTTTTCATGATTTCTATGGTATCCTCTGCTCTAAGTGGATTCAAATGAGCCAAAAATCTAAATAAATATTCAACAGTATATTGAGTTATCTGAAAACAATAAAAATAGGATCCATATATTTTTAATTCATGTAATTAAAAATTCATTTCATTATCTCTATTTCTACTTTATCCTTCCCAAAATATCATAATGGCATTTTTAAATCTTAAAAGGTCAGACATAACAAGCATAAACACATTTTTCTGATGATTTCTAATCTGTGATTATTCTATATTTATGTGATGTACCTCTATCTATATGATATATCTGTGATTAATTCTCTTTGTCATACTAATATCTTTGATATAAGAATTTGGTGACATCATTGGCCAATACTTCTGATTATTACAATCAGCCTCAGATAGTGTACTTCTAGGTGGCATTAGCGTTGTACATTCCAAGTAGAAATAATCCAGAAGGATGTAGTTAATGTGACTAACACACCACAAAGTATTATATGAAAAATAATCTGTTTCCACACACTTTTGGTAGAGTATTAATCGGCATTTTGTTGTTCCATCACAATTAACTGCCATTTTTGGCTTATGAATTGCGCACTTAAAGATGATTCAGAAAAAGAAAAATGCCTTAAAATATGGGCTAGATTAAAGGATAAACAAAAACTTGCAAGTTAAGTTTGGGATGTAGAATATTAAATCAATTGTCAGAATGGAGATATAGCCAGCCAAAGTATGAATTCTCAAAGAAATATACATTGAGAGTTATGATGCAAAGAAAGGAAGCCTAGAAATAAAACCAGTGAGTTCTGGGCAAAGTCCTAGTGTGACATACAAACAAGTATAAAACTGGATAATGCCAAAGGGGGAAGTTGTAATAAAATGAAAAGCATATGTGGAGATAGAAATACATATAATAGCTTACCAATTGCCTGAGATAAAAGCAGGCAAATTTAGAGGAAGCTGTTTATATTCTTAAATGTCAATTTAAACAGATCTCCATAGTATTGTGATGTTTATTAAAACATTATTTATAATTTTAGGAATATTTATGGTCAAAATGGACCAAAATTATTTTATGTTTCTAATATTTTTATGTTTTAATTCCTGAATACTTTTAAATAATTAAAATTTTGAATTGAATTTTATAGTAATTTTTCATGTAAAAATTTGGAGTATCACAAAATCATAATCTATAAACTGCTAGAAAATGACCTTAAATAATAATTAGGAAGAATTCTCCATTTTACTTTACGAAAATGTCATTTTCATTGCCCCAGCACCAATCATTTAATGAGAAAAAATATTGTTCTGTCAAATCATTTACCTTGAATGTAGATTTGTGGAACATTTACAAATATAAAATAGATGTTACAAGTTTGGGTAGTATATATTAGAGGAATGTTGTGTATTGTAAAAAGGAAGGTTGGATTCATTCTTAACTAAATTTCATATTTAGTTCAGTTTCACTTTACTTCTTTTTTCCTAAAAAGTTATAATTATTTACTCCATTTAATTCCTTCTTCCCAGTTATTAAAAAAGTAAAACCACGTTCTAAGGGACGTAATATAGTAGAACATAAATAAGCTTATAAAACTGAACTGACTTCAATGAGAGAACACACACATATATATATATACATTACTAACAAGTTCAAACTTCCTGAGACAATCCTGAGGTCTGGTGTAATTCAAAACTATGACTGTCAAATGATCAGTATTTAAAATAGGTGTTTTTAGCTGTTCCATCCAGTCAAATAATAATCCTGTAAGAACAACCAAATTTGATTCATTTTCAAGTGTTTTCCATGAAGATTGCCTATTGAGATCTGACTGATATTGCCTAATTTGTTTTTTAATATTTTCACTGACTGTTTCATGGTCTATTATAATTGCATCAATTACATCATCAACTGTATATATCTGAAAAACAAAAATGAAATTACACATAAATATACTACTATAATCAGGTTACAATTACAAGTATATGTATTTCTCTATTTCAACCTGAAGATAACATAACACCTTTAAACTCTCAGGGAGCAGCATTCTGATAATTGAAAGGCAAAATGGGATGTAAGTACCACAGGACAAAGCTGGTTCCCACAGATGTGTGAAGCTTAAAAATGTTTGGTGAAGCAGTTGGGATTTATTAGTGGCTAATCATTATCATAGCAGTCAATGCCACTTTAAAAAAAAATTGTAAGGTGAACATTTGAAAATTTTATTTGTAGTTTTTGTAGTAAAGTTTACACAAATAGTGATCTTTTACACCCATTTTTTCATAAGGTAATCTGTAAGCCAACCTTGCGTCTGAGAGATTTCATGAGATTAAAGCTGGTGACTCTTTATAACATCAATGTTCTACAGGACATCAGCAGCTGTGATGTTGATAAAAAATCATTCTTACATTTACTTATCAAACCGGATGTTATTTAATTTTATTATTCATATGTAAGCCAATGTAATTTCATGACTAATGCTTTAAAAATATTATTAGCAAAGAATTTATTATAATATTAGATAATACAATTAACAAATGCATGAAACTCTAACAGATGGCTAAGCTTTAATTATCATTTAATCAGTGATAAGTTTGCTGTCTTTTATGTTTGTTAACTGACACAATAAAAACCATAATTACTATAAATATTTTAATTCATTATCACCCTTTGGTATTTTTAATTGGCCACATCCATAATTTTAGGTCATAAATTTGACATTTATTCATTGTCGTATATTTATTATCTTTATAAAGTATAAAGCTGTTATAAAGCATTTTCTATAAACCCAATTTCTGAACTCATGTGTAATCTTTCAGTTTATTATTTATTTCAAAATGAAAGATATTTCTAAATATTAAAATGATTCTGATGTTATATTAAAATATTATATGATAATGTCACTCATCCATACTCAAAAAAACCATAAAATTTTACTACATGCTTGATTTATTGTTCCTCATTAAATTTTTAAAATATCACCTTAAAATGAAATTAATTGTAGTTACACAAAATAATAAACACAGATCATTTAACTGTATTTATATGTAAAAATTTGAACATATATTATTCCGTTTATGCTTGATAGCCTTGATCTTCGTAAGTGCTATCTGTGATAGATATGATTTTGTTATCAAGGTTTAAGAACTGTAAAGATACGCATAAAGAAATAAAAAAGTATGAATAGGAATGAGGTATTCCAGACTTCTAGAATATCTCATTTCATTAAAATAAATATTAGATTTTTCTTTTACAAGCTGTGTTAAAAATTCTTTTTACCATATACCAGATGTGTAAATATGAAACCGGAATTTTTGTATAGAAAATATAGACATTTATTGTATGAAAATGATAAAAAATATTTTATTTGAAATATTGTCTGTTGCTAACTATACATTTTTCCCATCTCTCTGACAATTTATGAATGCCACACCAAAAAAACTGTTGCTCTTTTGTGGTAAACCAGTCATCGACTCATTTTCGTATATTCTCATAAGAAGTGAACCGCTGCTCAGCAAGTGCGTGTCCCATTGATGCAAATAAATATTAGCTGGACGGAGCCAAGTCTGGTGAGTAAGCCTTATGCGAAAGTATTTCCCAACTGAACACCTCAATCGTTTCCTTGACTGGTTTTGCTATGTGTGATGGTGCATTATCATGAAGAAAAATCACTTTGTGTTGCCTTTTTTGATATTTGGTCATTTTTCACGCAATGCTTGATTCAAATTGATCATTTGTTGTTGGTAATGTTCAGTATTAACGGTTTTGTTAGGTTTTAGCAGTTCATAATAGATTACACCCTTCTGATCCCACCAAACACAGAGTATTGTCTTCTTTCCATAGCGATTTGTCCTTGAAATCGATGTCGATGGTTCACCTAGAGTTACCCATGATCTTTTATGCTTAGGATTCTCAAAATATATCCACTTTTCATCATTTGTCACAATTTGATGGAGAAATGACTTTCTTTTGTACCTGGCGAGCAGCATTTTGCAAGTGGTTTTTCAGTTTTCTTGCTGTCTTTCATTCAGTTCATTTGGAACCCATCTTCTGGATCTTTCCCATGGCTTTCAAACGTATGGAGACGGCTTCTCATGTTACATTTAATTTATCCGGAAGTTGTTGTTGCATTTGAGTGTCATCCCCATCCAACAATGGTTGCAATTCGCTGTCTTCAAACTTTTTGTGGTTATTCACATTCTTCGTTTGTCATGTCAAATTGCCACTTATGAATTTTTTTTTTAAACCACTCAAAGCACTGTGATTTACCAAAAGTATGCTTACCATAAGCTTCGACAAGCATTTGATACAATTCTGCAGCAGTTTTCTTTAAATGGTAATAGAAAATTAATGCTGTCCGCAAATCATAGTTTGTAGGTACAAAACTCGACATGTTCAACGCTAATTAAAACTATGCTATTGTATGAAACTTCTATTGATGTGAGTTGAAAATCTTTGTCAGCTGTCAAAGAAAGAAAATGGCACCAATGACGGTGACTACATTAACACCTAAGGCCATCTATGGGCAAATTCTGGTTTCATATTTACACACCTGATAGAATGAAACAGCTAAACATTTTAGTAAATACTTATTTCCAAGTCTTACTGCTTCAATATAAAAACAAAAATAAGATGACTTTTCAAATCTACTCATATAAAAGATGTTAAATAATACTGCTTAACTTTTAGAATATGTTGAATAATTAAGTGAACAGAAAGAGTCCTAGGAAACAGTGGCTACATAAAGTAAAAGAGATGTTTGGAAAAAGAAAAGGTAATGGAAGAAGAATGGTTATAGGAAAGAGAAAGATTACAGTCTGCGAAAAGAGAAAATAAGAGATATGGTAGTTCTTCAATAAAATTAAAATTAAATCTACTGAACAAAAATGGATCTATGATAGTAAAGAATTAACACAAGAATGATTTAAAAAAACTGTAACTTACTTTACTACCGTCATATATTTCATCATCATTTTCAGTTGAAATAGATATTTTTCCATTGTTTTCAAGAGGACTAATTATATTCTCGGTTTC
Source organism: Lycorma delicatula (assembly GCF_047948215.1). Lineage (NCBI taxonomy): Eukaryota > Metazoa > Arthropoda > Insecta > Hemiptera > Fulgoridae > Lycorma > Lycorma delicatula. Next base: position 12,629,457 of record NC_134458.1, on the reverse strand, counting down.
ATTACAACACCCAGATTTTGATGTAGTAGGAACATTAGGATCTGCAAAATTAATTATTTATGTTTCAAAATTTGTAAAACATTGTTAATGTTTTAAGTACAAGTAAATACATTGTTGGATTTGAAATGGAGATCAATCAAAATGCATTTTTTTTATGTAAAGATATCCTAATTTTAGCCTATATTTATAGCTACATTAGAGTTTAATGGGTAAGTTTACATGTATAAAGTACTTTTCTTGACCAATGTTTAGTAAAACCTAACTATATCAGACTATCAAAAGACTGAAAAAATTCCATTTCATAAACGACTCCCATAAGTTTAACAAGAAAAAAATAATGGTTGTGAAACTTTCCTGCTTGTATAACCCCACATCCTGATGTTGGTGATGTGCAAAAATTGTTAAAATATTTTTTTACACTACTGATAATGGTGCTTAAAAATGACCAATTAAATTTTCCACCAGATTATATCTGGGATAAAGTACTAGTAATGGATCCCAAGGACCAGTCCACTTCTTTACCCAACTTTTGCAAAAACCATTGTGTAAAAAATGGAGAAATATTTCTGAAAAATTGTCCATTTTTTCATACCAAAGAGGGGGACTGTGAAAAAATGCATGCAGAATATGTCTTTCTATTTAAAAATGTCAAAAAAATTAAAAATCTGAACAACAAATTAATTTTTAAATTATTCTAAATTTCTTTTCAGACTAATTTTTTTCAGGAGTAGGGACAAGTCTTCTCAGTTATTTTTAACATCATTCGTATTTAGCAGTCTTTTAATAGTTTTTGATATTCAGTTTTTTTTTTACTATTGCTAATAGTCTTAAAACATTCCCTGATGAAGTTTTCATAAAAATGCACCTATCTTAAAATGGTAATAATGGATTAAATGGAAATTATCCTGTCAATTTGATTTTTCATAAAAATATAATACTACCCATTCCTTTTAAAATCATGATTTTATTTTCTTCTATCACAAAGATGTTAAGAAAAGTAGAAACACACACACACACACACACACACACACACACACACACACACACAATCTGTACATATTTAATTTTACCTTAATTTTTTTGGGCCCAGGGGACCTCAAAATACCGAGAAATGCATAAAACTGGGTACCCAAAATTTTTACTCATTGCAACATTTTTCTTTATTACAGAATTCTATGCTATAATACCTACTACGAAAAAATATAAAGAAATACTAAGAAAGAATTATTTATTTATGCTTTACCAAGAAACAAAATTTATTTCAAATATTTTTTTTTGCTACTGTTGAGGATTTAAAATATCACTTAGTAGTAAGAGTCTGTAAAATATTTCCATCGTATCACTTAGGAATACTTATTTCAAATTAGATCAAAATTAAATAAAAGAGTTAAAAAATTGTTATTTTTTCAATTCATATCATAGATTTCTGCGTAAAAATCATTGTATCATTTCATTCATAACACTTATTATGATGATGGAGAAAGTGAAACAAAATACAGAATATTGAAGAAATTGTCCTTGATGCATGATTGTTGAAAATTATTCATCAGTGTATTATCATTTTTTTAATAACTTACTTGAAAGTACCAAAAATAAATTGACATTAATTATCAATAGTAATTTTTAAAAAACAAAGAATTTAAAATTGCTCACCATCATGGGTTATTCTGCATCGTTTATTAGTAAAAAGTCTTTTTGCAAATATATACTGATAAAAGGATATGTTATTATCTGCAGTGATAAAACTTGAAGAAGTTGGCACAGTATGATTCAGTTCATCTAAACCTTTTACTGATCCAACCGGATGACGATTAGCAAGTTTTAATAATCTTTCACATATTACAAAAACTATCTGGTAAAAATGTAAAACAAATTAATAAATAAAATAACAATGAAAAGTATTATTCATATATAGTGTTGTCTTCATGCAATAATATATTTTAAACAACAAATTTTCTACATCTATCTCACAGACATTTGATACATGCTCATATTTATAAAACAGATACATCTTTAGAATTAATATATAATGCATACTTTGTACATAGATGAATAAAATAGTATTATTCAATTTTTATTTTAATTGTTACGATTTATTTTCAAAAATTCAAAACAAATTTTTTCCTAATTTTAACAAAGTTATTCTTTATTGTTGTTAGGAAAACAATATGGAATTTTCTTTTTTAGTCTGAAAATCAAAAACAATTTACTGTTGAAGCCAAAGCTTAAAGAAAAGCTAGGATTTAATTTACATCTTAAAATTTACAATAAACAAGAAGTTTGTAACCTCAAGTTTATACATTTATAGTTTTATTCATTAATTTTTTAAAAAAATAAGATAATGTATATCTAGAGTGAAAATGTCTGAAATTCTAGCATTCTGTATTGACTCAAAATTATCAATGTTCTTGCATTTTGATGATTTTATTTTGAGTAGTCTATAAGAGATCTGAATGGAGGACTATTTTACTTTACATACATAAATCATTTGCTTGATGGTATTCGCTTGCATTAGTATTCATTTTATACATTATCAATCTCAGAGAAAAAAAAATGTATATATTTTATGAGAGATTTTCAGTTACTTTTAGCTCTGCAGAAATCAAAGCCTAGCACACATTAAATTTTAAATTGTTGAAGTTTATCTCAAATTAACCTTTAATTGGTTGGTGCACTCAAAAATTATTGGAAGGGCCCTGCTTGCTTTCAGAAACTATCCCTTACCTGGCCTTCCCGCAGGTAACTTTCTCTTGAGGTACAACTATCTGCATGTCATGGTAGTATAACAGATCAACTTAAAATAAAAAGGTATGTAAAGTTGGTCAAGGGTCTGATAATAAAAAAAGTAATATGCACAAAATAGTAAAATTAGAACTTACAATTTAATTTATTTTTAATTAATAGTATTCAGAAATCGACTGATAAAATCTCATTCATCTAATTGAATTTAATATTAGGTGTACAAATATTTAATCATGACAAATTAAGAACTGAGATTGTCAGGATATATATAGTGTTAAATAAGAAACTTTACATTTACAGCAATACAAATATTTTAATAAGTTATCAGACATTTATATAAATTTAAATAAATTATATTAAAAAAATTAGTTGATGCTTAATTTTAAGTTGCTAAACATATCAATTTAAAATTTAACATCTTTTATTAAAAGTACTATAAAATTTTGAATCAAAATTTTACACTTTTTATAATTTTTGTTAATACTTTTAATTTCATAAATAATCCATCAAGTTTATATTATATTGTAAAGCTTTAATTATTCAGGGCCACATAGAGGTAGTCTGCATATTTATGCAGAATAGTATTGTGTTGCAGCATTGTATTTCAATCCAGTAAAAAATAATATAATAAAAATATAATTTTTATAAAAAAAATAAATTACTTAGTGTTTCATGTACTGAAACCCTGAACTGTTTGAAATGTACTTCATTTAGCCACATTCCTGCTAATAAGAAATAAAAAGTCCAGTCATAGTAATCTGGTATCAGTAAAAGCAAATGCTGCTTTATATCTCTAACAGACTCTACAGCCTTTTTATTTTGATAAAATTTTGTATTGAAAGTAATTATTGTTAACTGTGCTAGAACAATCATATCTTCTTTTTTCCTGATACAAGCATCACTCATGATTATTTTTTTTGTATTGTATGCATTAGTGGCAGATATATGCTGACAAACATTTTTCATTTAACTATTTTGGTACAGTAATGCAAAGTTTTGTCTTAGAATATGCTAGACCAAATTTAGGAAAGAAAGTAGAAAATATATATTACTGTTCTCTCCTTCAAAGAAATATAAATTTCACCCAGCAGTGTTATGATTGTTACAACACAATTACACAGAGGTTCTATAATAGCCTCTGCAAAAGACTGAAGTAGAAATAAAGGAGAATTACTGAATGTAGTTGTGTGATGACAGTTTCACTTGTTGATAAACTAATGCTGCCAACTTGTATTCAATATTTCAACAATTATTCCTGCAATAATAAGACCAGCACTAACCTTTTTTTTTTACTTAGTTTCAATACTTCGTTCTAATCCAATACTGTTTACTTGGAATTGTACATAAAATTTCTTATTAATCTTTTGTTTGGCAAAATATATTAAAAAATCATAATTAATTTATCTGGTTTATTGGAATATTACATACAGTTTACACACAATGAACACTGATGTAATCTTGTGTCAGTGCACATTGATATGTAATATACAACAATAATAATAAAAAATTGCTGCAAAAATTATTTTAAATCGAGAGTATCAAAATACACTTAATAAGCATGAAAAAGGTTAAACACAAGATTAGCTGATCAGAACTGACCACTAATAACAATTGAAACAGTTGGCTAATCATTCATAAATTCTTTCATGGAATAAAACATTTTATTAATCAGGAATTACTTTATTTTTCTAGAGAGTAATTTTACATCTCTGATATTGCAAATTTATAATAATCTCTAAACTTACTGAAATCTTTCATTCTCATATAATTGGATTTATCTTATAAACATTTTCATCTGTACAGCATGATCCCAAAATTATTCTTACTCTGACCTGTTGTATTATACTCTTGATTAATTTGATTCCCACAAAACGTTTCTAGATTAAAATATCTACAATGAAACAATTTCATGTTCATATAAAGACAAAATTAAAAGTTTGTACTTCTAAAAAAAATAAATTTAAAACATGTTTTAAAGCTAGTATTTGCCATTACTCATAATATATTTTGTGTTTAAATATTGTTTCCAAATCTGATTAGTTCCCTAATTATTACTGAAAGACATACACAAAATTGGCACTAGTCTATTTATCATAAGAAGATATTTTCTTTGTGTTGCCAGGTGCATAAAAACAATCTTAGTTCACCAAATCACTGGACTACTACTGGGCTTTGCCATCTAGTATGAAACTGTTAATTTTTAATGACAAATTGAACCAAATTTACTTTCATCTTTTTACATCTGTTTACTTTCATTGTAATTTCCTGAAGCAATTTAAAACATTATAACAAATGTTAAAATTTGTTTTAAAAGTAAATTTGGTCCAGTTTATCATAACAATTACCTCAGCACGCATAAATTTATCCCTCTAGAGCAGGGGTCGGCAAACTTTTCAGCCAAAGAGCCAAATATAACAAATACAAAATTTAAATTAATTCAAAGAGCCATTTTTCTAAAACGTAAACTTTGCTTCTGTAAAGATATTTTTATGGAAATAATCTGGGTAATATGTACATTCTCTAGCTTTTTTGCTAAGAAGTTTATATTTTCCCAACAGTACATTAACACGTCGATGTCGGAGCGGTTTGAAAGATTTATATAGGGCGGGATTTAAAAAAAAAATGTAAATAGGAAATTATCTGAAAATCGGGGATATACACAAGAAAAGTGTCCTATAAAATGGCTTTTACCCCATGTATACTCATAAAAATAAGTAGCATGGCTCATAATTCTATAATAAAACTTATTAAAAATATTGTAATATTGTTAATCGACATTATAGTAAAAATTTATTTAGCACTATTTTTACCTGGGGTCAAAAAATAATTCTTTATTTTTTATCAAAACTGCATACCACCGGTGGTACATTCCGGCGTTAACGTGTTAAATAAAACTGATACCATATAGATATTATATAAAGATAATATTTATTTAAAATATTCCGAAAGGCGCTCTTTATAAAATTCGAATTCTCCTCTAATGCGAACGATGTCCTTGCATTCCCTTTGAAAGTAGGGGTAAGTCGGGTTTGTATGATGTTGTTTTAACTTCAGACACGATTCTAAGTTCTCATCGATAAGCCTATCTCTTAATTTACTTTTGATAAAGTTCACGCTTGAAAATGATTGTTCGCATAAATATCCAAACAAGGAAAGAACGCCAAACGCCAGTTTCTTCAATTGATCTTATGGGTCTGGAATGCTTTCCAGGTGTTAAAAATCAACGTATCTTCTCTCTCCAGCTCTTTTAAGGCAGAAAGCTTGTGCTGTAAACTTAGTTCACATTTATTTTCCTCCAATAGCTCTAGGTTTGCACACAGCCGTTGGAATTTAGAGCTCCATGTTTCTTTATTTTTAAGATCCAGTAACTGCATCTCAAACCGTCCAATATCAATATTAAAGGCGGAGAAGTTTATTTCAGATACCGCTATATTCAGAGGTTTTATAACAAACGATAACGTTTCTTTGCTGTTTCCAAAATCCTTGAACCTATTGAGAAAGGCTTCTTTCACAAAATCTTCTGCTAAGAGCGATAATTTATTTTCGAATAAAATTACTTCTAACATCGAAAAGATCGTGTTTCCTTTTTCTTTAATTTATGATTAAGCTGATTAAGATGGGCAGTAACATCCACCGTGAAATAAAATTTTTGGATCCATAGTTCATTAGTGAGCTCTGCGTAGTTTATATTCTTCTCGAAGAGAAACGCCTTTATTACATTACATATTAAGAGAAGCAAAGCGTTTTAAAACATTTCCTCGAGATAACCACCGGACCTTGTTGTGTAGCAGAAGATCCGCATATTTACTCTCTATCTCAATTAAAATTTCTGTAAGTTGGCGATGGTGAAGAGCTACGATAGAGTTAATCACCAATTCTATCACCTTGCAAAGATCTTCAGGAAACGTCTGTGAACATAGTGCTTCCTGATGAATGATACAATGGTAGGAAAGTATCTCGTGACTAATTTTTTCCTTCATAACAGTTAAAAAGCCGTTTATTGATTCCGTCATACTTTTCGCTCCATTCGTTGAAATCAAGACAATTTTTTCAAATTGATTTGATGCTTTTCAAAGCACTCAATCACGACATTTGGTATATTAAGTCCTCGCGTTCGTCCTTTGAGTGGCAATAATCATAAATTTCCTCTTTGGGGCCCTAAGTGGAGATATTTTTCGTACAAAAAGGGAAATTTGTGCAGTGTCATTTACATCACAAGATTCGTCAACTGCTATCGATAAGCTTGTGACTGTTTTGAGATCTTCGATTTGTTGGCTTGTAATGTTCGCAGACATTTTTACTGTTCTGTCCTTCACGGTTTTAGCGGACAAAGATATCTCTCAAATTTTTTTCATTATATCCTCCTTATTCTTAAAATCTCTAAATAACTCCCCAGAAGCACTTAAAAAACAACTCTTGATATATTCGCCATCCATGTATGGATTCCCCCTCTGAGCTATCTCCCGGCTAATTACGAAACTTGCCAGACTGGCATTGTTAGAAGATTGAACCCGATTATTAAAAATAAAAGATGATCTTTCATATCCCCTTTGGAGCTCCTCAACCGCCTTCTTCCTTTCATCACCAACCGGGTATTTAATGCTAAATATTTCGTGCTTACAACTAAGCACGTGTCTCTAAATTCGACCTTTTGTTATGTTCCAGTTTTTCTTGACAAATAAGACCCGTAGGAAGACCATTTGAGTTTTGGACATATGCAAAGTTTTCAGTCCACTCCTCTTTGAATCCATGGTTTTTATCTTCAGTTTTTCCTTGCTTTTTCTTAGTACTTATTATGGGGTCTAGAAAATTTGCATTTTAAGTAAAAATAAACGATAAACACAAAATGGCATCAAAACTAAAAAAAATCATTAAAACCCCATACAATATAAAGATGACAATATTAACTGTATTAAATATATACATAGCATAAGTAAACTATATATATATATATAATTTTGTGACTGCAGGCAGAATGTCGATTGAGCTCGTTTGCACAACTCGCACAGGAAGCGCAAGCACTGTCTTCTTAAATCGAATAAAGATAAAACAATGTCTCTAGAAAAAATTGTACAAATGCTACCTTTTAATTGTCGAGGGATTGGTTCCAGCAAAAAAATTGAAACAAATAGTTGAAATACAATTTAGTACGCAGTAAATTGAAAGATATAATGAACATACCATCAAGAGTGACTAACTGTGTTAATATTTATTTTTTAATCAAGCCTCTTTTCAAAAGACTCACTTTTCAAACGGTTTACATTTCACTTTTAGGATAGGTTTCTAAATTATTTTTTTCTAGTCTGCTCCAAAAATTTTGTGAAAGAGCCACAACAATGTAGTCAAAGAGCTACATGTGGCTCACGAGCCACGGTTTGCCGACCCCTGCTCTAGAGCAATCCACTTTTTACATCTGCTTCAATTTATTATAGGTTGTAAATGGGTAAAAGATAATACTAACTGAAATATTCAACAATACACTACAATTTAATTTTATTATTATTTCTTTTTTACTTCATTATTATTTATGAAATATCTTTAATTAAAATTATCTTACCTTAGGAATATAACGAAAATACCTTGCTTCACTACCATGCAGTAAAATCTTTTGCATATCTAAATACTGAGATAATGTAAAATCTTCTATTTTTTTATCTTTTATCTGATCCCTAAAAAAAAGGTCATCTGTCACTTATATGTAATCAATGAACATGTCATTTTATACATATAATAATTTCTGAAAAAGATTTTATATATTTGTATATCTTAAAAATCATATAACCATATAGGGCATGGCAAAAAGAAAATTTATTGGTGCTGAATTTAGAAATAAAAATAATCCTAATAATTTTTTTCATAATGTCGTTTTGTCCTTTATAATACATTACAGTTAAAAGTAATATTACAAGAATAACAAACTAAATTGCTTTTTCATAACTCATTCTGATTAGCATGAATAGTTATGAAAAAGTACATATATAGTGCATACATAGTAATTATGTACTTCAATTTTAGTACTTGAAAGTTCATTATTTTTTTCACCCTTTGTGTCATGCTGTTAAGTACCATAACCAAACAGTTGTAGGTAAACTGATGTTAGACAAGTCACTCTTAAAAATTGGTGTAACCATTTTAAAAAATAATAAGATCCCATTCCAAACTTACTAGAGGAAGTGAAGAGTAAAATGATCTTCTATTGCCATCTTCTCTGAGCCAAATATATTGTTGCATATCAATCACTATGCTGAAATTTTCAAAATGTGAATGATATTTAGCTCTGTAAGTAAAACTTTTACATCTTTCTCCATTGGGACTTTTAGGTGTATAGTTAGTGCTGTCGACCAGACAGAACTTCTGACAAAACATATAAAAAAAAATATATTTTTTAGTCTACATGCATTTATTATTTTTTTTATTTGATATTTCTTTATCTTCAATTAGTTTTTAGTTTTCTGAAAAAAAATTATAATTAACCACAAATTTTTATAGTGATAATATAATAATTTTTATAGTGTAATTTTTATAGTGAGTTCAACAACTTAGAAATGAAGTCTACAGATATTTTGAATGTGTCATTTCAAAAAAGTTATTCTGTAAAAAAGATTACCTGAACCGGTACATATTGATTTTTTAAAAACCTTTAGTAATAATTACTTACTTAATAGGGAATGTTATACTTTGAGACCAAACCATCTGCTCAAATTCTTGAACACACTGTATTTGTCCTCTAGTTTGTACAGATTTTGGACGTTTTAATCTCACAAACATGATTGCTTTATTTGCTCTAAATTTCATTTGATATACTAAATAGCATGCAATCAATACTCCAGTTCTTCCAAGACCTGAAAAATATTGAATATACTGTGATTATGATTGCAATCATGTACCAGTAACCAGTAATATGTTCTCCATCTTAACTGATTTCAACTTATTAAGTTAAAAATAAGTTTTAAATATTACCAAAAAAAGATACATTTTCCTCATTAACTAAAAATCTCAAGATTTAATTGAGGTAAAACAGTATTTCTTGATAGTTAAATTAAAAAGAAGATGTGGTTTTAAGAAACTGGTTACATTAGCAGACATGTGAACAGTAAGCACCACCTTAATACTGGTGTTGATCTTGTTGGTTTGGCAGGGCACTCCATGTTATAGCTACTGTTATCTGCTTGTCACTAAAACCTCAGGGTATTATAAAATTGAACTAAAATACAAATAAAAGTTTTGTCTAATAATTAGCAGTTAAACCTGAGAAAAATCATACTATGCTGCTGCCAATAACAGACATTTTATATTACAATTAAGTAACTAGTTTCAATTGGGAGGTAAATTCAAGATTACTTTCTTCATTAATGATAATTTTATTAACAGTCAGCCTCGCTCAGCTATAGATCTGCAAAAAGTAAAAAGAAATAATTACAAATTTTACAACTTGTTTATATTAAATTGGTTTAGGATAAATGTGACATAGTCAGTATTCTAATATTAACATATCGATATTATTGCTTTAATGAGGCCAATTTTTGTGGTACAATTCATTATTGACTATTGCCAAAAGATTTTGAATTGGGTTGAAGTCTGGCCATGGAAGCACTTAAATGTTTGTTCTTCAAAAACCTTTCCACTTCTTTGGTAGTATGGCATGGCACTATATCTTGGTATTGCCTTGTGGGAATTTATTTTGAAGTTGTGTCACAACCCATTCCTTCAGAATCTTGATCCATCACTTTTCAAAATACCATCTACTGGAAGCAATGAACAAGGGCCTTCTTATGTGAAACAGCCCCAAAACATTGTTTTCTGGGGATGTTTAACTGATTTTTGGTTATGAGCCAGTGATGTATTTTCAACTGATGCTTTTCTAATGTATGGAACCCTTTGCCCCTTTACATAAAAACGTAACTCGTCAGAAACCATAGCACTTTTCCAGTCTTCTTTGGTCCAGTTTGCATGTGTTTGGCCCTCAAGAGCTTTTTTTGCACACTGGTGATGTTAAAAGCTGCTTTTTAGCTGGCTGATGAGCTTTCTGTCCAGCTGCAAGAAGTTGGCGTTTAAGAGTTGTCATGTGTAAATCTGTTCCACAGGCTGCTAATTCTTAATTTAAGTGTACAGCAGATCATTTTGGATCAAGTTTACTTTTTGTCACTAATAACTGATCCTGTTTTGGAGTAGTTTTTCTTTCATAGCCACCTTTTCCTTTCCTTTGAGGTGAAAAGGAACCAGTCTCTTTAAATCATTTTAAAATAGCATTCACTGTTCCTAGTCCAATACCGCACCCAGAAGTTCTTTGTCATTGTGTCATGCTGGTATGCTCAGAAAGAGAAACAATTCTTGAACACTTTCTTGGAGTTATGTCCATTATTACATATTCAAGACACATTAACAAAAAATACGAAAATATGATTTTGTAATAAAAAATGAAATAGACTTTCACAAAACACTATTTATAACTTGAAAAACTGCTAAATAACCAAGTACAACAATGTCACATTAAACGGACAACTTAAAGAATAGTTGAGGTCAAGCAGTATAGCCACAACATACAAATAAACAAAAAATTCCCTGTGTTTGAATTAAATTTTACATTGCTGAAATTCTTTAAAAAAAAATAAATTATTTTATACTATTCAAGTTAGAAAAGGATGCACCTCATTCAAATGTTTAATCACTACACCAGTAATCTAGACAGCAGGCACGAGTACAATGGCAAATCGATATAGGATTATATGTATTGTAAACATAAAATATTATTAATGTAGGTTGTTCAAAAACAAAAAAAGAACAAACATCATAAATAAAAGCTCAATAATAAAAATTAAATAAATAAAAAAAATTACCTGCATGACAATGAATAGCAACTTTTCCTTCAGTCAAGCCAAAACTTACTATTTTCACCATATCTAAAATTCTATTCAGTGATGTATCACCATAATCCTCCCAACCAAAATTGTAGTAGTAAACTATAAAGATATAAACTATGCTATTAAAAACTTTAGTAATAAAGAACTAAAAAACAGAATCATTTGTCTGCATTTTTTATCATAAGAAAATAATTATTTCTTCTCTTTACCATAAAAAATTAAAATCTAGAAACAATATGCCATAAAATCCATTCAGTATTACTGAAATACTCCACTCTCTTGTTGGCAGATAAAAACCTTGGGTAAGCAATATTAACAAATTTAATCATAGCTAATAAGGTTGAAATGCTATCCACAAATTTTTCACCTGAATAAATCTGAAAACATAAATTTATCACTACTTTTTATTATTCATATAGTCATACTACACAAATATCTTTGGAAGGAGAATAGTAGACATGCAGACAGATTCTTGTCAATAGATATATTGCAAGTTGAATTAGAGAGTTTCCGGTATACGGATGTATTATTGTGTGCCCTGTGCTTCTTCTTGTGGTTTTGAGGTTTTACAGTTCTATTATCGAGTTTAGATGATTGGGAATGATAAGCTGGATTTTATTGGATGCGTTTTTAATATTAAATAGATTTTGGAAAGTGAACATATTTTTTAACAAGTTTTATAATTTATAGACCTTATTACCTAAGGCAATATATGTCTGATAACAGAGTTAATTTAATTATTTGTTGTTGATAAATTATACTGCTGTAGCTTTGTATAATAAGCTATTGTTTAACATCTAATAATTGGTTGGCCCCTCCCAAATATAGTTTCTTTTTTTTTTCTGTTTAGCCTCCGGGAATTACCATTCAGGTATTACTTCAGAGGATGAATGAGGGTGATATATATGAGTGTAAATGAAGTGTATTCTTGTACAGTCTTAGTTTGACCATTCCTGAGATGTGTGGTTAATTGAAACCCAACTACCAAAGAACACCGGTATCCATGATCTAGTATTCAAATCCGTATAAATGTTACTGCCTTTACTAGGACTTGAACACTGGAACTCTTGACTTCCAAATCAGCTGATTTGGGAAGACGCGTTCACCACTAGACCAACCCGGTGGGTTGTCTGTAAATAATTAAATTTGTTTAATTTAACTATACTGATGTGCATGATAATTGAATCTTTGTATTTGTCGAATAAGTTAAAAAGTTTTCTGATATTATTTTTCTAAAAATCATTCATACTATTATGAATTAAAATGTTGCATTTCATGTAAAATAAAATAAATATTGTAAAGGAATTCTGTAGTAAGATAAATAATGAGAAATTAATTTTTTAAAGCTCTTAGAAAATAATATATTGCTTATGAAGTTCTGTAGTTTGAATAAAACTAATTTTTTTTAAAAAGTATGAACATGAAATCAATAAAAACAAAAGTAGTAATAGATGATATTAAGCAGTATTGTGAGATTGATTATTGTAATTAAAATTAAGATTCTGAAAGCCATGTATGGTATAAAAGATTGAGGATGATGATAAGATTTTGGAGAAAATTTTATAGAAATTGGTTCAGTAGTAAGCTAGAATGGAATTGTAAGATTTTGTGAGGCTGTGAGGTAAGGATGTTGCAAAATGAATAATTTATATATATATATATATATATATATGGTATAGAGGAACATGGAAATGAAGTGTTTGATATTTTAGCCCAAAGTTGACGTATCGACGATTTTATTGTTGTTTTGTAATTGTGTTTAAGAAACCAAATGGTTTTTTTTATATTTTGATATTGCATTGGAGATGAACACAGACTCACAGGTTGGTTAAATCATGTAAAGGGATGAAAAAAGGATCGGGTAGGTTAGGATGATCTAAGAGTAGAATTCTGTAAAATTGATTCAAAACCTATCTCAATGTCGGTTAAACAATGTAATGTAATAAGGCTGGTTAGATGTAGTTTGATCAGATGAAGGATTGGAAAAAATTATTATTACAATGATCTATGAATAAATGTATTGATTTCAGTGGAGAAAATATAAGTTTAAATAATTGTTATGAATTTAAGAATCTGAAAAATAATATTGGTTAAATGTATTTTGATCAGATGAAGGATTGGAAAAAATTATTATTACAATGATTTATGAATAAATGTATTGATTTCAGTGGCAAAAATATAAGTTTAAATAATTGTTATGAATTTGAAAAATAATAAAGTATCATGCTATGACATAATTATCAGAAAGGTTGTGATTTTGTTTCAGTAAGAAATAAAGAAATAGAAGTTAGAGTCGTTTGTGGTACCATGGAAAGGCTTTTGAGTAAAGGTTTTGAGTAATATAAGAAGTTGGAATAGGGTATAAGAAACGTGTTAATTTGAAAAAAACCTTTTGTGAAACAAATCATATTAGTTTTAAGAAAAAAAACGTTGGCTGCCGAGTAGTAGGACTCAGGTCACGTAATAATGTTGTGGTTGCTTGTTCAGCTGTAGACCATTAATTCTAATGTGTTTTACTGTTTTAGTTGGCTGTGTCAACATAATAGACATTTTTTATTTTTTATAATCCATCAGTGTTATTTTGAAATCTTAGGTAGACATGTACATTAGTTATTTAAAAATAGGTTAGGGTAGGACTAGAGGTTACTAAAATAGGGAGCCAGATTCCCGGATATTCTGTTGCTTGACAGCAATATAACGTGATATATATTTATGTGTTTTTTGTTTTTTTTCCTTTTCTCCTCACTGTTTATTGATTTAAGAGCCTATAAATGTTAAAAAAAAAAATTGTTTGTTTCTGTAACCGATCGTTAATTATAAGTACTTGCTATACTATAATTTTCTTAATAGTTTCTTTTTTTGTGATTGTATCTTTTATAGTTTGAGAAAGTAAATTAGAATACTAAATTGTAGATGTGAAATGAATGTTTAAAAAACTTTGTTGTTATTTTTATAAATGTAATAGTTTGAAAAAGCGAATACGAATACTAAATTGTAAATTTGAAATGAATGTTTAAAAACCTTTGTTGTTATTTTTATAAATAAAGCCGTGTTACTTGACTTACCTTGAAATTTTAACATTTTCATGCAAAATTTCAATGAGCTAGAAATGGAGGAATTTGAGACGTGTCAAACCTCATGAATAAAAAATAAAGCTGACATTGTAACTTGTATTGTATGTAAATTATATGACATTGTATTAATTTAATATAAGTAACGTTTTTTTGACATTGTAACTTGTATGTAATTATGTGACATTGTATTAGTGTTAAGATGTTGAGGTTCTCGCGTATACGAGCTGTAACGTAAGAAACTTTGTTGGAAGGGGAAGGTGATTATATTTTTTCTCCGACACAATATTACTACAGAAAGCAATTTAGAAGAACAACATCAAAATTAAAAAAAATAATACAATATAATACATTAACTTTAAACATAATTTAATAGATAAACTTATTCCACAATAATATCACGGCCGGCTAGTAAGCGTGTGGAAAGGGCACTAGCACTCTCACTCTGGACTTGGAAGGAGCAGGATCCAGACATTAAGATCGGCGACCGGGTATGCTGTGAAAAGTCGAATGCGTATGAAGATACGCATTCGACTCTTTCATGATGTTAAAGATGATGAAAGATAAATCAATGATAAATGAAATGATGAAAGATACCTTTCATGATGTAACGAGTGTCCGGCCGGCATCAAAGGGTGAATCCCAACATTAAAATGATTAATTCTAAGAAAAATTATGTCAATAAAATTTAACTTTATTCAAACATTCAAATTTCTTAGCGTTATTTCAGTTCATTTAAAAAGATCCTTCAAAAAACCAAACAAAATCAGAATTTTAGTAATCATTTTGTAAAACATTAAGTCATTTTCATTTTTTTTTTTGTGTCGTTCTTGGCACGTCATCGGTGCAGGGCGAAGCGTGGTCGGCCGAGAACGGCGCATTGTAAATTAATACAGTATAAACCACAGTGAGTACTTTTATACAAAATAAACTAAGAGTATTTTAATTTTTCAAAGGTCTAAATTTATTTTACTAAAAAGTTTGTTTTTAATTTTTACAAATTCATAAAATTTTTTAAGTTTTGTTCTACTTTGTTTTTAATAATAAAAGTTGATATTTTTTCTTCATAGCCTTTATTACATCAATTCTTTCAGAATTAAATTCTCTACAATTTTTGAAAATAAAATTTATGCACTTATAAGTCATTTAACAAAGTTATAGTACTTCAAACCTAAAAAACTGTGTTTTGTCACTGAATTTTTCTGTTTTACATTTTATTTCATGCAAGCTACAGGAGATACAGTTCTGGGATCTGTTTTATTCAATTTTTTAAGTAAAAAACATATGAAACCATCAAGTTTACCCCTTATACAATGCCTTAAAAATTTCAGTATGACCTCATTTGAATAGGAGGACTGATATCTGGGTGGTAACTTGATAACATAATGTTTTGGACATATATTTGTATGAATTTTTTCTTACTTCAAGCTCTACAATCAGTTCCCAAATTATTTACTTTTCTTCCTTAATCACTCTGTATATTAATTTATTTATATGAATTTTTACATATGAATAACAGTTTTCTATTGTTGTTTCTATATATTTTAACAAATTAAAAAAAGAATTCATTTATATTTGCTAAATACATTCAATAAGAGCACTTCCTGTAGCTGTGTTTTTATGTCATTACCACATCCTTAAATATTGTTCAGTAATACATAGTTATATAATTAAATTAAATTTTTAGTTACATAATTTATTAAAAACTGAAATATCCAGTTAAAAGTTACAACCAGAAGTATTAACTTTTCTAAGGATAGGCAAATTTATTAAAGAATGATTTGAAAATTTGTGAATAATATGTATAATTATTACTAAATTTTTTTTATACATCAATTTCAATTTTTAGACTGTTTATTACTTAAAGTTAAATTAAATTATTAATAATTACATTTTTTCAAGTTTATGGGTAAATTCTAGTTTATTTCATAAATTATATTTTTTATAAATAATTTTATTGAAGGTTATAAACATTAATTATTATTATGTTTATTTTTTTATAATTTTGTTATATATAACCAATATACATATAGAATGAATGTATTTGGTGATGAATGTACTTAAACTAAAATAAAAATGAATAAATATGTATAATCAGTAAAAACAACCTTATCAATTTTTGCAAAAATTTACTGAGGTCCAATAAAGAATTTATAAACATATTTTGTAGAGTTTACAAACATCCTACAGTTATCTATAAGTATTTATGAAGATATTGTTTAATGAAGTAGTAATTTTAATAGAATCTACATATTTAAAACAAAGATTAGTTATAGATATTTTTATTTCATAATGCAATCTTCTATCTCTAATAAAAAATAATTTTTTTTAAAAGTGAGGAATTCTTTTTCTTACAGAGGAATGTATTCGTAAAAGGTAAAATGAATACATTGTAGCATGTTAGTTGTAAGTGTTCTTTTGGTAATTTCTAGGGTTTCATAAAAACAAGGATTTGCATAAAGAACGTGGAACCAAGAGATTTAGTGTGGTAGTTATCAATAAAAACACCGATAAATATATTGTGATTGACATATGATAAGAGAATAACAGTACCAAAATATTTTTTTAAAAAATAAAATAAAATATGATTATAATAAATAAAAAATATATTTATTATAATCATTAAACTTACTATCATTTTCCATGAAGACAGCAGGGTCATAAGTGAAACCAGTGTTTTCTAATTGAAAACCACAATTAGCATGCTCTCCAGGTCTTTGTAAGTTTATGAGTGACTTTACACCAACACTTAAAAAGAAATAATTTTGATTCATTATTATATCAAGGCTCCGGAAATTAATATAAGCGTACATGCACACAAAATTAAAGTAGACATTTTAAAAATTCAACTAGATCGACTAAATAATAATATTTTTTTTAGAAAAGAAAAAAGATAACTAAAACTATGAGGGAATACATCAAAATTATCAAACTAAATCTGACAAGTGAAGTTTAAATTATCATTAGCATATCCTTGACTTGAAGAACTCCAACATACAGAACTATTGCACCCAACAGGAATGGCAAAAAATTTACATAATTTCATTAACCAAAATAACTTAAATGAAAGTAATACTAATCACTAGATATAAAATTAATTGGTCTTACCTAGTAAATTTGAAATACTATTGCAAATTTATATTACAATAAAATTGGACTGTATATTATAGAATCATTTACTAGCACTTTTCACGTATGTGAAAAGTGTGTCACCTTCAAAGTTGTGATTTTATTTTTAGAAATTATTTTTAAACTATGTTTAAAAAATGTGTATCATTATTATTACATATAATTATTATATGAATAAATTAATTAAAAACAAATACCAGAATATATTCAGTTTCCATATCATCACACCAATATTAAAATATAAAACATGCATAAAATATTACTTTTTCTTCATCAAAATTTACTAACATATTTACTAAAATACTCAAAATAAATATTTTAAAGACTAGAGTCTTTATCTGACTTCAATCAGGGTAAGAGATCAGAGAATTGTTAAGATAGATATATGGTCTTAACTTTTCTTCTATGATTATAAAAGGATGTTTAAGTGAATTTTGAAATAGAAAAAAATATTTTACATGAACTTGTTTTTGGAAAAAAGCTTATTAAAGTAATTAGTCTGATGAAAGAATGGCCTATTCCAAGCTCTGAGTAGTTGGAAAAACTGCAATAAGTTACATAGCCCAGTTTATAGTAGTAATCTGTTACCAGAGTTGTCTTTTTACTGGTATCTACTATGCACTAAACTGAATTAGTTTGCTAGGAAACTGAGATGTAAGTTTTGTATTGTTTTTAATCAAAAGTTGATTGATTTTTGTCACATGATTAGTGTTCATGTTGTAGTATAGTATGCATTTGTGTACCTCATCCAGCTTCTGCATTATGCAATTACACAGAGCTTGGATTCAGGCAGTACAGAACTAACCTCTTAAACTGTTCTATAACTTTTTTCTTCTGAATCATTTCTGTGCAAGGTCGAGCCATTGCAACAATATCATCAGTAACCCTGGAAAAAAACTTGCGTTGAGTTTTTAAAATCTAAAATTGTTAAAAACAGCATAATTAATATTTTTAATATATGATTGTAATATACAGTACATATAATACACACTCCAAAGTCCTACTTCAGCTGTGCGTTGGTTGAAATAAACTCTTTCATGTAAGTCCATATATGGCTGGAGTCTGTTAGAAGCCATAACTACATACTTGGCCCAACCACTGTACGAGCTTGTGACGTCACGAGCAGACTGCGTATTACCATTCGTCCTGAAAACATCAACTTCGCATATCTAATTGAAGTATTACTTATTATCATATTGTACACAGTAATAACTATCATATTTATAATTAATAATTATAAACAATACGTAATTATTTATTTTATAACCTTTATTTGTACTAAATTATTATTTTTAATAATAAACAAAATCTTATTTGAATTTTCTTTACACATCAAATTCAGACTTCTAGCAAGTTCACCATAGTCACTAAATGAATCACTATCACTTTCATTTTCACTTTCTCTGTCAGAGTCTACACATATAATTTAACGTTCTGTCATTTCATCTATCAGTGTTCCAGTTTTTCATACTCTTTTTCAATATTGTTTCTTCTTCACAATAGGGTTTCCAGTCATCTTCTTTCGTGGAATTAATTTTCTCCATAGTTAATTTTTCAACATTTTTGAAAGAAATTGTGTTATGACTCGCCAAATGTCTTTTCACAGCTGACCATACTATCTCAATCGGATTAAATCAGGATGGTATGGTGGCAGTCTAAGAACACGATGCCCATGTTTTTTTCAAAAGTTCATCCAAGTAATATTTTTGTACTTTAGTTTTATGTAACTTTATTAATTCATATAACTGTGGTTTCAGCATTCTTGAACTACACTGAATATGGGTTTTCTCCAGCTAATCGGTCATACCTTTTCTTCTGGAGTTAGAATTTGACACTGATCCCATAGAGGAAGACCCCCTCCATTCTGAGCCCTTATGGGCTTTAGCAGAGGTCATTTTCGAAACCTCGGCTTTTGACATATTCCAGTCCACCTCAGCCAGAATGCCACAAGTGACATTCCCATCGGTGTACTACTAATTAATGAACACAAAACAATCTCACACACCTCACTGAGTCTTAAGCAAGACAGAAAAAAGCTAACTAACAAAGGAATCGGACTACCTACCCATATAAGGTAAAAGTGAGTTCAACACACAACACAAAACATAAAAATATATCATGGAACAATAACAACACAGTAACATTGAAACAAAACTAAACAAGGACAAGATCAACAAAAACATAATTTATAAAACAAAACATCAACAAAAATAGAATAAAAGAGAAATCCAAGCAGAGTTCTGGATCCCCTCAGCAATCCTTTCCTTTGCTAAGTACACTACAAAACTCTCCACTATTGCCCATTCGGCCTGGCTCCTCCAGTTTACACAGATCCAATACCGACCTGACATCGAACTGACAGATGGTCTCTGTAAGCATTAACTTGTGTTTCGAGCACTCATAAAGAACATGGTAGGTATGATCCAATTGTCCACACTGAGGACACATCCCAGAATCAACCAGGCCGAATTTCTGCAGTCTGTCCCTAAAAGCACCATGGTAGGAAAGAAATTGCGTCACATATTTATTAGGGTACACCCAAGAGGCGTCCTGCAAACCAACAACATTTGGAGAGAGATCATATGTATAACACCAACCATTTGACTCATCCCATCTGGCCTGCCACAAGGCATTGTCATGTTGTTCAATTTCTCGAACTGTATTCGAAGTCAACTCATCAGACCTCTTAACAACATAATGCTGCTGCTTCTCAGACGCAATAAAGTCTATCGGTTTCACGCCTGCAATCACCAAAACTGCCTCCCGTGAAATAGTACGGTAACCAACCGTTACCGTTGGTTTGCTTGGCATTTCTCCCGTCACTACCACATTCAATCGCCCTAAAGCATAAGACCGAATGTCTGTGCCACAAATGGCTACTGAGCCACGAAACAGTTTAGCGATCAGTGTCCTAACTAGCTCCTAGAGCTAACCTAAAAGCATGAGTGGAATAAGCGTGGTACTATACATCACTCGCTTGCGTGTCCCACCGCCCACTTCTCATATATCACTAAAATGGGTACCTAGGCCGCTGAATGCCAGCAAGTACCTACCTGTCCACCATTAAAGCGCTTCTAGCCTTAATCTGGCTGGTAGCTAGCCATATCTCTTGGTTTGTTTCCTACAGCAGTGCAGTAGAAGTCTTTTCCCTTAGGTAAACTACTGATGTCAGTTGAACATAGCAATCGCAACAAGGAATTCACACACGGTCTGACAATGAGGCTCTCGCCACATTGACTCGCCGCTTGTGAGTGGCCAATTTTCCCCTTGATGTTCCAGGGTGGTCTGAGTTCTGCCCCCCCAAGAGCTGGGCATTCAAACATCATGTGTTGGTTCCATTGGACCTCCCTACAGAAGCACAGCTCATCAGCTGCCAGGTGGAACCGAAACAAATATTGGTTTAAATTTACATGGTTGGAGAGCACTCAGCTCCCGTTGTTCTTAAAAACGAAGGAGCGGCATACCATCCACCCAGATCCTGTATAAATCTATAGAAGGAGATCTATATCACGCCCATAGTCGTGGCGTGACATTCTTGCTGCCATCGCGAGGCTGTAAAGCCTCCTCCGCAGGTGGGAGATGGGCAACTGTTCGAAATTAAAACCCGTGGATTGAGATCAACCGGTGGAGATGCTCCGGTGGAAGCCCGGCTAGAAACCGCATCCCAAATACCTCGGCCTCCCTGCCTCTTCGCAATTTCCACATGGCCGCCCGAACTTTCACCAATAAATCGATTGGGAGAGCTTTTCCCAACACAGTGATAGCCTCGGAGGAGGTTGTTTTAAAAACACAGTGCATACAGTTAAAGTTCTGTGCTGGGCACTCCTAAAATTTTGAATAAGTACTCGATTTCTTTCCAACCTTTGCGCCCAAACGGACGCCGCGTAAGAGGTCATACATTCAAAGACAGCTCGGTACACTGTGTAAACATTACGGCTCGACACTCCGTAATCCTTTCGAGCAATCCTCCTAAGCTTGTGCATCACAGAGACGGCGTCCGCCGCTACTTGCCTAATGTGGTTACTAAACAGAAACTTCTCATGAAACAAAACACCTAGGTACTTATGAACTCGAACTCAATTGATTACACAGCCTTTATACTGGGGGTTACGACTGTATGACAATTTGTCTGCACCCTTGAGAAGCATAAACGTCGTCTTGGGCACAGAAATCCTTAAATTCTGAATGTCCATCCAGCCCTCTGCGGTTGACAAAGCCGCCTCCGCTCGGTCTTCTAGCTGCGGTCGTGAATTACCACGAACTAACAGGAGACAGTAATTGGCGAAAGCCTGAGCCATGACCCCTTCCGGGAATGTCAGTTCCAAAAATTCGTCGAATACCAGGTTCCACAGCAAGGGACCGAGAACGGAGCCCTGCGGGCTTCCCCAGGTGATGGAGTTTTCCACAACTAGGTGCACATCCTTAAAAAGAGCCGTGCGATCCGACAAGTAGTCACGTACTACGGCCTGCAGGGCTACGAGAACATTGCGTCGTTCCAACTCATAAAAGACACAACTCCATACCGCCTCGAAAGCCATACCGGTCTCGATTTAGAAATCAGTTCATATCGATGTCTTCCCAGAGCAGTTCCAGAACCAGCCTTTCAAGCAACTTGGCGATTACCGGCAAGAGGCTGATTGGTCGATAACTGCTGACCTCACTCGAATCCTTTCCTGATTTTAAGAGGACCCTCACTAAAGCCACCTTCCAACAAGTCGGAAGGCAACCCCAGTTTACGTACCCCGAGAACAGTCTGCCAAGCGGCTCTCTTATGACAGGCAGCAGATAATAGAAAATATCAGGGTCAAGTTGGTCAATCCCCGCTGTCTTTCTCAGTGCCATTCGAGAAACCACTCGTTCTATATCTGTGGATTCCACAATCCGGACACCAGGGAATGGTGTCTCACCCGTCCCAACGCCGACCTCTGCTTCACCCTCCGGAGCATCTGGAAACAGAGTATCCAGGAACGCCTGATCGCCACAGATGTTAAAGTGTGGTCACGACCACCAAACCCGCATCGAACACTGGGCAGCATATGCAATGGCCTTGGCCGGTAACATGAGTTCGCGAGCTGCCAGGGATTGCGCTGCAACTCACGCATGGAGTCTTGCCAAAACTTGAGTTTGGCTTCCTTGATGGCATGAACGTACTCATTACGGGGCGCCAGTAGATCCGCAGACCCTCAGCGCGCACGTCATCAACGAGAATACCCGTTAGCGGGCGACGCTGGTATCTTGTCCTTACGCTGTGCGTAAGGGTATAGGTCCACATTTTCCCGGGCTTCCGCTTGCGTTTAACAGACGGCTCCCCGGAAGCAGCGGTCATGATGACTCCAAGCAGTCCCCGATCACGGACTGGCCACTACCTAAGGGTCCGTCCACTGGCCGAAGCCGCCGTAGGACCCTATCGCAGCAAGTGTTGATGGCCTGGCCGAATTGTTCAGCTATCAATTCCACCCCCTCTCTGTGCTTCTTGCGCCATTCCAACCCCTGCAAGGCAGCCGTACACTCTCGTCGCAGCATGTGCTCATCCAGGCCCTATAGTTTATAGCGACCCGAATCTGGAGCTCTTGGACCGCCACCGTAAGCTACCTCATAGGCTATAAGTCTATGATCACTCACACTGGCCTCGGGCCAGACAGTCCAAACACCTAAGCAGATCGCTCGTCACCAAGGTGACGTCGTGTAACTTTACCCCAGTTCGGAAGAGAAATTCGGCGGTTGTTCTGCCTTGTTAAGCAAGTAGAGGTCCCTGACTTCTACGGACTGTGCGAGACCAGCGCCTCTGGGGTCAATGAGTGGTGAACCTCAGGCGGAAGACTTTGCGTTAGCGTCCATTGCAACCAGCACTCTGATGCCCGGGAGACCGTCCAGAATCCGCTTCAGATTCGCCAACAAGTCATCGATACACCATCCAACTTGGAAGTATCCCGACACCTGTATGACATCGAGCGTACCCCTCGTAACTCACACTACGGTGAATTGCTCATCAGAAAACTGGGGCATCCAGAAAACACCTAACGAGACCGAGCCGACCACGATCGCAGCGAGCGGCCGTCCCCCACGACAGTGAATAACATCAACTCTGTGGAAGCCGACTACCCTATCGCCGACCGTGTTCGGCTCCTGTACTAAGAGGATCTCGAGGTCGTACTCCTCAAGGATCCTCATGACTTCATTGGTGGCTGCCCGGGAAAGATGCAGGTTTAACTGCCCCAGGCGCAACGCAAGCGTTCAACAAGGTGACGATCGTCCTCGAAAGCTTCCTCCAATTCAGGCTTCGCCATACGCCGTATTGTTTGCGATCTTCGCCCGGGATATGTCATACAATCTGCATTGCTTGCCCCCGATCCGGTGTTCAGCATCAAAGCCTTTCACCAAGGCACAGGGAGCGTACTTTCCAGGCGCGGTCTTATTAGGGCAGCCTGTGACCAACAAGGGCGCAATGACCACACATCTCCAATTGTGCTCTACAGCGGAGAGAGGTGTGTCCAAAGCCTTGACATTTGAAGCACGGGGTATTTCTATATGGTCGACAATCCTGCAAGAGGTCCACCCAAGGAGCAGCCGAGCACCTGCCACCAAGAACTGCCGCATGTTTGGTAAGGTTTCAATTATCCAGTGGCTCTTCGGGGTCTCTTTTCGCTTCAACTCCCGGACGCCCCTGGTTCCCTTGAGGAAGTCCTCGACAGCCATATCCAACTCAGGATTTTGGCTATGTATAGCCCTCGGGATTTCGGGCTTCTCTACTCCCGTTGCCCTTGGAAAATCATAGACCAATATTTGCGGCCTCCGTTCGGCCGGCAACTGAGTCTTCAGCCCGTTCTTCCTAAGAACGTCTGCGTCCAGTAGCCGCTTCGCCAGCTGTTCATTAACAACCTCTAAGACGACTTCATGGTCCCTTGTTTTTGTGACCCGAGAAATCTGGAACTTTTCCTTCCGCGGGTGAAAGGTTCTTCAGGGTCAGCTCCGTCATCGCAGACGAAGCCCCCGGACCAGACGTCACAGGAACCACCTTGACAGTGGTCCGCTTAATTTTGATAGCCGGCGCCTGGACTGATGGCGGAGGACTAACCCGCTTAGGCCCTGACGCGGCTGTTACCGCAGCAAATCAGACAGGTTTTTAACCTCCACCCGTTTCAGAAAAGTGAGGATTTCGCCAAGGACCCTACCCGTTTCAGGTTTGAAGTCCTTAACTCCTTTTACCACCTGATCCATCTTGCCCGACAGTCGAGAAACGACTGAATCAAGGGCTCGGTTTGCGCCCTGGAGGTTTTCATTTTTCAACGCCAGTTCAGCAACCATCAAGGAACATTCAGAAAGGAACGAGTCGACTAGCTGTCTAAACTGAACGAAATCCTTCACTCCTTTTCTGAGAATATTTTGGCCCATGCGGAACGCATACCCTCGATCTGTCTTATCCCTTCGGATCCCGAGCCAGACCCTTTCAAATGAGGCAAAGCCCCACTTGAAGGGGTCGACCGAAGTCTTTCCCGCACAGCTCGACGCAGAGGTTTTGGCCGGATTTTTCGTGCAATCCACCGTTGCACAAGAGGGTAGGGGCCCCCTCTCGTGGAGAGTTCCGTGACCTCCTTAACAGAGAACTGTGGCTTCGGCGGACACCTGCCTAGTGACCTTGGCAGGAAGTGTTCACCGGTAACCAAGTCCTTGGCTAAACCAACCAAGTCCTCGAGGCAACCTCCCCCGGATTGCTCCATCGTAGCTTATTAATACAATACAACTGCATTGCCAGGTACTACAGTTGCAGTTCGAATAAATCTAACACCTACCACAAGACAGGTGAGCGTCGGCTTAGTTATTCCGAGCAAGGCCGCCTTTTCTCACGCAACCCCGCTCGAAAAAGTCAAAGCTTAAAAGCTCCTAATATAGACATCCGGCGAGTTAGGAGCGATATCGCTTCCCGAACCTGCCAGAGGATCAGAAAGATTTACTGGCCTCACGAACCTATGAAAATGGGGACACGATTCAAACAAAGGAAACGTCCTTATTTAGCCGACAGTGGCACTTCTGTAACACACTACACAACTGTGTTGCCTAAACACCACAGCATCGCAGGTTGACTGATAGCCACTGATCGTTGTCAGCCCCGACGACGTGAACTTAGGCACGCTCCTACTTTCACGTCCACGGTCTACGAAATGTCTTACGTCTACAACGTCCTACGTTCGTTTTGCAGCACGGGGCCAGATGCCGAGAAGCGATAGGACCCGTTACCGTTAACAATATTAGGCGTTTAGCCCTTAATGATATGTCACGATAACTTTTATATTTTAGCTTGTCCGCCCAAATAGGCGCCGCGTATATAGTCTCGCACACGTCTTATACAGGATGCTCATGGTCTTAAACTTAAGACCCCAATCAGGATTGACCACACATCGAATACCGAAGAAGGCATTGTAGGCCCTCTCCGCGACGTATTGAAGGTGCTTCTTAAATTGCAATTTCTCATCAAGAAACACCTCGAGGTACTTTTGAACCTGAACATACTTTATACGCAGGCCTGCCATCGAAACACGGACACGCCGACTCACTGCCAAACTGCCTTTGAAGAGCATCATCGTGGTCTTTCCCGGGCTAAACGTCATCTTGTGTTGATGACCTCACAGCTCAAGCATCCTGCAAACCCGAGTGGCTCGGAGTTCAACCTCCCTCCATGAACTTCCTTCGACCAGCAGGAGCCCATCGTCAGCATAAGCCACTATGCAATACCCGCTGGGCAATCTCAGCCGCAGGAGAGAATCAAACTCCACTACCCACAATAATGGACCCAACACGCTGCCCTGGGGACATCCCTTAGACAGCGTCTTGCCAACCTCATCGCCGCTGTCGCGGAGCAGCACATCTCGATGACTGAAGTAACTTTGCATAACTTGCAATTCGCTTACAGTACATTCTCTTTTATGGAGTTTGTAAATAGCAGAAGGCCACCATAGATTATTAAATGCTCCGGAAATGTCCAGGATAATCCCCAGGACATATTCCGCCCCACTGGTTGTTACCACACTCATCACCCAGAGTATGTCGTCCTCGGCACCCTTTCCGGGACGACCCGTACAGATTCTCCATCAACAATTTTTGCGAGATAACCTGTCATTTATAAGCAGATACAGAACCTTTTCCTACAAGACCTTGCCAATAACCAGAAGTAACGTCAGAGGCCTATACGACGAACTAACAGCAGGATCCTTGCGCCACCTTTAAACAACAATTTCACAATCCCCTTCTTCCAACACACAGGGAAGTATCCTCCAAACAAAAATTTATTAAATATACGTGTGACAACTCTCACATTCACCCCAACCGAGCGAACAAGAAGCTCCGCCATTATTCCATCAAAGCCTGGGGGCCTTACCTCTACCTAAATTACAGATAGCATGACGCACCTCAGCCTCAGTGATCTCCAAGGACACTGCACCCCCGCAAAACTGAGCGACCTCTTGAGGCACCCGCAGATGGTATGCGGACTCTCCAGCTTCACTATCATCAGGCAGTAAATCGTGTAATAATTTGTGTAAAATCTCAGAATTATCCAAAATTACACCAAACCTGGTCGAGAGAGCTGGCAGAAGAACCTCCTTTCGTCGTTTGTGCCCCAAGATGTTATACATCTGTAGATCATGCTGGGCCAAAAAGCCCTCTATGAATTCACCGCTAACATCGATGAAACGGCTATGCCACAAGAGTGACTTAGCACTCACATCCGCACCTATAAGAATTGGACTAGTGCCAGAGAATCATAGGATTTTATTCCAGACCTCAAGATGACGGTCAGCAGAATCTCTATATTGGAAATATGAACTAGCAGCATGCAGATGCAAGTTCTGAACATCCAAACGGACAACGACATGATGGTTATCTGACAGCTGTCAAATAAAGACACAATCAAGTTCCCTTCTGCACAAAACAGCGGACATGCTTTCAGAACCACAATAGAACCTCTTCCAACGAGAAAAACCTGACAGATCACCCGACACAATATATGGATGCAAAATCTAAACCTCTACGTAATGAAATCTCTCCAACCTCAAACTGAGCAATGTAAGCACCCTGAGGATTCAACTGACCAAGCCTAATCATTTAATGAAATAGAATTATAATACATATCGAGAGCTCTCTGATAATACCCAAAATCTTTATTGTTCACAGAGTGCTTATGATCCTTCCGAAGACGTTTGCAATTAATACAAGTTGAACCTTCCGACTTCTTTGGGCACTCCTCACGCATGTGTCCATCACCACAATGAACGCAAACTGCAGGATGTACAGAAAACTTAGCCCTGTGACCAAATCTGCGGCACTTAAAACAACGTTGAACATCTAAATACTCCTTGCCCTTCGCAGTGAAGCTGCCAAAAAGTTTAGGGCTAACCTCAAATATCCCATGATAGCGGTCTGCCTCGCGCCTACCCGATTTAAATAATAATCGACATCAGACTTGAATGTAGCCTCATCCATCTCAGTATTTTGCTTCCTAATGAGAGCCATTTATTCTTCCTCAGACAGCCGTCGATCTATGTCATAAACAATCACTTTAGGACGCCTCTTGCCTTTAGGGTCGACTTTCATGTCGGACTTTCCGACTTTAAAGGAGTCAGAGAGGACCCGCACAGTTTCTTTGTCGTCAGCAATGACAATTAGACCCTTCTTCGTTTCTCTACATTACGAATTCTTAGGTTCTGCCTCTTATGTCGAAGGACGGCCTGAAATTCGTCCTTCATTTCCTTAGCTGTTTTAGTAGTTTCCTCCTCCTTTAGTTTGACGGATACAACCTCTGGCTGCTTACGGGACAGACTAGCCTCCCGCCTCCCTTTCAGAATCTCTGCATAGCGTTTACCCTGTGGAATCATGGAAGGGACCGAAACTATCTCCCTCACAACCTCTCACCTCAGGCTTAGTAGCCAATCTTTCATAGCCTTGTGCCAAGGCCTCAACAACGGGTTTTAGTTTCCTGATTTCAGGGAGGATCTTACCTAGCACGTTAACCTTAGCACCTTTTGGGTTCTCCAAACATTGAATCAAGAAGTCGTACTTCTTTTCAAACGCTCGCACTAACGGGACCGAACTTCCAACCTTCCCATTACTTTCAGAAAACTTCTCAGTCAATAATTGATCAGTACTCTTCCCAGCCTGCGAAGAACCGGAAGCATTTGCTCGCGACCCCTCAGCTCCAGAAGCGGATAAAGAGTCGTCGAGCCTAACCTTAATTGTTTTTGTAATCTCTTCACAAGGTTTAGCCCGATTAGACTTACCCTTTTTATTTCAGTTTCAGACATTTCCGAAATCATAAACACAACAAAAATAGTAACCTAAACAGTGGTAATTAATTAGCACTAAAAACAAAATAAACAAAAACAATGTTTGCTTACAAACTATCAACATAAACACATAAATACAATTGGCTAATAACAAGCACATACACCGAAGACGTTGACCAATTGCAGGCTACATACTAATAAAAATGGTTGCTATCAACAACAGCTGTTAAAAATAAAATAACAGCTAACTTAAAAATAAATAAATATCTGAAACTGAAGCAACACTAAACAATAAAAACAAACAAAATTCAACAAAACACAGTAGAAATTTTGGTTTCACCCCCGGGTGCGCAGTTCAAAGGGAGTTTAAACTACACACCAAGCTAGCCTATATAGCCTATCAGGCTATCTGCGCAAATTAATACCAAACAAGACTAGTAAAACACTCCAGAAGCCCTAAAACAAGTACAAACCATAAACCAAGTCATAGTGATCACAATTAACTAACAAACTGTAATATAACGATACTGTTACACCAAATAAATATCCAAATAGCGGAGCCTAAACACAAACTCAAGCATTCCTATTCGTGTCGCGTGTTGAACTAGAATTTGGCACTTTATCAATACCTGTATTGTGATAAGGGGCGTTATCAACAAGTTCTACTGACACTGGTGGAAGATTTGGAATCAATTTTTCACGTGGCCATTTCATCAAATAAATAAATAAATATAGTGGTCTGTATTCATGTTGTCATGGTAGTCGCCAATTTTCGAAGTGGCTTTCCAAGTTAGTAATGCGTTCGGAATAAAACCGATTTCTCCTCCGGCATGAATTACTATTAAGCGGTCACCTTTATTAATCGACACGTGAAGTCCCTCAACAATACCATCAGATCTTTTTCGAACGATGCAAACTTAAAACGTACGTTTCTTACAAATAAACAAGTTTGGCATTGCTTTGTCTGTACTTAGCCATTGTCTGCAAATATGACATTCTCTTCAGCCTGATATCGGATTTCTCAATCAAATTTTTCTGTTATTTTCAGTTTTACGCCATTTAAAACCTAAGTCTTTCAAAATAACAGCTTAAGTTGATTCATTGCCTTTAAAATCAATAGATAACTTAAGTTCTTGCCTTAGTTTTTTTTAAATAAGGTAATTCATTTTTCTTTGAATGACATTCATTAACTGTTCTTTTAACTACACCTAAATAAAAACTGTCCAGTCTATTGACAGGTTTCGAACGTCGGTTATACTTTTTCGGCGTGCTGAAAGAACACGATTAGGATGTTGATTGAAGAATCCTGTCTTTTTTTTCTCTTTTGATTTTTTGAACCTGTGTTCTTGATATTCCACAAGCAGCAGCAGTTCTTTCTTCGCATTTTTGAATGCCAATTATATGTTTGTCATCAGTTAATTTACCTACTTTTGAAGCTTCTTTTTACATAAAATCATAAACATTATTGATAACTTCACGCGCTTGACTCCTAAGTTTTTTCATAGCTACGGATTTAAATTCTGCCATAACAAGCCGGAACTAATAAGAAACGAACAGAAGTAAAACAAAAAATAGTATATTACAAAAAAATTGCGAAAAGCAATGTGTTATAAAATAATATGACCGCACAAAAACGCTATCTGAATACCTTTACTGAACACGATATAAACTGGACTAAAGTTTTTTCTTTATGCAGACGTTGTGTACTACGAATGACGGATATAAATATAATCGTGACGAAAGACATCATTTCTAACTCCATGTATACATTTTTATGGCTTGTCATAATACCAATCATAGCATTAGTCATCGGTTAATTAATTATTATTTACAAGATTGAGTCATTAAGCATTTTTATACATGTAATTAAAGAATTATTCATGTGGAAAGAATTGAACACACAACATAAATGTATTGTTTGGGCGCCCGCATCGTTTATAAGTCGAAAAGTAAAATAAAAATAATAATTACACGCAAACATTTTGGAAAACAATAATATAATGAGATGTCCGCACGTGAAATCACAAGCTCGTAGATTCGCTGGGGCAACTTAGTTTGTAGGTCACCTTATACAAACAATTCACTCCAAAATGGTGAAGAAATTCCACAAGATAATAACCTATGGGAGTCTTACTAGGGGAACTGGTTACCATCGTTTTCTTCACTGACCTAAATAACATGCACATCAGTAAGTCCACATAATTGAACTTTTGGATAAAATTATGAATCTAGTATCGCATAAGAAAATTATTTAAAAATTTTCTCAATATTTTTACGGTTATATAAAGTAAACCAACAAATAAAAATCCAAAGAAATTCTATATTGTGAATATTATCAATACTAACACTAATGTGTATTCTATCAAATCTAAGCATGGAATTTCGATTTTTTTTAAATTTTGATTTGTCCACTTAAAAAAAATCCTGGATCAAAGATAAATGACCAAATCAACGCAATAAAACTTACCTTTGAAAAACCATAATAGTAGAATATAATACTGTCTAACATGCTAACTCTAGTTGATATTAATTAATGTCAAAAATTATTTGGTGTTTGTGACAAGTAATACTAAATGTCATTGGTAGGCTGATGTAAAGTAAAAGTTTACAAGAAGCTATAAGTCATATGTACCCATTATATTTCTTTCCATTATAAAAAATAATAATCTGTTTTTATATAGTTATGTCAGTCATTCTTTGTAATTACTGTTGTCTACCTCTCAAGACTCTTTTATTGAAACTCTTTTACTCTAAAAGGTCATTTTTGTTATTACTATCATTTTTAATTCATCATTTTTTAATTGCTAACAAATATTATATCATTATAAGAGAAAATATAGCCTATGTGATTACTTACAGATTTTAGAAGAAAACTGCGTTTAAAAAACTGTAACCGACATCAATAATATTATCCAACATAAATTTTAGTGATGTAGATTTAATTATAACATATATCCACGTTGTCTTATGTTTAATTAATATATTGTTATATTTCATACTGTTCAATAAAGCAGTTTTATGAAACAATGTTTTCTTTTAGAACTAAACAGAACATTTTTATATAAAAAAAAAAAAACATTCAGAGAATTAAATGTTGCCTCTGAAAATGATTTCTAAGAAATGGGAACTGCAATGTACATATTAAAACTCTACTTCAAAATTAATCCGTGCATTTAATTATTATTAGTGACTATGTTTGGAACTCACAAAAGCAAAAATGTTCAGTCGCATACTCAAATTAATTACTTTTTATCCCAGGATTAAAAATCTAATTTCTCTTTATTTACCGAATCATCACCAAAGGAGAAATTTTAAAAACTTACTGAAAATCTTATGACTAATCGGTGCAAAAGGAACAAGAATTTTTTTTCTTGAGGCCGAACGGACCGGATCGGCAATTAAGCTTTCTCATCCTCGGGGGGTGCCGTTGAGCTCAGGGTATCAGAAGTCCCCGTGGATCATCACCATGGCCCATCCGCACAAGAGCAGATGAACCGCAGCTCTTCAAAGGGCTGTCCATCCCCCCTCGTTTACCGGTCTGCTCTTCACCTAGGTTAGCGGAGACAGTTCTTGATGACTAGATCTTCTCATGGTCTTTCTACAATCCTCGCCTCAGCCTCCTTGATACGAATAATGCTGCAGACTACGGTGGAGATTGAGTCCCAGGATCTCTCGTCCCGCAACATCATCGGCATGATATTATCTGGTGTTAATGCGTCAAGATGGCGTGGGGTATTCCTTTGTACCTCCTATCTCAAGCAGTGAAAGACCGTGTGTTCTGCGTCGTCTCGATCCCCGCAGTTCACTCATGAGGTGTCATCGATCCTTCTGCATTGGAACAAGTAACTCCGAAAAGAGCCGTGTCCTGTCAGGTACTGAGTGAGCCCGTAGCCGAGCTCACCGAATCCCCTAAGGATCCACGGCCTGACCTCCTAATCAACCGACGAGTCCACGCACCAGTTGGTGATGCATTTCAACGCTCTTGCCATCGTTCCAGAAGAAGATCATATGCTTCCTTCCTTTGATACTCTAGTATGTCTCACACCGTTGTTTTGCAATCAGTTCGATGGGTGGTGTGCCCGCCAAAACGAAGACTGCCTGCAGAGACTGTCCTATACGCCGAACAGACTCGTAGCGCCATGCGTCTCTGAACTCTTTGTAACCCACGTCTGTTCCTCGCCGTATTCATGGCTTTCTGCAGATGGGGATCCCATAGAGGAGGATTGAAGCGATGACATGAGAATAAATCTTACGCTTTGAGGATTTAGGCCCTCCAATATTGGCGAGCAACCTACTCACGGCTCGGGCGGTCCTCTCCGCCTGCATTGTGACTTGACCGAAGTGCGCAGTGAATGAACGACGCCGGTCAAGCCAGAAGCCCAGGTACTTCACCTCGTTCTCAGAAACTACAACGTATTCGTTGATCATAA
Organism: Lycorma delicatula; assembly: GCF_047948215.1. Lineage (NCBI taxonomy): Eukaryota > Metazoa > Arthropoda > Insecta > Hemiptera > Fulgoridae > Lycorma > Lycorma delicatula. The sequence goes on along the minus strand of NC_134458.1, from coordinate 12,595,948 downwards.
AACGGATAGGCGCCAGCCACCTTCTACCAGTCATCACAACCGCACTGATTTTCAGGAGGGCTAAAACCAGACCCTGTCCTGATAGGCAATGGTCGACCAAGACAATTGATCGGTTTGCCTTTGTGACTATTTCCGCCTCGTCCCTGGCGACGACAACAAAAGCTATGGCGGATACTGTAGGCTAAGTACCCCGTCATAGACAAGGTTCCGCAGGGTAGCTCTAACCACCGAACCCTGTGGAACTCCGCACTGCACATCGAACGGAATTTTCTGTTCACCTAGCTCGTATATGACCTTTCTGTCTTGTAGGTATCTCTCTAATATCCTACGGAGGTAGGGGGATATGCCTTTCTTAAGCGCACCGAAGATAGCCGCTCAGGTCACAGAATTAAAAGTATTCTGGACGTCCAGGAGGATCACTACAGGGATCCTCCTGGTCCGCCAGGTACTATTAGGCGTCTGCTCTGCCAGGCGCATAACGTGATTAGCTGCGTCGATCGTAAAACGGCCTGTTCTAAAACCATACTTCCTGTCATTTAGACCACCGCCTTCTTCCAACTCTGATTGTAGTCATTTGATAAGAATCTTTTCAAAAACCTTAGAGAAGCTGTTAAGCAAACACAGCGGTTTGTAGGCTGTAGGATCCTCAACGTCACCTGGTTTCTTGACAAAAACCAATCTGGAATGCTTCCACTCCTGGAATATGAAGTCATGTGTTAACATGTAGTTCATAACCTCCAACACTGGAATGGGGGCAACCCTAACAATAATTCTGACCGCCTCGACCGGGATCCCATCTGGACCCGGACTCTTATGGGGCTTCAAACCTAGCGCCGCAGACGTTAACTCGTCGTGTAGTTCAAAGTGGGGTAACTTATCAGCCACGATCTCCTCGCGATGGAGGTCAGCCGCTCTCGGGAACAAGGTTGTAACGAGTTCCTTAACCTGAGTTGTAGTAAGCGTCGGAAGACGGCGTCCACAACTCCCCATTACAATTTTGAAATCATTTCCCCACTGGTCGCAGTCTAACTCATCGCAGACCGTCCTCCATGAGACCATCTTGAATGTCTGCCCGATACTGCACCCACCCGATGCACATCCGCTTTTCTGTCAACGTTCTGGCGGCTCGCAGGGACATAATTGCCGTGGCCTTTTGGATGGAACCGAAAGCCGGACGCCGGAAGGTCAACCTAAATACTTCTCCGGCACCCAAGACAGCCATGATGTTGTTCATCTGTTGTGACATCTATATCTCTGAGGTGCAACTCTGTACGCCTGTCGGCGTTCTCAGGCTAACTTGTAAAACCTCCGCCTTCGTTAATAGAACTTGTTTGAAAGATTCGGCAGCCTTCACGTTCTTGATACGAACCTGTGCCTCCTCGTTATTCCCTCGTCTGACCGATAGCACGTCCGCCACCTCGCTAGCTAGAATATGATCCTTCATTGACCGCAGAAGATCGCCATAAGACCTACCGGGGGCTTTCACCATCATTGTTTTGGTGTCTTGTTGCGGCGACCTAGCAGAGTCAATGCCCCTATATCCTGGTGTCAGACCTTCTTTCTTCAATAGGGCACTCTTACCGGACCACTCCTACCCCTGGTGGGATAAGCCAGGAGCCTCCTTGCGGAGTGTTCCGTTCTGTCTCCGGACAGTTGGAATACAGGGTCATCTGACTCTCAGAGAGCCAATCGGAGAGCATGTAGGAGGTCGATCATGATAGCGCCGCCGTCCCACTTCGTGTTGTAGAAGGCTGTATATATAGCTCCACTGACCAGTGAGGCCTCTTCTCCGGAAATGATGGAAAATGATTCTCCGGAAATGACGCCCTCTACTCTTTCTCTGACCACCTGGCTCCTTCTAGACTTGTCCTCCCGGTAGGGAGGAGACCAGGCAACTACGTATGCTCTGTGTAACATGACCGAACAGTCCCACCAGGTCGACTATGCAGACCACATTGTCCATGCCCGACGGGGTTCCTCCATGACCTTGGTCGTTAATAAAAGATCCGCAGACCAGCGACGAGCTACCAGATCCACCAGCTCCTCGTCCGTCACACCCTTATTTAATTTATCGCTCAGGTCCTCCTCCCAGCGAATCTCCATCTGCGTCGCCTTGGAGATCTTCTCCATCGGTGGCGACATCTCACTTAGTTCCCTAAAGTCGTCAGCTAGTAAAGTGAGTTCCTTACTGATGACCTTTACCTCCCGTTTCGTACTCCGTTCTACACTTCTAGAGATTCCCTGCCAGTTCCTCGAGTCTAGTCACGAGAGCCATAAGTTCGGGAAATGAGCACTCCTCCTCATCAGAAGAGACCACTCTAAGGCGCTTCAACTAGGGGGCAGCCTTCTGCTCTACAGGTGCGGCTGCAGATGTACCCGCCGTCTGTGTAGGCATAACCTCTGGAATTTGCATATCTCGGACGGGATGGTCACTCCTGACCGGAGATTGATCAAGATTCTTGCCGGGCTTGAAGGGATTCTTTTCCATTCCACGTCTATAATAGAAGCTTTAACCGCAAACAAACACAGGATCCTTGTTGGAGATCCAAAAACGCATATAAATTTTGACACCCCACATGGCTTGTTTAGGGGTGTCAGGGGGCCCGGGGCGTTTGGGGTCGGAAAAATGTATCTCCCAGATCCGGGAATACAATCAATGGTAATATACACATCCAGTAGTCACGCTAGTTGTGTGAGTCTTTCGTAAATAATGTTGGATAGCGGTTTCATTATGGGTTTGGTTTTATGTTGTTCTTCTGAATACACGAGGTCTGTAAATAAAGTAATGAGACTGGTTCAGTAAAACGTTTTATTTACAATCCAAGTATACATGGGCTCCATCACCTTCGAAATAGTTCCCTTGGGAAGTCATGCAACGCTTCAAATGGTTTTCCCACTCTTCATTGCAGCGTTGGAACTCAGAAACCGGAATATCCTTCAGATGGTTGGTTAGATTTTTTTTTAATGATTTCTACTGTTCCAAAATTGTGTCCTTTGAGTTTATTTTTACGTAGGAAGAGGAAAAAGTTGCAGGGACTCAAGTCAGCTGAATAAGGTGGTTGAGGAACTACAGGAATGTTTTTCTTTGCCAAAACCTCATTAATTAAGATTGCAGTGTGACAGGGTGCAATGTCAAGATGCAGCATCCAGTTGTCCTTGATGGCTGGTCTCACGCGAGCAACTCTTTTCCGCAGTCTCTAAAGAATTTCTTTAAACATATTGATTTACAGTCTGTCTTGTATGCAAAAACTCCTTATGGACAATCCCATTACTACCGAAGAAACAAATTAGCATAGTATTGATGTGCTTATTTTTGCTTTTTTAGGACGTGGTGAGTTTGAAGTGTGCCACTTCTTGTTCTGATGTTTTGTTTCTGGGTCGTACTCAAATATCCAAGATTCATCACCAGTAATAATATTTTTTAGAAAATCAGGATTAGTTTCAATTCACCCTAGAAGATCGCGGCACACTTCCACCTATTATTTTTCTGTTCAACAGTGAGGTTTTTTGGGATCAATTTTGCACAAACGTTTTTCATATCCAATTCGTTTGTCAAAATTTGATGGACTGTGGTACGGTTCAAATTCAATTGTTCTGCAATCATTTTGACAGTTAATCGCCGGTCGTACCGTATCAAGTCGCTGATTCGCTTAACAGTGTCGTTACTTTTTGACGTTAACGGTCTTCCAGAGCGAGGATCGTCAGCAACTGATTCCCGGCCATCTGAAATTGCTTTAAACCACCTAAAAACCTGGGCTCGCAACAGAGCGTCATCTCCATACGCCTTTTCAATTTTTAAAAAGTTTCAGTAGCATTCTCATCAAGTTTAACACAAAACTTGATTGCACAATATTGCTCATAATTAGTTTCGAATTAATTTCACAAAAACTTATCTCACAAAAAGTTTATTTACGTCTCATGTGGCAACAATAGACTAAAAATATTAATACCTAATATAAATCAGTTGTTCATATAACCATATATTTAGTAGTAACATTACAGTGTTGCCACCTTGGCTGCCAAAAAATACTAGTCTCATTATTTTTTTTACTGACCTCTCTCTCTCTCTCTCTCACTCTCTCTCTCTCTCTCTCTCTCTCTCTCTCTATATATATATATATATATATATATATATATATATATATATATATATGCATTTAAAGTATTGTTCATGAACTTATGCTTTAATGTAAGTTTATGACTTGAAGTATTGTTGTTTTTAGAACAATTGTAGTTCACGGTCAGCCGTGGGAAAAGGAAATTAAATGTTTACATTTTTGCATTTGATATCGCTTATTGTTTAATATTTACATTTATATTTATTTTTATCATTAACACGTATAGGTCATTTTTTTTTTAATACGTATGTATTTTTAAATCAGTTGATAGATTTCGACAATTAATTGTGATTAATTCATACAGAAAGCTTTTCTTTTACATTTGAGCCTCCTTAATCGATATTTTTATACTTTTTTCAGAACCAGAGATTGACTGAAATGATCAATAAACAAAAAATATTCAAAAATTATACAGATGTTCGGACAAACTACCAAACTTTGAATTCCTAAAGGAACCAATTTAATAGATAATGATCACTGGCACTCGCAAAATATTATTCATCGTTAATTTCATGACTGTATGATTTCGCAGACCTCGCAGCCAGTTTATCGAGTATACTATTCTTTAAATATTGTTTAATCCATTTATACCGTATATTTAGTTTGTTTTTAATTTATTTTTACTCGAAATGAGTTTAGCCACCAGAAGCGTTTATAAAAAAGAAAAGCCAATTAGAGTGAGGAATGGTTAACTGCAGGCTAATATGTATGATTATCTCTTAAAAACGAATCCTTAGGACAGTATTAATTCTATAGTTGAGGAAACCAGTGTGGCAATTAAATCTAGCCGGGCTACTGTGTTTAGAATTCTAAACGAGCGAAAAAGCAACAGAGTACTAACGACGCGAAAAACAAGGAAAAGAATTGTTCATAAAACTAGCCGTAAAGTTAAATACAATTACTTTGTAATGAGCGCTATAAGATGAACATTTCACAATTATTTTATGGGAAACCAACCTCCAACCATTTCACAGGCTCTAGCAGTAGAAACTAATGATAGTAATCTATCTTCCTAACTTCACTTTAAGGACTTTCTATCAATTAGTGAAAGATATTGGATTTATTTTCGGAACATCTGTGATGATTGAACACAATGATGTAATTTGCTGGCGGCATTCGTATTTAACAGACATTATAAAATATAGCGAAGAGGGAAGAAGAATAGTATATTTGGATGAAGCTTGGGTTCACGTAAGTAAAACTTGCAATAAAGTATGGCAAGATATCACGATTAGAACACCGAAAGATGGGTTTTTAGCAAGATTATCTACTGGACTGAAAACTGTTTCCAAAGTATCTCGATTTGTTGTAGCCCAACCGAAAAAGAAGAAGGATTTTTTTGAAGACGGCGATTTAGTTTTCCTGGCCAAAAAGTACTATTATGACGAAATGCAGAGCTCATGTTTTGAAAATTGGATGACAAAACATTATGGCAATAGTTCTCGAAGAAAGAGTTATTGTAACGGATAACACCCCATATCACTCAAGGAAGAAAGAAAAGATTCCCACTACTGCTTTAAAGAAGGATTACATTAAGGAGCGGCTTACAAGAAAAGGAATCGGTTATCCAGAAGACTTTTTGAAAAAAGAACTTCTTATTTAAGTAAACAAAGTTAAACATAAATTTCACACTCATGCCCTGACGAAATGGCTAAGGAGAGAAAAATGATCGTTCTTAATTTACCACCGTACCACTGCGAATTTAATCCTGTTGAGCTCATATGAATCAGATTACAGGGTTTGTGATTAAATATAACAATGCATTTAAACTGGAGGGTGTACGAGCAGTAATAAAAAGGCATTTGCTACAGTAATTGTTTCACAACGGAAAAATTACTACGATCATGTGAAAAAAAGTAGTAACTGAAATGTGGCAAGCAGACAACCTGCAAAACGATATAGAAACGTTAAAATTCGTCTGAATGACGAAGAGTCTGAAGATCATGACGATGGCAATGATGAGCGCTCAGGCATTATGCCATTACAATAAAAATTTAGTGGACAGTAAATATTTAGGATAATTTGTGTAACATTTTTACTAAATGATTATTCCGTAAATGTATAAAAGTGCGTATAATGCTTGTGTGCTAATACAAATGCGCGAAAACTGAAAAAAAAAAATTCAATGTTTTGCGTTAATACAGCCCCTCGGAAGGGTTTTTTTTGAAAATTAAATAATCTAAATGTAAAGGAAAAAATAATCAGGTAAGTCAGCACTAGGTGAAACTGTATGTCTCTATTAGTCTTAGTTTGCACAAATTATTTGGCAATATTTCTGATATTTTATCACATAACTGAAATTGGTTAACCGTTTGAAAATTACCATTTATTATGTGTTTTAAAAAACATGTTGAAATTATATCGATAACGTAGGCGGTAGTGTGATGAACTGCCGGTAACTGAACAGAATGTTTTTATTGTGAATAGTACCTATAAACTCCCGTAAGAAAGTCACAGTGAATGCTACTCCGTAGTCTCAACTAAACGTGTCATCGAGTATAAAATACAATATTAGCAATTTAAAAAAAAATAAAAATACACTGAAAGTTCATTCTCTTTATTTATAAAATTTTATCATTATCATTTAAAATTTAAAAAAATTAACATAGCCATTGCTGAAGTAAGTAGTATTATAACACAACACACCTTCTCATCTTCCCACAATTGTCATAGGATAAACTTGTATATTAAATAATTTAAAAAAACAAACTGAAAACCCCTACGATTATAGTTGTTTTTTTTTTGTTTTTTTTTTGTATTACAAGCAAAATATTTGAAAGTGCTACATGATTCTAAATTAAAAAATAATACAGAAATGTGATGTGTGTTAGGTTAATATTTACGAGTATTAAACGATTAAGATATTTTAATTAGTTTATTCTTCAGCTAAATTTCTTATTACTATTTTTATTTTTAAAAACATAAATAATAAAATGTATTTATGTTGTCCATAACGATAAGGTTGTAAGCGACTTTGTATCGGTTACAATCATGCCAGAAAACGATAGAGATATTACATCCTCAGAAGTAATATGCATTTCAAACAAAGCTTATTAGGGAAGATAAAAAATGAAGTGGTCGCTCATTGTCTTTTTCAGTGAGCCAAATATAGTGCTGCATATCACCATACAAACCTTACCAAAACTGAAATGCAGGTGCTGTATCATCTTTGC